>NC_135343.1:18167698-18468115 GCF_023851605.1 Tamandua tetradactyla
ATTGATTAGTTATGAGGTTTGATGCTAAGGATGTCAGGTTTTGACTTGAAAGCAGAGGCATATGTTGGGGAATGGGCTCTTCTGATGAGACTGCAGAAGGACTAGGAAAAGCATTTTTTTTTTTTTAACATGGGCAGGCACCGGGAATCGAACCCGGGTCTTCGGGCTTGGCAGGCAAGCATTCTTACCTGCTGAGCCACCGTGGCCCGCCCAGGAAAAGCGTTTTTAATCCTCAACCATGTAAAGCTCTTCCAGAATGGATTTATTTACCTCTCAGGTCCACCCCAGTTCTAATAGTCTGCAAAATTGTGATGCTGTCTTACATAAAACAGAATTAAGACGAACAATTGAGAAAAAATGTTGATAAGTAGCATGCATAATTGAAGAATAAACTGTCAGAGAGTCAAGTAACTCTATATGTCCAGGTTAGAGGAAAATGTCCTGAATAATCATCTTGGCACAGGACTGTGGGCCTGTCAACTGGAGAGATCTTCTGTGATCTCGTCATTTAGGTGGTGAAGTATTTGTTCCGCTTGGCCCTGGGTGGCATCATTGGGAGGAAAACCTGGCCTGAAGTTGCACCAACCAAGGAGAGTGGGCACCTGGGTCGCGGTGGGTCAGTGTGGAGGAAAAGAAACTATCCAGGGTTGGCCGAACGTCTTGTCATCCTAGATGTGTTTGTAATGATCTCAAAATGAGTGAAGACAGTTTGCATAGATTTTTCAGAAGGTTTGAAAACAGATACTGGTAGCTATGAAAACACTGTATTAGTTGCAAAAAAGCCAGTGTGATATACATTCGAAGCAAGATTTTAAAAATAATTTTTAATAATAATTTTTAAAATGCAGACACGGTAGAGTACACCTTTCACGGAGAGCCATGAAGGAACAGAAAAGGAAAATGGAAACAAGATTATTTGGTTATGACTGCATCAGAATTGCCTTAAATAAGGAGGCTTCTGGTGTGCTATTGTAAATAGAGATGACAAAGAAAGAAGTTGACTTCAATTCAATCCCAAGAGTTGAAAGGTGCGGCATAAGAAAGAAGACCTACTTACCCATTCTGGGAGCAAACTATAAGAAGGAAGGTTCCCTGACTGTCCAAAGGAGAGCATGGAGCCTGGACCTCAGGAAGCATTGGACCTGGGAACCTCTGAGAAGGCAGACTTTTGACCCAAGACTGCCAAACAGTGGGGAAGTTTCTCCACTTCTCACTCAAACCATCTGGTTGTGGAATCTCAACCTGGGCCTGGTGGAGCAAATGTTCCATCTTGAAATACTCAAAAGTAAATGAACTAGGTATAACAGGAGAAGTGCAGCAACTTGAAGGGGACAAGTGGTCCTTGGAGGTTTTCCTCTCTGGCCCCTGAGGAGCCATGGAGTCAACACGATAAAATTAGCAGAGCTAAGTAGGCAGATTTGTGGGTTTGGAGGCACAATTGGTCCTGTTTTTCTCTAGTCTTGACCTAACTGGAGTTCACTGGGTATGTAATGGAAAAAAAAAAACCAGCTTAATATAAAAATACAGGAAATGCCTGTAATCACTGCTGATTACAGTAGCAGCTTTCCTTCTGTTATTTTTGTGAAGGAGAAAAAACAGGGTTTATTAGTTGTCTTTTTTTTTCTTCCTTTCTTAAATGGTAGAAACAACTTGGCCTCTTAGTTCTTTTTAGGGCATTCTTTACTCTAGCTGAATGATGTCACTTAATCGTTATAAATAAGACGGGAAAGAAAAGAAAGAAGAGATCTGAATTCTTTTAATAAATAAAATTCCTGTGCGTATACAATACAGCCAGATGGCTCTAACTGTAGTTTATTGGCCCAGCGGGCTTATGCTTTTTGAATTCCTCCAACTTCTCATCTCTCTAGGCTGAATAGGATGAGTTTAGATTTTAGTTAATGCCTCGTTTTGCAGTGGGGTTTACATTAATGTTAGAAGGGGTAACAAATTGTTTTTGGAGATTTCTGTTCCCAGAAACCATCACCACTTAGTGAGTGGAGACACTCCTCAAAGAGGCCCTTTGAACCAGTGGATCAGGAGGCACGCATTGTCCCAGCAGCAGAGAAAGAGGGCTAGGGTCCCACCAAACCAGGGCTAGTGGGGAACCCCCCCACCCAGCCAGTGTGTTAGTGGAAGTCATTTGCATAGTGGAATTTGGATAGAACTGCTGACGTCTGCAATTATTAATGGGTCTTTTACGATGACACCTGGGAATCTGGTGTGTTCTCCTGCCTTCGGTACCGTGGGAGGTTGCAGACAGGAGGCCACTCAGGCCCCACTCAGGAAGTGCTGGGCCCTGCCTGTGAAGCCATGAGGCTCCTTTGTTGATGAGAGTCCAGGTGGTGTTGTCCTTCCAGACAATGGACTTGGAAACGCAGTTCCCCAGCCTGGAGCTCAGGCGGAAAATACAAACTGGATCTTAAGTGACAGCATTGCTTAGCGGAAAAAGTGCTGAGCTCGGGTTCAGAACACTCTCACTAGCCGTAGTTCCTTCACCTACCCAGGGAGCTTAAAGGGGAGGGGTAGGGAAGCAGCAATTTTGCCCCCAGGGAACCTCTGGTAGCGTCTGGAGACATTTTTGGTTGCTGCAATGAGAGAGTCTTGCCACTGGCATCTGTTGAGTGGGGGCCACAGTGGTGCTCAGTGTCCTGCACTGCCCAGGACGTCCCCATGGCAAAGAGTCACCGAGCCTGACATGTCAGTGGCACTGAGTTAGGTAACCATGCTCGGCTCTAAAGGTCTGTGATCATGTGTCTCTAAAAGGTTAGACTTGGTGAGCTGGCAGCTCCCTTGTTTTCCCTAGTAAAGGGTGTACAGATTTAGCCATGGTCTTTAGGTGGGAGTAGGGCCAGATTTGCAGGTGTTTCAGATCCTGAAGAAATCAGATGAAGATGATGAAGGCTTTTCATATCTTTTTGAAAATGCAAGAAGACATTTGTCATTTCATTTCCTTTTCTCTACTCAACAGTTTCAACAGTTTAACTTCTCAGACTTTCTTTCAAAGGATGCCACCCATGTTTGAAAAACCAGATTTTTTCCCCTTTTATGTCAATATGGAGCCAAGAGCAATATTTAATCTATCCATACTGCAAAACTGGGATGCTGTAAATTCAATCCTCTCTTCTTATTAATATACTGTCAGTTTTCCACTAGTTATGTTTCACATGAATACATGAATATGTGATACCTGTGCCTCATGAACAGAAAGATGATTTAAAAAAAACAAAAAACAAAACCTTAAATCAAAGCTCTAAAATTGAGCAGTTCAGTGGTGGCTCAGTGGCAGAGTTTTTGCCTGCCATGCCGGAAACCCAGGTTCAATTACTGGAGCCTGCCCCCCCACCCCCCCAAAAAAAAGCTCTAAAATTTATTGTCGAAGAAAGTATGACATCCTTTTGACCTGCTTGGTTCAAACAACCATTGCTCTCCAGGTAAATTTTTTTTTTTTTTTTTTTTTTTTTTTTTTTTTTAAAGACAGAGAGAAGGAAGGAAGGATAGAAGGAAGGAAGGAAGGAAGAAAGGGAAACATCTTTAAACATTTTCTTGTTTTATTGTATTTTGTTTCTTTGTTTTTGTTACATGGGCTGGGGCCGGGAATCGAACCGAGGTCCTCCGGCATAGCAGGCAAGCACTTTGCCCGCTGAGCCACCGCGGCCCGCCCTCCAGGTAAATTTTGTTCCCAACACATTTTTTCTTTTAAGTCATTTGCCATCAGAACTTGCTGTAACCACAGTACCTTAACTCACAGTGTAACACAGTGACCTGTTGGCAGGCAATGACTGTGATTAACAGTACAAATATTAAAAAGTTCTTTCAGGAACTAGAGAAAATGTATTGCAAGAAATTATTAACAAAGCGGCATACAGCGAAAGCTGTACCTATTGCAAACTATGGGCGATAATTAACAGTATCTTAATATTCTTTCAACAACAGTAACAAATGTACCGCAGCAATACTAGGGGTCAATAATGGGGGGTGGGGGTGGTAAGAAGTGTGGGATGTTTGAAGTTGTCTTTTTTTTGGAGTAATATAATGGAAATGTTCTAAAATTGATTGTGGCGATTAATGCACAATTATGTGATGATACTGTGAGCCACTGATTATTTATTTTGGATAGATTGTATGGTATGTGAATATATCTCAATGAAATTACATTTAAAAATGCAATGCAAGCTTAAAAAAATAGTTCAGAGTTCCTGTATGCTCTTCACCCAGCTTCTTCTAATGTGAATATTTTATACAACCATAGTATAGTTATTAAATCTAAGAAACTAACATTAGTGTTTTTTAAAAAAAGCCATTTTACCATCACAAGTTGATCTAACCAGAATATCTGAACTTTGTCCAACCCTTTCAGCCTCTTTTATGGGGAGGTTTTATGCTAGTAATGGATTGGTGTTCTTGAGATTAAAAGAATTAAGAATAAACAGGTAAAAAAAAATGCACAGGTAGACATTTTTTATTTCTGCCTTGGTGCACCCATTGTAAAGTAGTCGCTGCCTCTTGGGGCCAGACTGCCTTGAACGTTTTATAGCATGAGATCAGTCTGAGGTGGCACCATCCACATGCCTGGAGACAGGTCCCACCCTGTGCACTGAGAGAAATCTCCTGGATCTGCTCCCTCTGACTGCAGTTTGCCCAGTGCAGCTTGCCCTCCCTATCCTTGACACCCATTCTGAGGACCTGAAAATACTTGCCCAGTCTGTATAGCCCAATGGCTGGGTTTAGAGATGTTATATGTCTCCAGGGATTTATAGCATCTAATGTTGCTGAGCTCATAGGAGATGGCTGGAAAATATTGACCAGTGGGTTGATGGGAAATTGTGGGTTGACAATCAGGCTCACTGATTTCAGTATAAGGATCACCTAGCAGTAGGCGTCCACACATGTCAGTAAGCACATTTGTATTGAAAATAGGCAAACACCCCATCTCTGGACATATTACCTCCATGGGTTCATACACCTAAATATACACCAAAATGATGCTCATGAATACCTTTGTACAGGAACTAGGATCTCATGGAGGAAAGACAGAACTATTATTTCTGGCTAATCAGGTCACTCTTTGAGCGGGCCTCTCCTGAATTAAGTTTGTGGGTAACGTAGAAGGAGCAAATCAAGCCACGGGAAAATAATTTATACGCACCCTTATTCCTTTCCTTTCCTTTTTTTTCTTTTCTCTTCCTTTCTTCTTCCCTTCATTCCTTCCTTCTTTTCTTCCTTTCTTATTGAGATATAATAGGTCTATAATAAAGCACACAATTATTAAACACTGATGAATTTTTACCAGTGAGGCTCAGATCAAGGCATAGAATATTCTCAGCATCCGAAGATGCTCCCTTGTGCCCCTTCCAGCCAAAACCCACCCCCTCAGTAGAGGTGACCACCCTTCTGGTCATAGATGTTCTTCATTTAGGCCTCTATAAAACTGACCTTAGTAGTGAAATGTCCTCTGAGTTTGCCTAGGTCTGGGCTGAATGTTCAAAGCTCTTCACTTTGAAACGTATTCATTATTATTAATAGCATTATTGATGATAATTTATTATTGTGGATAAACTGTGCTCAGCAATAAGGTTTTTTCATACATTTTCTCATTTTACCCTCAGGAACACACACTATGTGTTAATATTGTCCCCATTTCACAGATAAAGAAACTGAGGCTTAAAGATATAACATGAAGGAAAAGATCCCATAGTCAGGAACTGAAAGCCTGGCCCTGGAATCTGTCTGACACCATAGCCAGTTTTTTTTTTAGCACCATGCCTACAAGTGTTTGACTCCATTACAATTAGAAGAGTCCTAGCAAAGCCAAATATTTTTCTATAAAACTGGGTCCAGTCCTCCCCCAATAAAGCTTGAGAAAAAAACTGTAGAGACTCTAGAATACTTTACCAGACCAGCTTGCCACTGGCCATTGTAGTAATATTACTGCCCAATGTCAAGGATTTCTGAAACCTCTCTCTGGAATGTATGTTTAAACTTTAATAAAAAAGTTTACTCAAGTTCGCTAGCAAAAATGTACAAATACAAGGAAAGGAAAAGGCTTACAAAGAAAAACACTCAAGTCCATACTTTTTTTTCTTTTTCTTTTTCCTTTTTTCTTCTTTTTTTTTTCTTTTGTCTAACCACTGCTTAAAGGAAACTCAGAGCCAAAAGATAAGCAAACCACACACTTTCATGTCTTAAACTATTACCTTCCATTGTGGGACAAAAACTGGGAAGTAGTAAGGCTGAAGTGAGGTTCACTGAAATAATGAGGTTGAAAGAATTGCTGTGAAGTCAAAAGCACTACACAAAAGCAAAGAATTACTTTTACTGGGCAAATAAATGATTTGGCTTATCCTTAGGAATTCTGTTCTATTCTATATCACATAGATCAAAAGCAATCATGATTTTATGGCATTATATCTTATCTTATTCCTTCTTCCCCCTCTTAGGTGTTTGAGGGCAAGGGTTAGTGCCTCTCCAAGCACCAAAAAAATCAAGTTGCCAGCAATGAATGAACAAGTGCATGTTTATTAGCCACATAACTGATTGAATGAATGAATGAAGAGAAAACAAACTCAAGGGCAATGTGAGTTCCTGCAAGCAATACTAGTTCAAAAAGTGATTTTTAAATATTTGCTTGTTAAGTAAGGAGATGCGAGTGTCAAGAGGTGTGCACTGTCCGTATTTCTAATTTTAATCATGTTTGTTATCTCCTGAGATATAGAAAGGAATATAATAAGTCAATATATTGGACCAGAGTTTGTTACCAGGCAGGCCTTATAAAAGGGATTTCAATTTTCTGGATGTGGTCAGCTTTGTATCATCAAGAGAGAATAGATTAGCCATTAACTTCATCTAGCCAACCACCACTTACTGATGGAATGTTTCCACTTCTCAGTGTCTGAATAATTCCTCTCTTTAATTTCCCTACGCCAATAAAGACAGACATAAAGAAACATTAACAGTGTAGTGACACTTAGTAGGTATGGAAGGACCCTCTGAGAAAAACAAATGTTACACGTGTGGCAGTGAGTCATTCTTAATTCACATTAGGATTCAGTTCAGTCCAAAGAGCATGAAAAGCGAAATCCGTTCCATTCACGCTCACTGCCGTGATGAGCTGGAGTGTGAAGAGAAGTCAGGTATACGTGTCTCCCTTGTGTCTCAGTAAAGTGCCCGTTTAAAATGATTAAAAATGCTTTAAGGCAAGTTAATCTGTGCAAACAGTGTGGCTGATGTAAGCAGCAGGGTTGAGGCTGCCAAGCCAAGGTACTTATCGCCCCACAGGCTTGTTCTTGTCAAGGGGATTCAGCAAGTGTGGTTTTGTGAGCTTGGCATCCACACCGCGGCTCGGGCAATGCTAAGTTTCCAGAGAAAAATTTCTCAGCAGATCTCCTTTTAGTTTGCACCCCAAAGTACCTGCTGTCCTGGCCCCCTTCAGCCCACAGAGGTTTCTCTAGGTCTCCTCTTAGTCCCTGCACTCATTTGTTCATTCATTCATTCCTTAGTTCACCATCAGATAGTTATTAGGTGCCTACCTCATCCTGGGCACTGGCAGGGTGCCATGGGACTAGAATGGTGGGCTGGAGACAGTTCCTCCCTCCCCTCTTTGTAGACCTCACTGTCTATTGAGGAAGACAGACAAATAAATGGACATTCATATTTTGGGGTGATGAATGCTATGGCAGGGGAGGTACAGGTATCTTGGGGCCTCTTAGGAAGGGCATGTATTCCCCAAAGAAGCCAGTACAGAACCTAGTATATGGTACACGTTCAGCAAGTGTGAATTCCCTTCCCTCTTGCTTTGAGCAGTCACAATAGAGGGTGAATTCTGCTCTCCCAACCTTCCTGGAAGCTGGTTGGGTGAGAGAAGATGAAGAGCGTAGAGGTCAGCAGGCAATAGAGATGGAAAGTGTCACGTGGGAAAGACAAGGGTGAAACGAGAAAAGGCTGGGGATGGAGAATACACGCCCCACTGATTTACAGTGTTCCGAAGGTCCAGCATTAACAGAATTATCTAGATGAGATCCTTTGAAATATGGGTGTTGTTGCTGAGTTTTAAAAACTAGAGTCAGTGTGTGCTATTTTAAGAATCCTTGATGTCAGACCCTTTGCCTGAGGAGTTGAGGTCAAAGTACAGAAAGACGAAGTCTCGAGGGTCCAGAGAGTCTGTAGAACTGGCTTTCTCAGTTCGCTCTGCTGCTTGAGTTTCAGTTCTCCCCTTAGCTTCCAGATTTGTTCTGTTCAAAATCATTGATCCTTGCCCTTAAACAATTTGTCATTGATATTTTTCTTGTGTATCACTAAAACCCTGGAATCTTAGAGTCCTTTTAATACAGTGCCCTCCATCATGATAGCTCTAGGCTTTCAGAATATATTTAATGTTTTCTCTAACTTTGAAGTTGGAGTAGCAACAGGTCTATAGACCATTTAAAAAAAAAGAAAAGAAAAAGAGTCCTAAGCCAGCAGCTGATCATCTTGATCTCTGACTTCTGGATATTCGTGGGTCATGTAAACATACATTGAGTGGCTTAATTTTTGCCCCTGCCTTCCTTAGAGCTTGGAGCCTCACATATTCAGTAACATCAGCTGTCACAGTATGGGTCTCCATTCCCAGCTAGTGCCGTGCGCATAGTAGGTGGTCGACAGGTACTTCTGGTGCACATATGACAGCCAGCAGGGCTCCTCCACCCTCAAAATGCCCTCCCCTTGCTCCCTAGGTAGTTGTGACTCTGTCAGCCTTTGACAGTGAGTGTCTGTCTCACAGGCAGCCTGCTACCATGGAGAAGCAAGGGGTTTTTAGACTGGCCCCTGGGGCTGGGGGTTTCAGCAGGTTTCTTCCTAGTGAGCCACCTCTGGCTGACCTGCCCAGAAAAGGAAGTCCCTAAATGGAGATGGGTTAGTTTACAGATACGACAGCAAGTCTCCACACCCCACTTGTTTGCCCAGTTCCACACTGGGGTTACCGCTCCTCCCCAATGAGAATATCTGCTACCATGGGTTAAATTGAGAAAGAATAAAAGCCACGAGGATGGTGGGTACAGCCACTATTCCAAAATTGCCAGGCCAGTGATCCGACTGGTATTTTCTCATTCTGGTTTACCCTCTGTTTTTGTTGTCATCATTGTTTGCCATTATGTTTCTCCCTTATAGAGTTACCTGTAATATGTTCAAGCTGGAAAAAAAAAAAAAAAGAGCAGACATTCAAATCTGTTTGTGGCAGGAAGTCATTTTTTTGTTTTTTTGTAAGCAAGAGAGGGTTCGGAAACTAGTGATTTGAACGGCCAGCTTTGTAAATTGCTTATGAAGGGGACTTGGAATGACTTTGTTCAGCACTCACTCTGTGCTGGAAATGGTCATAAACCCTTTACATGCTATCTCATTTAAACATCACAGAAAGCCATTGAGATGAGTATTGTTATCCCCGTTTTCCAGATGAGGAACAAGAGGCTCAGTGAGATTAAATCACTTCTTCTTATACCATTAATAATACATCAGTGTCAGAGAAGTCTTCAAACTTATGTCAGTGAGATTTTTTCCTGCTCAATCTTGGACATCTTTGGAGAGCCCTGTTCTGGTAATTGCTCCCTAATCCCATGTCTTTGATCATTTAACCAGTTTTACAAGGGACCCCAAATCTAAATCTTAAAAGTAGGATGAATAAGCCAATATAATGTCTTTAAGAAAAAGAAGCCAGGGCTGTAGAACCACGTATTCAAAGACCTTGTGGGATGGAAATATGGGTGACCCTGAAGTGAGACCAGAGAAGCACTGGCAGTCAGGATTTACTGACTGTCTCCTGGAACCTGGCACTGGAGCAGGCATGTGGCCTGGGGTGAATATGGATGTGGCTGCAGATATAGACCCTTCTTCAAGAGCTTATAGCTCCACAGGGACTGTTTCAACACCAGTTGCCTCTAGCACCCAACCTAGAGCCCGGTGGAGGGCGTGATTAAGAGCTCCCTCTGCAGGGTGCAGATCTTGGTGCCCTACTATCTGCCAGCTGTGGCTTCCAGTAAAGTATTCAACCTCTCTGCGTCTCATTGTAAAATAGGAGTGATGGTAGATAATATCAGTCGCTTCAAAGAGTTGTTGGGGGAATCAAATGCCATCATCCGTGTGAAGTGCACTGGTGAATGCCCACCCAGTATACTATCATTCCACTTGGCATCTTTGTGGTTTTCTCTTTGTTTCACAACAGAGAGGGCAAAAGCCAAGTCTTAAAATCCTGTCTCCTGCACATCCCCTCTCAAAGGCACGTGGAAGGTGCTCAATAAATATTTGTCTATTGATAGGAAAGAAAGCAAAGGAAATGGCTCAGAGTTACTCCCAGCCTGAATGTTCATAGCACTTATCATTCCTCAACATTATATTACTTAGTGTTGTATTCGTTGATGTCTCTGTCTCACTGCTGGAATGTAAGTTCCATGAGGGCAGGGAATTTGTTTCCTCAGTGCCAAGAACAGTGCACAATACTTGGTAGTCGCTCAGTAAATATTCAAGTGCATGAATGAATGCACGTTTTTTTCCCCGTGAAAGAACAAGCCTGGGAGAAACCCCGGGGCATTCTCTTCCCCAGAACCTCCTGAGCCCCGCGGCTGACCATCTCACCGTCCTGGGCCTCCAGCCAGCCTCCGGTTCTTGCTGGAGGCCACTCACTGAAGCTGCCCCTGCCAGTTCCTTGCTCCAGCTCCAGCCAGCTCACCTGCAAGGCCCAGGGCACAGCTTTGCAGATTGGCAGCTGCTTAGTTGATATAAGACTCCCTGAGAATTGCTGCCATTTGGATTTATGATTTTAATTGTTTTATGGTTTATACTTGTGCGCCTACGGTGATTTTCTATTAAAACACAAAATGTATGTTTCCAAAAAGATCAAGTATGGTTGTAAGTGTATAGCTTAACAGCCAATCTCTGGCAACAGTCATCAACAGATTAGGAAATTAGCATTTGTCTAATCAACCTCCATTAGGGGCTGTTGGCCCATGAAAATAGTGATTTTTTTTAGCCTGTTGAGGTGACAAATTTTGTTTTTATATATCCTTAAGGTTTCAAGAGAAATTTGTTGTTGCTACTGTTTGCATTTCTTTTAGCATAAACCATTAGATTGGTAAAATTGCAAACTTGGGAGGAGACCAGCAACCTCAAGCATAATCCAATAAATCACCTGTAATTAAACTAATATTGATTTTACTTAATACACATAGTGTATATATATGCCCTATACTATATATACATATATTAATTATATAAACTATAAATACATGTATACAAATAATTATACCAAATATTTGTTGCATGCAATAATCATACATATACCTTATTACATATTTACTTTCTTGTGTGTGTATGTGTGTGTATATATATATATATATATGCAACTCACAATTCCCAATGTATCTCTGTATAGTGTACATTAATCATACTGTATAATTTATTAATACATATGCTTTATTATATATATGTGTATGTATAAAATAGAATATGTAGTAAGAGTAATAAAAGAGAATGTGTCGTAAGAAATAAAGATCATTATATGAATAGTCAGGCCTAGCAAAGGCGAGTGGTACCAGAGAGGAAAGTCTGTTAGTGTCACAGGTCCTAGAACAGAAAGAAATGTATGCCTGGCAAGTCATGGGAGGAAATGTCAGGAGCATCGGTTCAGCCAAGCAGGCAGCGAGCGAAAGGTTGCGGAGGACCTGGGGACTGTGTCTTTATAATGCTGCATGGTCAGGGGTGGGGAAGAGCTGTAGCATTTGGTCAAGCAGGTGTGGGTGAGTTGGGGAATTTGTATTTGACTTTTGCAGGGACATGAACCCAGGTAGGCTGCAGGGAGGAGAGGGAGAAGCTGTTTGTCGTGTACAAGCAGGTGGCAGGGGAGGCTGCTAGGGGACCTAAGGGCAGGGTCAGAGATGCTGAGGCATTATGACAATGCAAAGGCCGTGGGTCCCTACTGCTCAAGATGCCGAGGACCATGGCAGGGTGCAGGACACCTGCCTTATTTTAATTCACTAAACACATGTTAACTGCCTAATCGCCAATATACTTGACTGTATGTATGGAGGCAGGACGCACAACTCTCAACATCCCTCCATATGTCTGTATCTGCATATTTTATTAAGCGTACCCAACACTTGATTGCATGTATACTTTAGTATATATTATAAAATATGTAGTTATTGTATATATACTTGTGTACTTTATAAATATTATTATGTAGGTGCTTTACTGTGTGTGTGATCAGGAATAGCGTATGCTTAGACTAACAGAGAGGAGATGTGGAGGGTTTTGTGCTGTTTAGACACATCCCCACAGCACATCTTAACCACCTTTTCAGTTTCCACCGAAGTTTCAGTTTTGACCATAGCACTGGCTAACACAAATGCACGAATCATGATTTCTTTGTTCAAACTAGAATATTTGGAGGACTTGTCCATCGTAGATCTGAACCACCAACGAATTCTACATTTCTGGATTTAATTTGGTCAAAGCATTTGCTTTCTGGCTGAGAACTATGCCTCTCACAGACCTCATCACGCTGTCTGCACTTCATCCGGCTCACTCGCTGGCCAGGTCACTTACCCCCCACGCTAGCGTTACTAAAAATCACATTCAAATATGCTCCACGCAGGCAGAAACTGCTCCTTGCAAGGTGACTGTCAGGGTAGCTCAAGACTAGTCAGAACTGTAAATGCTAAATCCAAGTCTGTGAGCTCCGTGCTTGCATGCACGTGCCCTCCGTCCACATCCAGGACTGCCACTGTAATTGAAAGAGGCTCTTTAAAAAGCTAGTGTCACTTCTTCCCCAGGCAGGCATGGTTTACCCTTCTTTAAGTACCTCCCACCATTGAAGATAATTTAGGAATATTTTATCCACGTCTGTGGCCAGTCTGCCAGCATTTGCCAGCAGTCAGGGAATGAACAGCCCTCTGAATTTTAGCTGAATCGCATAAAAAAAATATCCAAAGCCTCCTCTAAGAATGACCCTAAGGTTTAAAAAAGAAAAATAGAAGGAAGCAGCGGACTGGGGGTGGACTTGGAGGTGGGGGTGGAGACAGTGGCCGCTAGGAGGGCCATAGAGGTGGGGTTGGCAGGAGGTGTGGACGCTGTACCTGCACCCACCCCCACAGCAGAGCTCCCGTCTTCTCACCAATCTGTGCAGGTTCCTGGGGTGAAGTGACACACTAGGCCACCAATATCCATTTCAACTCCATGATATTGAGCAGATTTGCAAGTAGTTAGGAAGGCTTTTCATTTGGGGTAGAGTAATTTTTAATGGCAAGAAATAACCAGAGAATGGGCACCTCTCAGATGGTGTGGTCAGTTAGGGAATGCCAGGGAAGGCAGCCAGAGGCACTGGGCCTGAAATACTCACCCGTTGTGGGGTTGGGGCACCATTGTGCTTATTTCCCTCTCTCCTCAGGAACCCCTGGAGCTGGGGGAGAGGAGGAGGATTGCAGGACACAAGAAGCAGTCTTAGGGAGAGCATGGAACTTCAGTGGGGACTCTCTGAATAGGAGTGTCCTCCCCACATGGAGGCTACTTTCCCTTTTGTACAAGACAAGCCCCCCAGAGTCACTTGCAAAATTGTTTCCTTTTCTTTTTTTCTGTTATGGAAATCCCCTCCCTTTTTCCTATTAGTGGCTCTGAAGTTTACAGTTCTTTTCTGTACTAAAGCAGTTCACTGGGCCGACCCTGATACTGATACCTGGTTTGAAAAGTCGTTTCTGGAAATTTTTTATTATTTCTAAATTGGAGTCTCAGCATAATGAGAAAAAAAAAATTTTTTTTTAAGGGCAAAGTTACTTTACTTCCCTGGGCCATCGTTGAATAAAAAGATCTCTTGAGTTACCAAATCCTGCCCTTGACCTCTTGGCAGCATTTGGCATGACTGACACACCCCTTGGTGGAGATTCTCCATCTTCTGGGGTCCCACAGACCACTGACCCCTCAGCTTCCTCTCTAGCTGCTCCCTCACTAGCCTCTGTGACCCAGTCCTCTTCTTCTGGTCATTAGATGTTGAGCCACCAGACACAATGGCTCTAGGTCCTTTTCTCCTCCCACATCATGCTCTCTTCTTAGAAAATCTCACCCACACTCACCGTTTCTCCAGTCTAGACCTTCCTATCCAGCTGCCTGTTTGGACATCCAGTTAGGTGTCTCCAGGACACCTCAGGCTTAAACATGTCCATGACAGAACTGCTGCTGTACCTCTGCCCTCACCTCAAGTCCCGGCCCTCCCTGCTGCATGGTGGGTGCTCAGGAAATATTCCTCAGAAGAAGCAACAGAGGCTGTCTTCCCCGGAGATCATCTTGGTTTTGTAAGGTTGATGAAGAAGGAGAATCTTAGGTGCCCTCATCCCTGTGAACCTGTACACCCCCTTGTCCATCAGCACACAGGGCCGAGCCCGTCAGTCACATGCATGGGCACGAACACAATCCTGGGTTCTCTGCACATATGCGCGCGCGCGCACACACACACACACACACACACACACACACACACACACACACACACACACATTTCTGATCAGCTGAAAAGCACCACATGGCCTAAAAGCAAATACCTTCCATGGCCAAATTAAACAAATACAAATATAAGACTTCTTCTTCTTCTTTTTTTAAAATAAAATCTGTTTTCTGTCCCTTCAGAGGTCAGTCCATTTTCAGTCCCCTGGCCTTACACAAGGCCTCTGATAGTCTCCAAGTAACTTAAGTGACCCTCACGTTGCAGTAAGACGTGCTTTCCCTACATCCGCCTCGTCTCCTGTGCAGTTACATTTGTGTTTCCTCAGCTCTTTATCTGGGCCCGGGTGACCTGAGAGGGGCCGGACACTGTCCTAGCACGTGGCTCCTTCTGTGGCTGGACATGGAAGACATTCACTTACTGGCTTTGGCAGCTTCTCGTCCTGACTTAGGAGCTCGAAGAGTGATTTTCTGGCCTCTCTGTCCGTGAATCCTGGGCTCCACATGGGGTTCGACAGGTCCGCTTCCACCAGGCTCCAGGCCCGACACCAGAAAGATTGCTCTTGGTCCTTTAGCTGGAGTGGCCCTTTCCATGATGACAGCACTGGCCGGACTTTGAGGCAGGTATCAGTGGGCCCAGAAAAGGCGAGACCAGTAGCTCTTGCCTTCTAAGGGTCCCGTTAGTCCTTTGGCATAGCACTTATCATCCCAAGTGTTCTAGCCTTGTGTCCCTCTCTCCCTCCAGCCCCTCCTTGAGGACAGGCACTATGTCTTCTATCTCTTTTGTCAGGGCTCTGAGTAGAAATGTAGTTAATATTGTGGAATTATCACGTGATAGAGCCCAGCAGGCAATGGATATATCAGCGGGTTAATCTTGGCATTAACTGGACCACCGTTAGAATGGACTTCTTAACGCAGACCCTGCCCACTCATCCATTCAGAGCTCCAGCAAATGCTGTGTCCCAGCACCTTGCATGGTACTGGGTACTGCTTTGTGACCACAAAGACACAGTCCCTGTCCTTATGGGGTTTATGGTGAGGGACCCCATAACCATAATACGAACAAACAAAAGAATAACCACGTTGTGGCCACTACTGTGAAAGGTGCTATGACTGAGGTTAAAGGGGAGGCGGTGGTGGACTGCCTTAGGCAGGGTGGCCCCGAGAAGCCATGGAGGCAGAGCCTGGATGTCAAGGCGTTCTCCAGGGAAAGCGAAAGAGAGTGTGGCTAAGTCCTCGACAGAGAAAGGAGCTTGGGAGCTTGAGGAACTGTGAGAAACCTCTGTGGCTGGACCAAGGGAAAAGTGGCACAAAATGAGGGGAGTGGGAGGCAGGCCCTGGTGCCAGAGTAAGGAGCTGGGGTTTAGTTTTTAAAAATGTTATCTGGAAATGTTTGTTTGGTCATTTGACTGCCTGAGGCCACGATGCACAGATTCACTTCTTCGCTCACTCGTTCCTTCATCCATTTGGCTAATGGGTATTGAGAGGCTGGGATGCATCGGTTGCTGTGGGGGTCCTGAGGCCCCCCCTCATGGAGTGGTCCATTGTGGAAAATGGACACTGGGAGTGGGGCCAGTGCTCAGACGTCGAGGCAGGAGACAGCCTCACACATCTGGGAACCACCCAGTGCCTACCGCCCCCCAGTGTGGGTTGGGAGGGTGTGCGGCCGGGAATGAGGCTGAGAGCCCCCTCACACCCTATGTTAGGTGTCCTGATCATGGGGCGCCAGTGAAGAGTACAAAGCAGGAGGGGGTCATCGCTGAATTACATTCTCTATAAAAACGCTGCTGGCAAAGGTTTGCTCCAAAGGGGAAAGGGAGACATTTGGTGTGCAACAGCCAGGATGGCAGTTCAAGCTTTATGGGATCATAAAGTCCTAATTCCCAGGACTTAGACTGAAAGGGTCCTTAGTAATGAACTCGTCCAGACACCTTCCCTCACCTTTGGAGGCATAGATCGCAGAGAAGTGACTTGCTCAAGGTCCCCTCTGTCCATTGGGACCCATCTGTACGCTGAACCCCATAAAGCCATTTCGAAGTGCAAGTTGATTGATCGTCAGGAGAGGAAGGGGGATCTCTGTGTGTGTGTCACCACAGTCAGGGCAGCCCGTACCACTTGCTGGGGACCCAAGTCAAGGTCTAGTTCTCATTGATGGGCTCAGGATGTTATTATTATCTATGAGCATTAAAGATAAGAATGTGCTGTCGTTACTGTGGGTAAAAAAATAAAAATTGGACAATCAGATAAGTTACACTGCAGTGATTGCAAGTCCTAATGCCCAGGTACAGCCCCTGGCTCTTTATTTTGGCTGTAAACAGGGATACTGTTTTCACACTGCGTGTTTCCAGCTGTCCATGTTGTGACTGAAATTTTGCTCTTTTCAGACAAGGGGTCATCGGTTTGGTCAAAACAGTTTAGGTGGCCAGTTTATTCTTATAACCATGCTGCCCTGAGCCATTAAATAAAACACAAGCCACCATCATATCAGTAATATCCAATTATATATATATATATATTTTATTATATATGTATTATATTTATATGTATATTTATTTCCCCCCATCAAGCAGTCTAGCAGAACAATTAGGAGCATGGAATTTGGTGTACAGCAGAACCACTCTGTCACTATCTGTGTCTCCTGGGTGAGCTAAGTCACCTCCAGGCCCTTTTTTTCTCATCTTTAAAGTGGAGACAATAATAGCCCTACCCAACTCAAAGGGTATTTGTGAGATTGAGCTGATGTCCGGTAAAGACTTAACACTGAGCCTGGCATGTGAAAAAACTGCCAGTTACTGTTTTGTTCCTAAATGATTGAGCTTTTCCTATGAAAAGGCCTAGAAAAAAAGATTTTCCCTGCAGATACGAAATACTACCATTGACTCGGTTATCAACACTGCAGTGGGGAATTTAAAAATCATTTATCTTGGGTTTTAAAACAAATGCTGCTTTTCTTTTTGATGGAGAGGCTTCTCACTCGCCTTCCTGTTTGGTTCAGGGCGGCACCCTGGTGCCTCGGCATTCCCAAGAGCGATGGGCGTTGACTGCTGCAGGGAATGCCAGGAGGGTGGGTGCCAGCCGGGGCCAGCATCTGCCCCACCACATTAAGGGGAGTTTGACTATATCGAGGAGAGAAAAGTTGTCTTTCTCTTGACTATGTTGTTAAATGTCCAGAGGTGTTGGGTAACATCTGTCAGAAGAGCCTGTGTTCCCATCTGTTTAATCACAGTCATTCACAAGTTTCTGCTTTTTGTCCAGAAGCAAGCCAAGTTTATTCATAACCTTCCTCATGGGCCTGCTTGCTGAGGATCCAAATATTTGGCATCTGTGAAGTAATTGTTCTAATCTCTTATCTTCAAATAACTGGAGGACTCTGCGGTCGTTTACCTGGCACTCAGGCCTGAGCTCTGCGGACTTGGCCTCACCCAGGAGAGTGAGAAGGACTGAGCAGTCACCACCCATGGCATTTGAAATGGGTCCTGGGTGAAGAAGTCAGGGGCATCCAGGTTTCTTCCTTTATAGTGAGTTTCCAGGTCCAGCCTAAGAACAAAAAGTGTTTGTTTTCCAGTTGTTTTCTGATGTGCTGAAGGCCTCATGTGGGCCAAACCCTTTGCAGAAGGCTGTGCAGTTAACAGGAGAGTTTTCTCACCCCTATCCTAGAGGAGTCTCCCAATGAGCTGGGAAGAATACAATTTTATATGTGGGTAAGAATTTGGTTTTCGGATGAAGCGGCCGAGGTGCAGTCTGGGGAGCACAGGCCTGCCTGGGACAGCAGACATTTCGGTCCCAGCTCGCATCCCCAGCATGTACTCACCCACCCACCCCCACCCCCTCCTTTGTCTGAGAGTTGGGGATGATGTCACCCCCTGCCCGGACCTTGTGAGGAGCCCAGAAGCAGCTGTGTGGGCTGGTTCCCGCAAGCAGTGGGCTGACGAGCCACAGAGCACCTGTGGGGTTCAACCTGCAGAGGGCAGTTCCCCGCTCCCCGGTCTGCAGATGGGCCCCTCCCGGGGAAGATCCCGAGCTGAGAGGTTTACATGTCTGGAGGGTCTCACTCCATCCTGGCTAGCACCCCCAAGCAGCGCTGCCCCAGCCCCAAGCTGGAGTATCTGTGTTCCGTGCACAGGGCCAGTGCCCCGTCCCAGGGGAAAAGAATCCCGTCGTACTTTCCTTCCAGCCTTGGCTGCAAATCTCAGTTATTATCTGTCTTTCTCACACACACACCTGCTCTCATTTATCACTTTCTCTCAGATGTTACAACTGCTGCTTTTTCACATTTTTTTTTCCCATCTCACTGCATCTCTGTCAGTGACTTATACGTGGTACGAGGTCAATAAGTATTTTCCAAAAAATGAAAGTGCCGTTAGGGACTCAGTAGCTTGTCATCTCGGGGGATGTATAATTTAAAAGACAATTGTTTTAGCTCCCTGGAGGAGAGGGTGGCACTTCTGGGGAGCATCTGGGGCATGCGCTGGGGCTTTCACATAGGTGAGTTCCGTGGTTCGATTGTAGTGATCTGATCCCCATATTACAGAGAAGGAAACCAAAGGAAAAACATTTGGGACCAGCCCCACATCATCCAGTTAGCAAGTAGCAGAGTTAGGATTCGGATTCAGAGCTCTCTCTCTTCCTGTCTGGACGTCAGGGAGGGAGAAGTTGAGGGACCGAGCAAACGTCTTAAATCACAGCATGTAGCCACCTGCAACTCCTTATACACAGAATTAGACAATAAATAAACACCCCTGGGGGGGCATTTCTTAGAAATCAAAATGGGTATTTCAGATTGTTCTTGACACATTGTTAGAAATCAACAGTTGGTTTTTGTCACGTTCAGTAGAACTGTGACCTACCACCCATCTCCCCATAGATGCCCCTGGGCGCCAGACCTTTCCATGCCAGTTCTCCCTCAGTGTTAAACCATTTCCCCCTAACTCACAGAAAACTCATCTTAGGGATCTTTGTTTTTACTCACAGATCCTTTTCCCTTTTCCCACCCTGATAAGGTTAGCACATTGGCTCTTACCAAACACAGTTTTCCCCACTGAAACTACTGGAGCTCATTTTTCTCCCCTCTCTCCCTCAAATAGGTTTTATATAATTTTTTTTTGAAAGAAAATATACACTGTTCAGGGAATTTCCTTTCTTGAAATCTGATTTTCTGGAAGCGAGGTCTTGTGCTGCCCCATTAGGGGAGTGTTATTCCATTCGGCTCTAAATCAGCCTTTCTCTGTCAAGAGCTGTGACCCCTTGGCCTCTCTGTTGCCCTCCTCACCATGAAGGCTCCTTCTGCCAAGGTCCAGCCCAAAGGGAACTTGGGCCCAGTCATCAAACAGAGATTTCCAGCTCCTGCGCCTCACATCTGCCCCCAGGGTGCATGCAGTTGTGGGCAAGTTGCTTCCCTTTTCTGAGCCTCAGTTTCCCCATGCATTTAAAAAGGTGGGTTGGTAATGCCAGGCTGACGTGGTCAGGGTTCCTGTCTCCAAGGGATAGAATGGCAGAGGATGCTCCAGGCAAATGCACCCTTTCTTGTAGCCAGAGCATTGCTCCCCGAGTCCTCATTTGGCCTAATGATCTCAGCCAGACCTTGTCGGAGTCTTGCCTGACAGCTGAAGGTTTAGGTTAGAGCAGTGGTTCTAACCAGAGCTTCCAGGGGACCTTGGCAAATTTTAGGAGACATTTTGGTCGTCATAACTGGCATGTGGGGGGGTGGTGTATGTCACGGGCATCCAGTGAGTAGTGGCCAGGATGCTGTCAAACAATGCACGGGACAGCCCCCAGGACGAAGACTCATTCAGCTCCAAATGTCAAGGTTGAGAAACCTGCTCCAGAGGCCCACTCCTTATCCTCCTCCCGGAAGCCCACATCCCATTTGGCACTGTGGCATCTGGGGGAGGAAGTGAGGTTCCATGGAAGTTCTCACAAGTTCTCCATCTAGTGGAGAGTGCAGGGAGAGAGCCACCAAACCCTGACCAGGTGAGAGGAGCCATTAAAGGCGCACTGCCTGTAGGGAAAGCTGGGGTGGGCCCTGTTAAAATCAGGGACTGCCAAAGGTGCTTGCTATCACCGTTATTATCTAGCATTGTTCTTGAGGTTCTAGTCAACACAATTAGACAAGGGAAATACATTAGAAATAAATCTTTAAAAGGAGGAGGTACAATTATCACTAATGGAAGATAATTTGAAAAACCCAGAAGAATCAACTGGAAAACACCTTTACAGAAATAAAGAGAATTCAGTTTAGTGGCAGGATACAAAATGATAAACAGAAATCAATAGCTAGTATATACGTGTGCAACCACATAGAAGATAATAGAATAAAGACCCCATTTACAAAAGGAACTACAATCACAAAGTAGCTTGGATTATTTAGGAGAAGATTTCATTGCAACTAACAGAAAACAACAACAAACAACAGTGCTTTAAATAAGACATAAGTTTAGTTCTTTTTCATATAAAAATTATCTAGAAAAGGGCTGTCCAAGGACTATCACTAGGGCTTGTCTTTATGGTCCAAGAATGTTGCTGGAACCCCAGCCATTATATCACAATCAGGCAACAGAACAGAGGAAGAAAAGAAAAAGAAAAGTAAGGCTCATTCTTCTGAGCACATTTCTACACAATGTGTCAGTGGCTAGATCTTAGCGATATCACCATACCCAGCTCTCATGGAGACTGGAATTCTAGTTTGTAGGCTGCGTGGTTATGTGCATGGCTGAAAAACAAACAAACAAAAATAAACAACAAGAAACCAATGTTTTCTTACTAAGGAAGAGAGAGAGAAGGGATATTAGGAGACACCCTGTAGTCTGCCATAAAATGTAACAGGAAATGCATGAGATCTATATGAAAGAACTTTAAATTGTTCTTAACAGACATAGAAAAGACTTGAACAACTGGAAACACAAACTATGTTATTGGATAAAAGACTCGGCATCATAAAAATATCAATTCTCCCTGAGTTAATTTATAACTTTAAACATGTTTCTGCTAAAAGCACCGCCAAGGTTTGGTTTGATTTTGTTTTCTAACTAGACAGATGATTCTAAAGTTCATATGGAAAAATAAACATGTAAGAATACCCAGGAAATTTTGAAAAAGAAGAACAGTAAGTGGACCAGCCCTACTAGATATTGAAGCATATATAAGCCTTTAATAATTAAAGGAGTGTGGTGTAAATCAGTGTAATGGAATAGAGTACAGAAATAAATCCAAATGCATTTAGGAATTTAGTATCAGCATTTGATAAATATAGCATTTCCAATCAGAGGGGAAAAGATGAGCTATTTAAACTATGATATTGAGACAACTTAATAGACATCCAGAAACAAAGAAAGTTGGTTCTGTATCTCACACCTTTTATCAGGAAAAATTTCAAATATATAAAAGATTTAAGTCTAAAAAATGAAGGTATAAAAGTACTAGTAGAAACTTTGTGAAAATTCTGTTAAAACTGAGGAGTGGGCAAAGCATTTCAAATTATGACACAAAATCCAGAAACCATAAAATAAAATATCAACAATTTATTGTTGAATAAAAGTTCAACAATGACATAAAAATAATTTTGGCATGGCAAAGACTACTGTAAGTAAAGTTGAAAGTCAAACAACAACCTGGGAAAAATATTTGCAACTCTCATCCCACACAAAGTTTATTTTCATAAGATATAAAGAACTCCTGCAAGTTATTTTTTAAATATACTACAAAAGAAAAATGGCAACAGACAGTTCACAGGGGGAAAAAAATCACTTTTTAACATATGAAAAGATGCTTACATTTACACACAGATTAAGAATATATTGAGGGCAGGCCACCGTGGCTCAGGAGGCAGAGTTCTTGCCTGCCATGCTGGAGAACCCCAGGTTCAATTCCCGGTGCCTGCCCATGCAAAAAAGAAAAGAAAAGAATATATTGAAATACCTATCAAACTGGCAAAAATCTAAAACTTTATGACATACATGTTTGCAAGACATGGGTAAATAGGCACTGCCATACATTGTTGGTGGAAGTGTAAATTGTTCAGACTCAAGGAAGGCATTTGGCAACATCCGTCAAAATGTAGATTCTTGTACTATCTGATTTACCAGTTTCATTTCTAGAAAATATTATGCAGTTACTTTCACGTATATGTGAAATATCATATGTATGAGGTTATTCACAGCAGTATTATTTAATATAATAAAATATTGGGAACAGCCTAAATGTCCCAAATAGATATGGTGGAGTATTATGTGGCCATAAAAAAAGAATTAGGAGGATTTTGTGTGCTAAGAGAGAAAGATCTCTAAATACATATTACGTGAAAAGTGTAAGGTACAAAAGAATGTGTATAGTAAGCTACCATCTAGTTTAAAGGGAGGAGGTGATAATATATTCACATTTTCTTATTTATGTATTAATAAGATACGCAAGGAATGAATAGAAAGCAATTGCCAAAAGGGAAAGAAATAGGTGTCTGGAGGATAAATGTAGGAGAGAGATGTTTTACTATATGTCCTTTTATACTTTTTGGTTTTACGACACAATGAAATAAAATTGAATGATGCTGTTAATAAATAAGTTGAATAAGTAAAGGCTAATCACATTGGCTCATATATAGGATTAAGGATTTGCTGGAATTTTTTCCCTTCTATTAAAAAAATAATGACCCCACTCTTTAAAAATGTCCCTGGTCCTCAAAAGTGGCCTGGCCTTGTATTTGAGTCCTGAGTAGATAAGAACAGATTTCTAGGCAGAAGTTCCTCTTTGCAATGCTGCCCCTCAACAAGTTTAAATGCGGCCTTCCTGTGTGCCCGGCCATGCCCTTGAGATCTCACAAGAAGCAGGAAAGGCCATCTATCTTGCCTTGTAAGATGGGCCCTGCAATCATTCTGAGCCCCCCTTCCCAGGGATACCTAGAGGTACGTGTTGAAGAGGCAGCACTAAAAGCCACCAGGTAGGAAATTCCTGGAGCAGGAATAGAAAGTGGCAAATCAGGCACCTGGAGTGACACCGCAGTAAGAGGCCCCCAGTGTGTTGTAGAGAAGTCAGGGTTTCCACAGCACCACCCTCTGCTTTCAGCAGCCTTTAGCCCGTACCCCCTTATGTGGCCAACATTCATTCTCTCTCCCCCTCCCCACCTCCCCTCCCCTATCCAGCCCCAGCGAGCATGACCCTGGGCTTCTCTGGGTGTCCTACCCACTGGAACACCATTCACCAACTGCTTCACTAATGGCGGGATTTCGGGCATGGGTGGCAGGGCAATGGCAAGAGGTGTTTTGGCCTGGGGCCTCCTTTCCATCAGCAGGGTGGCATGCGCCTGTGTCCTGCCTGCAGAATATGCTGGTGTGGTGACCACACTGGGCCCTCTGGGCAGAGCAGCTTCAGTGCCCAGGAGGGAAGCAGGGACTTGGAGCAAAGGGCTGGTGTGCATATGCAGCCAGTACAAAGAAGCTTGGATAAAGGGTGGCAAAGAAGAGGCAGGAGGTGGGGAAAAGGGAGACATTCCACCTTCTCTCGCCCTACCCCCACCCCCACCCCTGAGGGTGTGGGAACCTGTGAGCAGAAGGAAAGGTTCCTCATAAGGTATCCAAAAACGCTGAGTCTTGCAATTCTCAGGCTGGCTTAGAATCTTCTGACTCTGTTCCATTCGTACAAATGAGATGATTTAAGGTTTTCTGAAAGAGAAGCAGAACAAGTCTTTCCTATGACATAACAAAGAGAATCCTTTAAGGGGTGGCATTTGGGGTTCTTTTTAAGTTGGGGTTGGCAGTTGTTCTTAAAAGAAGTCAACTAACCTTGAGACAGGAAGGTAAAAGAGCGCTGCACAGTAAGGCCGGAGCACCAGCTTTCAGAGCAGGAAGCCAAGTTTGGGTCCTTGCTGCGCCCCGGCTCCTCATCTCCTTTGAGAACTCCCTTATCTTCTTCAGGCTCCATTTCCTTTTTTCTGCTGCCGTCGGAGGGACAGTTCTCTGCACTTTTCAGACACGCAGGCACTGTTGTTACTGTGATGGCTGTAGCTGCCATGGCAGCCACTGGGCCTGTGACTTAGCCCTGCCCGGCCAGCCTCCCTGCCCCCACAGCACTCACAGGTAGGCACACAGGACACTCAGGTCCCACTAACTCAGTTTCCTCACACCTTATCCCATGAACGCGTAAAACAAGGCTGTGAGCAGGAAATTGGCATTACGCCAGTTGGACAAAGGTAATAGACCAGTGGGGTGACGGCGACTTCACCTGGGCCATGGCAAAACGAGTGACTGAAACCCAACCTCCTGATTCCCGGTGCCTGCCCATGCAAAACAACAAAAAAAATCCCAGCCTCCTGTGTCCAAGCTGTCCCACCCCCAGCCCGCAGAGACTTGACCACCCACAGAGGCCAGGGTGGGGGATCAGAAGCCCTGATCGCTGGGAGTTCAGTTGTGCTTTCTGTAGTTAACAAGCATTTGCTTAGAGCAGCATGTTTTATGTGCTTTCTTTTTTCTCAAGAAATCCCATTTGTAAGCAGAAACCAAGTTGTGGGTGCAAAGTGGACGGGTCCTAAAGTGCTTCCTGCCCCACTTTTGCACTCAGGCCTGGATTCCTGGATTCTGGAGTCCAAGGGCAGGCACCAGCAAGCTTGTTGAGGAAGACTGTTTTCCGCCCTGTCCATGGGGGCTAGAACCTTCTTTGCAAGGGCTGCTGAGGGAGAAGCAGGCCAGAGGTCTGGATCTCCTTCCAGACAGTCTGGGTCCTTCTGCAGGCCCAGATTTGGGGTTTCCAGAATTGGTTGGTAGGGGAATTCTTACTCAGAACCCGGGATTTTGCACAAGATCTTACCCCAAACTGTCAGACACACCAGTGTTGAGGCCAGGCAGCCCCATAACCTACTGCTGCACAGAACTACTGGGCCTCTGCAGGTCCAGGTTATTGCCACCAGTGTGTCTTCCTTCCTGCCACCAGACCCTCCCCCCACTCATTCAACTTGCACTATAGGACTGATCCTCCCAATGCCTCATGCTCATGCAAGCATGAATTCCAAATGCTCATCCTAGCATTCTAGGCTCTTCATGGTTGGTTTCAACCTGCCTGCCTTGTTCACACAGTTCCCTGGTCCATTTGCTACCTTTTGCATCTACTGTGTTGCCTGCCCCTCCTATCCTCTCTTTTCATGGCTTAGCCAAACCTTATCCAACCCTTATCTTTCCATGGCTTAGCCAAACTTCTATCCCAGCTTCTCTTGAGAGTCACTGATTCCTGGAAGCCTTCACTGCCTGCACCAATCTGCAGTGGTCTCCCCCTCTGATATCCATCTGCTCTCATAGTACCTAGAAAATAGCACCTGATCCATGCATGGTTTTACTTGACTCATTGATGCTATTATGTGTTAGTCATATCCTCCCCGCTGTTAACTCATGAAGGAAGAGGGATAAGTTGCTTCCTTCTATCATATCAGGATCTAATAAATATGATTTCAGCACGCAGTTGGGCCTCAGTAAATCGTTTCTGACTTTAATTAAACCGCAGCAGTCTTGATATACTCCTGGAAGTACTGGCGCTCCTCCCTCCCGCTGGTGAGAATGGAGGCTTCTTTGAGGGTTGGCTAACATGAAGAAAGGCCCTGGATTGAGGTTGTTTCTTGGCAGGCCCAAGTCTCCTGAAGGATGTTCTTCTCTGGAGTAGATTTCCCTGGGACACACAGTTCCTCCAACTCCAGAAGTCTGTATTGGGATGAGGGACGTACTAACCGCAGGGTTCTGGCCTGTCTTACAGAGATTTGAAACTGGATAATATCCTCCTGGATGCAGAAGGTCACTGCAAGCTGGCTGACTTTGGGATGTGCAAGGAAGGGATTCTGAACGGCGTGACGACCACCACGTTCTGTGGGACTCCTGACTATATCGCTCCTGAGGTCAGACACGTGTGCGAAGGGCCACCTCCTGCTGGTGGCAGGGCTGATGTGCCAGGGCTGATGCAGGGGCCATCCCCATGCACGGGAGGGGAGGGGGAGTCCGGGGGTACAGGGAAGGCTCTGGGAAAGCAAGATGAATTCTAGGGAGGTGGGAGAAGGAGGAAGGTAAAGGGTCTGCTGATTTCTCCCTCAGGAAGTGGTGGTGGAGTTGATGGGTGGAGTGAGAGTAACAGGTCCTTCCCCAAATCTGGTCACATCCTCCCTGAATATCACTTTCCCATTCTAGTCCAGAACCACCAATAAAACTGGGACCAAAAGAAATGTGTTGACTAGTATCGTTTTCACTGCTAAATAATTAGAATGAAAGAACTTTGTTGATAAAGGCAAGACTTAATTTTATCAGCTACAGTTCGCCTGCAGTAAAACCAGGAAGTGTTTGCCATTGATTGCCATTAGTAGCGATGCTACATATCACCACTAATAGGATCTGAGTGGGAAAAAGAGAGTGACTGGGCCTCATTATAAACAGAGATCAGAGTTTTTCTTTGTGAGTCTCACTCATGGGCTGTTTTTCATGAACCGTATTTACCCCATCATAAAGTGTTTACCTTGAGTTTCTCCAGGTCATTCTTGCCCAAACTGAAGGATGTCGCGTATGATATAACTCATACTTAAGACATAGTGTATAATAGATACTTAATAAAAAATGGTCTTGAAGGTTGTGACAAAGTAGAGCTGGAAGGAAGTACCACTCCCCATTAAACACTGCCGGCAGTGGATAGGTACTAGCAGGATTTGGAATTCATTTCCTTTCAGTGGATGCTGTTTGAGTACCTGCTAGACACAAAGCCATGTGAGGGATAAGGAATCATCTAAAACATGGTCCTCCTCCTCAAAGTGCTTTTGGTCTAGAAGAAGTGACAGACAAGTAAACTAATTAAGCAAAATAAGTATACAAAACAAGATGGTATCCTCAGGGAGTAGGAAGCCGTGTTAGAGCATCTGGTGGATGGATTGAGTTGTAGAGAATAACTAGATTTTCCTTTGGTGGTAGGAGGAGGAGGGCATTCCTGAAAATCACAGGGAAGATTGGAGAGTGGGGGGCGGAAGTCCAGGATTCCTGGGCTCTAAATCCTTTGAGGGCAGGGTCTGTGTTTCTAGCCTGGGGACCCCCAGGATGGGGCTTTCAGTGATGGTTTGTTGAAAGGATGAATAAAAATTTTGTGGCACTCCAGCATGAACAAAGGTCAAGGGGTGAGAACATTCTTGACCTTTTCCAGGAAAGGTAATAGTATACGAGAGCATAGGGTTCTGTGACACTTGCGGTAATGAATGCAGCTAGAACCAAGGAGAGCCCCAAGGAATGTGGCATTTGTCCTGTCGGATCCGTGGACCCACTAAGGGTCCCGGTGGAAGAGGGACAGAATGACACCTGTCTCCGGAAGAAGACTAGCGATGGGAAAGTGGATGAGGAGGCAGAGTGAAGGAAGGGAACCCAGCCGGCAGTCTGTTTTCACAGACCCCGTGAGACATCGGGAGGCCTGAGGGGGGTGGTAGAAGTGGGAACGCTGAGTAATAGGTAAATCCTCTTTAGAACCTTTCTCTTCTAAGAGATCTGAAGAGGAGACATTTTAGTCTCTCTCTCCTAGTGTGTTCCCTTAGCAGGCATAGTGAAGAATTCACACTTCAAGGAGAAAAAGAAATGAAAGCTAGGGCTCTCAAACGGGCCCTCCTTTTCTCACCATCTTCCTCATTCATTTTGTTATCATCAGAATCCTCCATTCCATCCCTCTTTGCATTGATGCCAGAGTCAGAGGGTTGACTGCCCAGCGCAGTAACGGTTAAGGACCCAGGCCAAGGCAAACATACACTGTGCGATGGACAGAACCCCCACCAACTGTCACAAAAGGCAACCCATTGGCTAGACACGAAGACCATCTCTCACCTCTCTCTCACCTCTCTCTCCTGCCTGCTTTGTCCTGCATGCCACACCGTGGAATCGCCACCACGTCCGAAATGGCAAATAATTCCTGGTGTTGCTGTGGGCAGGTGATGGCTGATAAAGGTGTTACTGCCTTGATCAAGAGCTACTGGGAAGATTAAACGACATGCTGCCTCCTAGGGCCTTAGCACAATGCCCGGCCGCAGCCCGGCTTGGGGACATGGTGGCTGTCCTCCTCGCTGTTGTGGAGCTGTGCGTGGGGGGTGGGGGAGTGGGGTGAGAATCCAGGCCAGACTTGGCCATGAATCAGGTCTCAAAACATTTGGGGGCCTCAGTTTTCTCATCTTTCAAATGGGAATAATGAGAATAATTCCTGCCCCACCCACTTTATCAAGCTCTCTTGAGAATCTCATGAGATTATAGCATGGAAATGCTTCAGAAAGCATAAGCCTCTGCTCAAAGAGGAGGGGTGGTGAGGCGCCGGCCAAGCCTGCCCCAGTGCTTCCCTTCCCTCCACGTGCCCTCCGGCCAGCCACCCCTGCGTCCCTGTCCTTTCTCCACGCCCAGCCCTCCTCCCCAGCGCATCACCACCAGCCCTGGGTAACGCCTTGCAGGCCCAATGCCTGCCCCTTGTCTTCTACCAAAACTGTGACCTGCGCTAGGTATCAGCACGAGCTGCCAACACCCCCATCTCCACCAGCTTGGCGTGTGAAGCCTTGCCCTTCTCTCCAGTTTCATCGCTGACAAGGTGATTAGGAAGCAGATAATTATGGCCAAGAGAAAGAGAAACAGCATGAATAAAAGAAAATCACTGTCAAAGACCAAATGCACTAAGAGTTAAGGAGATGATTTTATTTGGGCTATTGCAAGACGAAGAACATTCATTAATGGGGACCATCTCATAGTAAAGGCAGAGGCCTGGAGTTTCATAGAGGCAGGGAAACCAGGGAGTCATCAGCCAGTCTTATGGGAATCATGGGTCTTATCTGAGTTATTGAAGAAGGGTCAAGGTGGGTCTTCTGGAAGAGGCAAGAGCGCAGTGGTCCTTTTGGGTTAGCATGTAAAGGGGGATGGTGGTGGTTCTTAGCAGTAGCAGTGGCTCAGGTTGAGTCCACATTGTCGCCATTTACACAGGGCTGAGATTTTGCTTGTCCTTCTACTCAGCAAGCCCTGGACTGAATGTGAGATGGAAGATGTGAATTTGCTGCACCCTCTGGAACTTTCAGCTCACTCATGTCTCTCTTAGTCTGCGTCTTGCTCCCCCGATTCTGATTTTAGCGTTATGTTATTGTTGTTTTTACATGACCCTAAACACAGGGTCTTCCCCTGGTGCTCATAGAAGCCGTAGTTTGTTCCCGCTGAGGACGGAAGGTGTTGACTTGGAGAGATAATAGTAGGGCTCTGACGTAATGCCTCCCAAACTCAGTCTTCCCTGAACACGGGGGTTTAGAACCTAACTCCTAATACATGGGCTCCGCTCTGTGGCAGAAGCGAGTTGGAAAGGAAGGTGATGGCTCCCCCCATGGGCACTGGCCTGGGTGGTGGGAGACTCTGGGGGCCCTGGCAGGCTGCTGACCTTTACCCCAGGCTCTGCCTCGTCTGACGTTGCCATTTTCCCTAACAGATCCTGCAGGAGTTGGAGTACGGCCCCTCGGTGGACTGGTGGGCCCTGGGGGTGCTCATGTATGAGATGATGGCAGGCCAGCCCCCCTTCGAGGCTGACAATGAGGACGACCTGTTCGAGTCCATCCTCCACGATGACGTACTGTACCCCGTGTGGCTCAGCAAGGAGGCCGTCAGCATCCTGAAGGCTGTGAGTCATCGCCCCCCACCCCCGGGCCTCGCTCCCCTCTCCCCCCACCTCCTCTGTCTCCTTCTTCACTCTCTGTCATCATCAGGCATGGCTCAGAGGCTGCTGCTGAGAGCCTGGGCCGTGGTGATCACTTGTGCTCCTTGTGGGGAGAGGACAGCATGTTGGCGCCTCCTGGGATGGAGCACGCTGTCCATCCTGCTGCATGTCGGGGGGCAGCAGAGCCACCCCAAATAGCACCATTGCCCCTGCCAGTGGCACTCTGGGGGTGGACCCTCCTTCCCACCGGCCACCCAGTGGCCTTTCTTCTCCTGGGGCTGTGATGGGGGCAGGAGAGGAGGGGAGAGGGGGGGTGGCACTTTCCACCTGCGTCCCGACACCACTGCTACGGCCGAGCAGCTGGTCAGAAAAGAAGTGTCCATACAAGGCGCAGGCAGCCCTGCCGGCCTCAGACTTTTAATAAGGAAACCATCCTCATTCGTACCGATAGATCCTCGCAAGGGACAATGCTTAAGACTTCCTAAACCCAGCTGTTTTTATGATATACTGGCCACAGCCACCTCAAGTAAATGACATTACCTATTCCCTTTGAAAGCTCTGGCGGCCGGGGTACAGGGGAGGGAAGCAGACTGATTGGTCTGTGGCCACCAGGCTAGGTAGAGGCAGATCCAGGATGACAACCCAGGAACCCCAACTTCCAGTCCTGGCTTCTTTTCCCCATCAGAATTCTCCAGATGTCAGTAGTTTACATGCCACATTTTCAAATTTTGTCACAGTCAAGTATCCTCTCTACCAAATTTACTTTTCTTTGACACCAACATTTACCTAATTATATGTATTTTGCAAGAAAATTTATGTCACTATCATAAATGGAAAATCTGTTTTGCTTTCTATCTTAATTCACATAAATCTTCATATGAAAGTCTTTAAATGATCTAAAATCAATGTGTAGGCATCTGGTGGCGCATGTATTATATTTTAGAAAATGCCACATCAGAACATGTTAGTCTTTTCTGTAGTTCTTTTTTGCTCCCTCCTTCCATCTTTCCCTCTCCTCATTCTCCCCCTCCCTTCCTCAACTACTTTTCTTTCACTTTCTCTCCCCCACCCTTTTTCTCTCCCTCCCTCTCATTCATTAATTCAATGAACTACTATTTATTGAGTGCTTCCGAAGTGTGAGGCACTGTGCTGGGTGCTAAGGAAGTAGCAAAGTAACAGCCTCACCTCTGGCTTGTGGAGCCTACAGTGCAGCAGAGAAGGTGGGCCAGTATGTAAAAACTCCAACTGTGTGTAGTATGGTAAAGGGAATCCAACAGACTGTTTATTTTGTTCATCCGCTTATTCAACATGTGTTTATTGAGCATTAGTTTGTGCCAGGCACTAAGCCAGGTGCTGGCATTGTCATGAACAAACAATCCCAAATTGCATGAAGCTTATAGCCTAGTAAATAGATGAGTAGACAAGAGACTGCAGATTATACTTATTGATGATGTGTGCTAAAAAAGGAAAATGAAGTAGGATAGAGTCATAGCACAGGGTACCTGGAGGGGTGATTGAGCTTGGAAGACCTCTCTGATTAAAGTGACATTAGAGGAGAAAAACTGACCGTAGGTCATGTGCTTATCTGGAGAAAGGGCATTCTGGGCAGATGGAACAGCAAGTACAAAGGCCCTGAGGCTGGGAAGAGCTTAGCAGGGTAGAGGAGCTAAGACAAGCCCCAGGGAAAGTGCCATGAGAGGAGGTTGAAGGGGTAGCTGGGGGGCCCTGGCTCTGCAGGGTTCCTTATGCCCCAGTTAGAGGTTCCATTCACTCCTTAGTACACGGGCAGCTGGTGGATAAATTCAGGCAGGGGTTGACCTGCTTATATGCCAGAAGATAGCTCTGGCTGTTGGGTAGAGAAAGAACTAGAGGATGCTTCTCACTCCAGCCTGCAGTGTCCACCTTTGCCCCAAGCCAGTGAGGAAGCCTTAAAGAACTAGTCTTCCTTAGAGGAACTAGCATTTCCAGCTTTTCAAATTAAATGTGTGTTCTGGGCTGGACCTCTTGCTCTGAGCTTAGCTTCTGCTGCTTGTAGAAGTGCCTTCTGCTGCACTCTGTGCCTCCATGTCCTCAGCCACCATTGTTCCATGGTGGTTTCCTGAGGCATTGGCTTTTGGGATCCTGGCCTTGGAGCTTCGCAGTCCCACCCCACTGGGCTTGGTTGAGTTGCCCTCTGTCTGTCCCGGCCCTCTGGAACTTGGCTGTGATCTCAGACATCTGATGTTTGGGCAGTTTCGTCTCCATCTCCTTTGCTACCTCCTTGTCTCCTTCTGTCCCCAAATGTTGCCACGTTAAAGTGTGGCTTAGAGGCATTTTCTCAGCAAGGCTGACTCTGCTCCCCACCCTACCCCCCGTTAAAAATAACCTTTCATCCCTTCATGAATGAATTCCCATCAACACCTCAAGAATTCTAAGGACTCAGCCCTGTGTCCTCTTCCTGACCTGTGCTCCCCATCTAAGGGTGCTTCCTGCCTGGGGAGTCCTTCCCCGAGCAGATCTCTCTCCATGCTGTATCTCCCCCAGGGGATGTCCTCCATCAGCCCCCCTCCACCTGAAGATCCAGCTACCTGTTCTGTCCCTGCACTCAGCTGCCTCGAAGGCCCCTTACCTTCAATATTGATCCAAACTGAGCTCCTGATTGTACCCCTCAAACCTGCTTACCCCTCATCTCTCAACTTATAAATGGTGCCTCCTCCACCCTACCTGCACAGGCTATAATGGGGATGTTAGCACTGGCATCTCCCTCTCTCCCCACCACAGCCAGTCCGTCATCAGGTCCACTCCCCCTCCCAGAAAGTTTCCATTCTAGGCTCACTTCTCCAACCCCACCACCACCACCACCAACTCCTCACCCTCCGCGAACTCCAGGACCTCTTGGCTGGCACCCGTCTTGTCTCCCGCTCATCTCTGACTTTAATCCGAATACAAATCCAATCACCATCTGCCTCCTGCTCCATCTAAAACTTGTCCATGACTGCACATAGCGGTGGTATAAAGACCAGATCTTTTTCTTTTTAAGATTTTTATTCTAAACAACGAACAAACATTATTGACATACAAACATTCTTGACATGGTTATAATCAGTGGCACACAATATCATCACATAGTTGAGTATTCATCACCATGATCATTTTTTATAACATTTGCATCTCTCCAGCAAAAGAAAGAAAAAAGACAAAACTCATACATGCTGAACCCCTTACCATTCCCTTTCAATGACCACTAGTATGTCAATCGACTCAGTTTGTTTTAACCTTTGTTCCCCCTGTTATTTGTTTATTTCTTATCCATATTTTTACTCATCGGTCCATACCATAGATGAAAGGAGCATCAGACACACAGTTTTCACAGTCACACAGTCACATTGTAAAAGCTATATCATTATGCAATCATTTCAAAAAACATGGAAGCTACTGAAACACAGCTCTACAGTTTCAGGCACTTCCCTCTAGCCACTCTAATACACTATAAACTAAAAAGGGAATATCTATATAGTGCATAGAATAACCTCTAGGATAACCTCTCGATTCTCTGGGGGTTCTCTGGGGGGTGACTCTTAGGCCTAGTTTTCTTTTCTTTTCTTTTTACGTGGTCTGGCACCAGGAAACAAACCCAGGTCTCCAGCATAACAGGCGAGAACTCTGCCTGCTGAGCCACCCACCCTAGGCCTAATTTTAAGTAGGCTTGGCCTATCCTTTGTGGGGATAAGTTTCATAGGGACAAGCCCCAAGATTGAGGGCTTGGTCTGTTGATTTGGTTGCCCTCACTGATTGTGAGAATATCAGGAATTCTCTAAATGGGAAAGTTGAATTTTTCCCCCTTTCTCCCCATTCCCCCGAGAGGACTTTGCAAATACCTCTTTATTCACTGTTCAAATCACTCTGGGATTTATCAGGGCACACACTAACCTGGACAAACCTATAAAATCTCATGCCCTATTCAAGGTTGCATGTACTTATGGTATTCAATTAACCTGTCCCTATAAGTTAAATTAGGAAATGCACTAGTCAAAATATAAATTTTGTACCAAATGAGCATTTCTGGCTTTAGTCTTATACAGAAGTTGAAGTTTTAAAATATGAATGACCATCTGTTTTCAACACCCTGCAATATTGACATTCCTTTGTTCTTCCTCATGCAAAAATATTTTTGAATTTGTACGTTTAGTCACTATCATTGTACACGCTGGGCATTCCTACGTTATACCATCTCAGCATCTCAGTTAAAGACCAGATCTTGAGTGTGGCCCTCCAGGCTCCACACGGGGTCCTGTCCACACTTGAGCCATTCCCCCTTAGTGCGTGGGCCGTGCCTCTCCTGCCTCCGTGCCTCGGCATGCGGCCTTCCCTCTGCCCCCACTGCTCTCCACCTCCCCTTCGGCCTGACTGCTTCATCCTCAGCCTTCAGGTCTCAGCTTCAGTGCTGCTTCCTCAGGGAACCCTTTGTCCACTTCCCTGCCCCAGAGGGAAATCACCTTATTATACTCTCATAGCATAGGTGCTTTTCTCCTATCATTCATCATGGTCTCAAGCCTCTTGCATAATTGTTTCTTCCCAGCTTGCTTACTCTGGTCTCACTCCTTGAGGGCAGAGGCCATGCCTCTTGTGTCATTCCTGGGGCCCCATCACTCAAACAGTGCTTGGCTCAGAAAGGGAGTTCACCGTTATTCATGAAAGGACAGAGGGGGATTCAAAACAGACCGGGACTGAGCCGCCTGGCCAGTTTCTGAAACTGACTCTTGATCTGACCACTCTCCGACCTCTTCCATTTTGACTTCCCTACAGGAAAATAGAGCCTTTTTGAGGAAGCAGCCATCACCCAGTGGGAAGGAATCTTGCTTAGAAGGACTCACTCACCATATGACTATCTACATAAAAATATTTTCAGTTCATATATTAAGGCTTTATTAATTTAATTTGCTTGCTTGCTCATTTTCTAATTTTTAATACAGTCACATTGTTTTGAAAAAAAAAAGGCATACAATGGGATAAGTGGAAAAGTTTCCCTTTTATCCTTGCTTCCCATCTGCCATTTTTTACATCCTCTCACCCATGGGTAAACTTTGTTTTGGATTTTTTATGTCCCTTCCCAATTTCTTTAACTGTATATAGGCAAATACAAATATAGAATCTTATTTTCTCACCTTTTTTATACAGATAGTTGAACACTTTTTTATACAGATAGTTGAATAGTAAGCATATTTCTTTTTCTAACCAACAGTTTTTCTTGCTTTTTCCGCTTAATGATGTATTTTGAATTTTGTCCGTTTCATAATAGAGTGCACCCTCCTTTTTTTTTTTTTAATTTAAACTGCTGCAGAATATTCCATGGTATGGATATGCCGTGATCTATATAATGGGCTTCCTATTAAGGAATCCTGCCCAGCCTTACTCAAGAGAAGCAAACCGTGAGTCAGATTCTGGCCGACAGCTAGACAGATGAGAGGGCTGGACAGACATGTGTCCATTTGTTCTACCTGCTTGAACTCTGGAGCTGCCTGTGGGGTCACCTTCCAAAACACCACAGAGGACCCTCACTGGGTAATCAGTTTGGGGTGGAGACAGCAGCCTTTGCCTACTTTCATTCCCACAGCCCCTTATTATCCCAAGCCAGGTCTTCCAGCCACTGGGTTGAGTAGCAGAGGAAAACCCTGTGCCCCCCCCCCCCCCCGCCCAGGGCAGCCAGAGGCCATGCGGGGCAGCACTGCCCACCACACTCCAGTGAGGCCTCTCACCGGCACTTCAGCTGTTCATCTGGGGATGACCTAGAGCAGTGGTTTTCAAACAGGGGAGATTCCCCTCGCCCCCACTTCTGTTCCCCCTAAGAGGCATTCAGCAATATCTGAAAACATTTGTGGTTTTTACAATTGGGTAAGAAGTGTGTCTCACATCTAATGGGTGAAGCCCAGGGATACTGCCCAACTTTCTACAGTGCCAGGACAGCCCCTGCAACAAAGAACAATTTGGCCCTAAATGTTGGTATTTCCAAGGTTGAGAAATTCTGACCTACAGAGATTCAGAAATCTAAAAGTCGTGCTGTGTTAGCCGGTTAGTGGGTGGAGTCATCTTGTGAGATGAGCATCTGACTTGTGGCAGCTCACTGAGATGTTAAGACCCAAATGTTTGTCCCTAGCCCTGAGAGTTCCCCTCCCAGAAGAGGGAGGATGGGCAGAGCTGAGGAAGCAAGAAGTCTTCAGCTCCCTTGGCCTTGGCACACTTAACTTCTTCTCATTGTCATGCTCTTGATTCTCGGGCCAGGCTGGGTTTTCCATGACTCTGGCCCCTGAGCTGTGTCCCCAAGGTTGCTGCCTAGGTAAGGATGTAGCGACACTAGAGAGGAGGCCTTTTACATCATCAAATTGGACAATGCACAAACTATGCAACGGTATCTGGCGATCCTGCTGCCTCCCCATCTCAGTGCTGTGCCCTGTGCCTTCGGGCCCCCATTCAGTCGTTACAGTTTACTGAGCACACAGAAGGAGCCAGGTGCTGAGCCAGGTATAGGGAGACAGGACTGGCTCAATCATCACGGAGCCCACCATTCACTGAGGGAGATTGTTAGACAAATTATGTTAAGTAAGCAAGAAGCATGGGGTCCTAGGTGTCAACAGAGGTGGGAATCAGGAGAAGCTTCCCAGAGGAGGCAGCGTTTTTTACTGGTTCTTGGAAGATACATAAGATCTGGAGAGGGACATTCAACTAGAGGAAATAAAGGATGTAAAAGGCCAGTAAGGAAGACTGGAGTCAGACTCATCCATTCCTGTATGTCAAGCTAAGGAAAACAGACTTTCCCTTGTGGGTGGCAGGCAGCCATCGGAGATGTTTTAGCAGGTGTGACCTGGGCCAACCTGTCCTAAGTCACACTAGCCCATCCCCCCTGTCATTTGTGGCCCTTGCCCTCCAGTAGCATTTAGCCGGTGCCCATGTGCTTTGGTTTCAAGGACACCAAGCAAGAGACAGTAGTTGACTCTCTCTGCCCCCCAAAATCTCCTTTGCCAATGAAGCCTGAAATTCCAACAGTATAGATTTATTATTCCTTTGGATTATACTTTGTCCCCTCAAGTTTCTTTAGTGAAATAAAAACACTCAGCCTTCACCCTGTGAAATGTAACACTAACAAACACACACACACACACACACACACAGCTTTATTTTGGTTGGCTGTCAGAAGTATTTCCTCTTACTAGCATTTTTCTTCCCAAGGTTATATTGGTTTAGATCTGCTCAATTAAATTACTGATGACCAGTGGTACTGCTCAGTACTAATTGTTGTCATGAAGAATATGTTCACCTGGGAGTGCAGGGTTACAACATACTGCCCTCAAAATATAAACGCACCAGTGAGGATTTTACATACAAGCGTTGAAATATGCTTTTCTTTTTCTTCTGTGTGTGTATGTGTGCTTTTTGTTTTTTTGTTTTGTTTTGTCTTTTTAATCTTTTAGTCTACATGGATATTTTACATCAGAGTTTGCAAATTCAAATCCAGGGGAAAAGGAGGGAGCAACAGGTGCATTTGATAATTTACCTTAACATGAATATCTGGTCTTCTCTTCTTACCCCAGAAAGGACTGTTGACCCCTCATTATAAATGAGCCTAGCAGAGCTGTCTCCCTGTCTTGCAAAACCTGAGGAGTATCAGGGAGTTAGTAGAGTGTGAGTTCCTACTCCCAGTGTGGTACCTGGCTAGCTGTGTGACCTTAGGCTAGTTAATTAACCTCTCTGTATCTCAAGAGCCTCACTTAGAGGGTTAATAACACCTCTGAGGTCAGAGGGTTGTGTGAAGATGAAGTGAATTAATGTGTCTATAAAATACCCAGAATGGTGACTGGCACATACTAAATTCCATATGAGATAAAACCCACGCCAACAGGCGGGGCCCCTGAAAGTGCTGGGAGCGGGCTGGGGGTGCGCGCTGAGCGTGCTGCCCGGGCCGGCTGTGCACGTTCCCTCCTGCCCGGGCCTCTGTCGCTAATCCTGCCTCGCGTCCCGGTCCCCGCAGTTCATGACGAAGAACCCGCACAAGCGCCTGGGCTGCGTGGCGGCACAGAATGGCGAGGACGCCATCAGGCAGCACCCGTTCTTCAAGGAGATTGACTGGGTGCTCCTGGAGCAGAAGAAGATCAAGCCGCCCTTCAAGCCGCGAATTGTAAGTCAGCCTGGGGGCGGCGGGGTGGGCGGGGCTGTGCCCCCTGCAGGGCGGGTGCCGGGACGGGAAGGAGAGGGTGTCCTAGAGCCCAGGTCACAAAGGCGGGAGGTCCCGAGACTCTCCCTTAAGGGGACTCTCTTGGCCCCAAGTGTTGACTATAGAAAATGCAGAACCCAAAGCAGTGACGGAGATGATGATATATATAGCTAAGGTGTATATATATGAGAATGCTTTTTATTTTAATAGAGATGTATGTATTTGGGTTAGAGATTACAGATGATGGTATCCTTCCATTTGTGGTGATGATATAAGGTTCCTTTATAAATGAACGGGCTTCAGTTCTTTTTTTCCAAACAAATCAATCTAAAGAAAAGTAACAGCTACATCATAGTGGGTCACTATGTGGAAAATGCTGGGGTGTGAAGGTGGGACTCCGTGGCTGCCGCTGAGAAAGGGGCCCATCCCCATGGGTCGCGAGGGGCTCACCTATAAGGCCATCCTCCTGGAGAATCCCCCACCCACCCCAATACAGCCCTTCTGCCTGTACTCCAGCCTGGCACAGGCCTCCTTCCAGATTCTTACGACTGTCTGGTGATGCCAGTCGGAGGGGGTGTAACGTAGGGCATTTGGAATGAATGGGGTGCACTAAATGCTCTCCGGGGAAGCTCAGAGGTGGGAAGAAGACTCACAAAGTGAGGAGCCTGGGCTTGGCTCACGGAGCTGCCACCATGTCCCGGCAGGGCCTCCTGCTGGAAGGGGGGTGGGGAGGGGTCAGTGCAGTCCTCGGGCTTAGGACTGGGGAGAGGAAAGTGTATCAAGTTTGTTGGGAATTAGCCCCAAGAGACATGCATTCAGACTGACAACTTGGGTGCACTGCTGGCCGGCCGTCGAAGGGGGGCAGGTGATGTGAGATTGTTTCATGGGGCAGGAGCCGCAGAGAACTGTGGCTGGTGCCCGGAGACCAGGCAGTCAGCCCTTGGTCACCCTGTATTCAGTCAAGCGAGTCCCCACCCCAAGCACCAAAAAGACCTTCCTGTGCTTGGTGGCAGAGCAGAACTCCATTCTCTTCCAGAAGTTTTACAGGGAGCTGTCCCTGATAGAGGTGCGAGTCTTAGAAATGGCTGTTGGAGTGAAGTGACTCTCAGCTGCTGGGCACTCAGCCCTGGGTAGGGAATGGAGGTGTGACTGTCCCTGCACACTCTGTCCCACCACCACTCCTCATCTGCTTCCCCCTTGGTTCCCATGGTTTTGTTGAGTCGCACCCAGCTGGGGACAGGGCGGGTTTGGGCTCACCTTTGTTCTTGGTTAACAGCACCAATGCTCCCAGCCGTCTCCACGGCTGTTCTGGGGCCTGCTGTGCGGAGCCCATGCTGTGGCTCTGTAGACCTGGAGAGTTGGGAGGGTCTGGGGCTGGAGCTCCCTGGGCCGACTGTTCTCCTGCTGCCCTCGGGGCCTCGCTGCCTGTGCCAGCGTGCCTGATAGCTGGGGTCTCTGGGAGTGGCCTTTAAAGACAAGATTAACCATGCGCCTGACAAAACGTAGATGTAGGAGGCCTGGCAGGGAAAGAAGAGAAACTAACGGCTCAGATATAAGGGTAAAATTTTAATTTAGATTCAATCTAGGTTAATATATCCAAAGAAAAGTAGGAAGGAGAGCCAAGTCAAGAATCCAGGACCAACAAACAGGAATCCAGGATGCAACAGGGGCTGCCTGGATATTGTTGTAGGTCTACTAAATGACTTAAACTTAAAAGCTAGACTCTAGGTTAACAAAATGACTTAAAACTAGACTTCTGGAGTGCAGGGCACCACCTGGGCTGGAGCAGAGCTGGGAAGAGCTACACATCTGAGAGACCATTAGCAAGGGGTGTAAGGGGACAGAGGGCCTGAGGTCTGCCCAGGGAAGCCAAGAGAAGGTCCTGGTTCGGAGGCAATGTGGAAGGAAGGCATTAATCATAAAAGGCAGAAAGGAAATTTTCAACTATGGATTAATGAGCAATAGTCTCTGGCTGGGGTATATCAGGTAATAGAACCTTCATTGCCAAAGGTCTTTCCCAGGAGTGTTTATTCAAATCCAATGGGGAAGAATTGCTCTAAGATTTCAGGAGCCCTGAGAAACCTTGGTCTCTGAAAAACCTTTTCAGTGTACCAGGCATTCCTCATGGGGCCTTCCAACCTTTACTTTGAAACTTTGAGCCCAGTGAACGTGTAGACCTGCTGAGAAGAGTCCCATTAGAGCTGTACCTAGCTTCCCCCCAAGAGAGGGAGAGAGAAGGGGCATTAAGAACAGGCAGGTGCAGAATTCTCACCTGCCATGCCGGAGACCTGGGTTCGATTCTTGGAGCCTACCCATGCCAAAAGAAAACAAAGAACAGTCAGGGAGCCTGAGGGGAGGGGGGAAGGAACTTAGAGATAGCAGCAGGGAGAATGAAGGATGAAAAGGGGGGCTGAGGCTATGACCTCAGTAGAGTGCCAGCCTCTCCGCAGCTCCAACAGGCAGCAGACCCTTTAAAGGCTTACCTGGCCAGGAGTGAAGGTGCTCCTGGGGGCCCAGGGAACCAGCACCAGAAGTCTGCCCCCAGGTCTGGGGTTCCAGCCATGCTCAAGCACAGGGGCTCCATCTTCCCCTGGAACACAAGCTTCCCTCTCCTTCGGCCTGTTGGGACCCCCTCCCTAATCAAGACCAGAGGGCAGGACCCTGTTTCCTTGCCAGGGGGGCTCAAGTAGGCTTCCAGGGGTCTCACCACCCACTGAGAAGCTGGCAAAGAGATAGGGTGAGGGCTATTCGGAAGCACCCATCAAGTCCAGAGCTGTCTTACTCAGACTTTCTAAAAACTGACTACATCATAAGTTGGAAATCGTCTTCTGTGCATGTTTCTACTCTGCCCCCACAGACGTCCAGATTTGTCTTTGAAGCTGTTGAAGGTTCAGGGAGAGGGTGTTGATTAGATTGACGTGCATTCCGTTTGGAAGAGAATTAGAACGTCTGGGGGAAGGAAGGAAAAAACTGAAAGAGGTGTTGCTGGTCACCTTTGGAGCCTAATAAAGGCAATCCTTAGAGAGCTTTCAGCTCCAGGCCCTTAAAGACCTGTATTTAAATGTCCTTGAATCTAGAGGTTTCTATCAGGAGAAACATATTGGGGAAGAAAAGAAGAGTCAAAGTCTACTTAGCAGGTTGGAAAAGTGTTCAAATCCATCCCTAAATGTAGAGCTCTTTTCAAAAAAACATTGCCACCCCAAGTCGCCTGTGAGCTTGGGTATAGCAGAAACAATTTTTAAATTGAATTTAAGTCCAGTGGAGTCATGAATATATTGTTTCCACGTGTCTGAAAAACGTGCAGGAGCAATGTGAAGACACACACATAGGTTTCATAAGCCATTACTCCCCTCTAGCCAAGCCAGAGCTGGCCCTTGGGGTGGGGGGTAAGGGTGGGTCGGCTCCTGCCTAGCCCAGATACAGCTGTGAAGATGGCCAGCCTTGCCCATGGGTAAGACAGAAGGCCACCTCCCTCCAAGATGTTGTTGGAGAGACACTGAAAAGCTGAGGTGTGCCCCTGCAGAAGTCACCCTCCTATTCATGGGGCAGGGAGTTCCATCGTGAGACAGGCTTAAGCATCATGTAAGTTGAAGCCACATCAGATGCGTTCTGAAAGACAGCTGGCAAAGAAAGGGCTTGGAGAGTGGGAAGAAGGAAAGCCAGCTCAGAGCCCTCCTTTGGGAAGAAGTGGTCAGCTCGGTGGATCAAAGCAGCCAGGGACACTGATCTTGGATTCTTGGACTCAGGGACAGACTCCAAGTTAAGGGAAAGACACTGAGAAGGGAAGGGAAAAGCTGTGAACAAATGTCATCTAAACATCATGAGTCTTTAAATTTTGTAGTGGCTTCAAGGAGACAGTGAGAGGTGTGTGTAAGCAAGGAAGCTCCCCTCACCTGGCAAGGCCGAAGAACTCCAGGGTGATTTAATCAAGGGCCTGGGGCCCAGGAGAGAGCTCCGTGTTTCCTTTGCCTTGATTAGCTCCACTTGCTCCCGAGCCGTGCTCCGTTCACATCATACCAAATGCCCCACAGTCCCCAGGAACCTGCTACATATCCATTGCCCCATACCTTAGCTGGCCATACTGAATTTGGGGACCCTAGGGGTGGAAGTAGGGGGCTCCTTCCTGTCTGATTCTGAAGGGAACTGATTTTGTCAGGTGGTAGGTGCTGGAGGTGAGGCCAGACAAGTTCCTGTCTTCTAGTCTAGGACTTAAGAAGAGCCAAGATGGAATTGCAGGTTTTCTACAGCTCCTGACCACTGCAGAAACAGAGTCCCTCCGTGGCAGAACCCACCAGGCACAGCAAACCTGCCTCTGCCCTAGGTTGGCCCAACAGGAGATTGGGGCTTCTGGGTCAACCCCCCACATCCCACCCCCAGGCTCTGAGGGTAAAGCAGGAAAACAGCTTCCAGGCTTCAATTTGCATCCCCTCCACAGGAAGCCTCTCCCTTCTAAAGATATCACCAAGGAGATTGTTCAGATTTCATAGCTGGAATTTGGCCTTTAGTCAAGTTCCATCGCATACCTGGATTGGCTGTTGTCCCCTTCCGGGCTTTTGCCTTCTCTAGATGTTTGCTAAACTGAGATTTCTGCTGCTGTGGTGCCTGAGCCTCCCTGTCTAACCTTTGCCCTGACCTACCGGCTGTGATTAGTTCAAATGAATTTCATGCTTTCAGGTTTAGGCCTCTTTGCTCTAACTCCCTCCCCAGTACATTTTGTCAGCAGCCTCCGCTTACACGTGATTTTCCTCTCGTTTCCCGTTTGCCTTCCCAGCTCTTACATCTCCCTCTTCCACATACTGAATTGGTTTTGCAAAAGCATTGCACCATCAACACCAAACCAAAGACTTTGTTTGTACCATCATATACTCAAACCCGCTTCAGAGCGAGGGGGCCATAGAGGGTTTGTTTGGTAGCAAGTACCCCAGCAGAGGGTGGATAGGGGAATTGAAATTCCAGCATGGCTAGAGACTACACCTTTAATCCTAGAGAAAATCTCCAAACATAGAAGTCACTGGTCTTGGTTCCAAGATGCTGGCATTACCTAGTTGCCAGTAGAGGCATATTTAGCTTTGGAGTTATTGGTGGGCATACCTTCCATTGGGACCAATAGGAGATAGAAGTGATGTGTCTGGTGTGATTGAAGGGCATCATCTGACCTTGCAGATCTTGGGGGTTGTTGTGTTCATACATGGCTTCCTTCCCGTGTGCCACTCACTTCCCCCCAAAAGTGTTAGGCTCTGAGATTATGGCTCCCAGGGCTTCCATACCGGAACAGGGGGAAGCCAGCATAGGAGGGACAGCACTGCCTCCCCAGAAACCTAGCTGTCCTCAGTGAAAGCCAAGGGCACAAGGGAAATGCCAGCCAAGTAAACTTCTCTTTGTGTACATGTTCTCTCTTTTCAAGTTTGCTTCAGTGTGAATGTCCCTCTTTAAGGTAAGGCCTCCAGAGTGGGGAGTCTCTCCAGGTAGGTGACCCCTCAGGCCTGGTGACATGGAGGGACCTTTCAACCTCATGATCCCTTTCCATCCAGCCATCCGCGCTGCATGGCGGGACCACCAAGGGAGGCCCTTCCTGCATGCTCCTGCATGATGGGCTGTGCTGAGAGAAAACCTGGGAAGTGGCCTTGAGACCCCCGCACCCTCATCAACTTAGTGCCCTGAGGCGGAACCTGGCTGAACAGGCGGCCCCTTCTCCTGAAGCCAGCCCACATACCCCGGGCTCCTGACCACTTGGACCATGAAGCAGAGACTAGAGAACTCAGACGCCATTCTCACCCTTCCTCCAGGCAGAGCAGGAGCACAAACTCAGCTGCTTCCTGGAGCCCTGGTTAGCACACCCCTGCACTGGGCTCTGGCCCGGGGCTGGAGGGCATGGGAAATGTACAGAACCTGTGTTGGGTAGTTGGCCCAGGTGGTGGTGTGGTAGAGGGCACAGTGCACTGTCTTTGAATGAGACTTAGGCTGGGAATAAAGTTGCTATCACAGGGTAGCCATGTGATCCTGGGAATCCACTTCACCTCCCCCCTCCCACCTGGCCTTCTCCAGCTCCAATTTCCTCATCTGAAAATGGGAGTGAGAATAATTCCCTCAAAGAATTACTAACAGGGTTAGATAACAAACATAAGATGCTTTGCATACTGCAGGTTCTCAATGAGTTTTAGTTCCTTTCTCTCCATTCACCTCCACCCCCTCCAGCCTCTCTTCCTCTCACCCCAGGACTCCAAGGAGCAAGGGTTAGGGTTGCAGGAGGTGCTGTGGTGCTCAGAGGCTGGGTTTTAGAATCTGATGCAACCAGGCTCCAATTTGGGCTGCATGATCTTGGGAAAGTCCCCTTATCTCTCTGAGCCTCAGTCTGTGCCTCTGTAGGGTGGAGATAGTATCTAGCAGGCAGGGTTGTTGTAAGGTGTGAACAGAGACAACGATGGAAGTAATTAGCACAGTGCCTGGTATATAATGAGCACTCTGGATGGTGATAATGCTGATGGCAATGGAGACTGGGGGACTCAAGTGGAAGGGGCTGGACTGGACGATACTCCTGTTCCAGAGGGGTTTAAGGGGTTTAGGGGTCAGGAGCTCAGAAGCTCAGATGAGGGAGTGTGTGCCATCCTGTCAGGGAACCAGCCACTGCAGGGCAGAAGGGCTCCTAGGGAACCGTGGGAGAACAGCTAAGGTGCCTGCAGTGGGCCTGTGGGGCTTCCTTCTGGCAGAGCCACTGGCCTGAGCTGGGGGACTGACTAGGAAAGGGGAGACACTACAAGGGGGTGACTCACCCCAGATGCCAGTGTCCCCCAGACCATTTGCCCCTTGGGATGGCACCCCGTGACTCCCCTCATTATCAGTCCCCATTTGTCACTTCATGACTTCCTTGTCACCTTGACTTCTGCTGCTTCCTCAGCTGTGTTGGCTGAGGACATTGTGCAGAGCTCTGGGCCCCCACCCTGAAGTAGGGGCAGGTGCTGAGGAGGTTGCATTCCAGCAGAGGGTCCCTGCTATTTTGAAGTGATACTGCCCCAGTGGGGCATCCCAGGTGCCACAGGAGAATCCTGAGTGCAGGAATAGGCAGGGTTCAGCTCCGTTCCATTCAGCAGGTATTTATTGAGCACATTATCTGTGCTCCCTGTGAAGTCCTGGAAGGGAGGGTTAGTGTAAGCAAGAGAAGAATGCCCCACCATCACCCTAATGGTACCACCTTGAGTTTAGATGGCAAGAGAGGACCCTGTACCACAAAATACATAAGGAATGATTTGGGGTAGGGTAAAACCCAGCTCTTGACTCAGAGCACAGATGCCCATTTGGGAGAGAGGCTCGAAGCTTTGCCTCTTGAGGTTAGAGGACAGAGGGGAAGAGATGGAGTGGAGAAGAGGGGCCACCTTCCACCCTGGGTTTCACAGAAGATCCCATCCCGGCGGGGCCATGTTGCTGGGTGGGCAGTGCCCTTTGGGTGACCTGCATCCAGGTGAAAGCAGAAGGACCATCAAACCTCCCCAGAGAGGGGCTTGGCTCTCAGCACCCCGGCCAGCATCTGCTCTTTGAAGGGTGCAGGCGCCATGGGACATTTTGCAAGTTGAAAGGGTTCCCCAACGATGACCAATCCCCCCATCTTCCCTCATCCTCCAAGCCTAGGAGCTTAAAGCTTCAAGGGTGAGTCTGTCGAAGAGAAATAAAGCTCTTTCGAACCCAGTTTTCCACCTGGGAAGACTGGAACCTCTTTACACCCATTGTTTGTGCTGGAGTGTGGGGTGATAACAAAATTTGATTTGCCCTAACTTAGTACACAAACTGGGCCCCCTTATTCTAGAATTCTGAAATTTGACAAATATACGTTAGGTTTTGATGGTTCCATAATTCACATCAGTCTCAAGCTGTTCAAACTGAGAAGGCCTGGCCTGTGACCTGTAACCAGTGATGGATTACCAGAAGGATATACAGTGACCTGTATATCCTTCTGGCTACCCTTTTCCTGGACCTCTTCCACCTCAACAGAGTTTTCTTGGGATGCACAGCCTGGATGTCAATGCAGCATTTTGGGGATGTGAGCCAGATAGGTGTGAAAGAGGGCAAAGAAGGGATGGGAAGGTGAAATATGCTACGTGCCTTAATTAGGGAGCTAGGAAGGTAAACCCCACTGAGTGACTGTTATCAGCTGAGAGGACTTAGAAACTAAGCCAGACCTGAACTTGGGGCTTTAGCAAAACCCCTTCTGCAAACCCAAAGCAGCTGGTATCCCAGCCAGTGATTGACAGCAGCACAATTGTGGCCTAGTTGGGGAGTCAGTGATGTACTCAGGCTACATGTACCCAGATTCCTGGGGTGTGGGGGTCCAGAATGCAGTCACCCCAAAATACTGGGTTCTGGAATTGAGTACCCCACCCCCACCGCACCCCCCATCACAGGCAGTGAGCTAAGAAAGAAAGCACTGGAAGAGCTGGGGGCAGAATGAATCCTTATCTAGTACTATCTGTGAGACTCTGAGCAAGGCACTAAACGTCCCTCTTCTCTTCCTGTGAAATGAGGGTCTTAAGTAATCCCTTAAAGTTTCTTCCAGCCCTGGCCACTAACTGTAAACTCCATGAGGGCCAAGACCTGTATTTTTAAAGTCAACTTTATTGCAGTAAAATGTACATAGCATGGAATGCATGCATTTAAGGTATGCATTTTAATAAATGTATCTACCGTGTACCACAACCACAATGAAAATACAGAACATCTCCCCCAAAAGTTCCCACTGCCTTTAGCCCAGGCAACCCCCACCTGCTTTCTGTCTCTGGAGGTAGATTTATCTTTTCTAGAGTTTTGTATAAATGGAATCATGTTGATGTACTTTTGCTCCTGACTCCTTTCACTCAGCATAACATTTCTGAGATTTGAGATTTATCATTTTAACTTGTATTTGGGAAAATTTCAAGCATGTATGAAAGTAGAGAGGATTGTTTCATGGATCCCCATATATCCATCACCCCATGTCAGCAATTAGCAATGTGACTAATCTGTTAAGGGAGAGATTTTTATGTTTTTTTTCTAATTGCTATACCCTCAGCAATTAGGACAATTCCTGGGATATAGTAGGTATTCAGTATATATTAGTGGAATGAATGAACTCTGGAGATCTATAATGTTTTTTCAGAGAATTTTCTTCTGCCAGTTCCATTGCTCCATTCTCTTCTACCTTTTATGCCCCAAAATATATTCCAATATATAACTGGGAATTGGGGGTGATAAGATCATGCATTAGGAAACTTGCATTTGCTATTGGATGGTAAACAAAGGTAGAAGACCTCACCTTGACTTCACAGGCATGGATTAGAGTGTTTACAGTTCCCAATTCAAAGCCATCAGGCAGAGAAATAATAAATCATGAGCCAAGAGAGCTGACCTCTATCTAGAATATTTTTATAAATCAGGGGGAGAAAAGACTGGTGAGTGCAACAGGAGCGTGGCCTTTGCCAGGTCCAGATTGGAAAGTTTCTTCCTAGAGTATCAAAAATATTCCTGGAACAGCTAAACCCTAGCAGCTGTCATCAGGGACACTGCTGTGAAAAGTGAGTGATCAGTGAAAAGCCCCACAGTTAGAGTGGAGTGCAGCGGGCCTGGCTCTGGGCGCTGCTGCTAGGTTTGCAGGCTGCTCGGGCCGGTGGGTCCTGCCGCTGCAGGTCCCGCTGCCCAGGGCCAGCTGGCTGCCGGGGTCTGCTGGGGGAGCTCCCGGCCCCTGCAAGTCCCTGCCGGCAGGGTACAGTCTCCTCCTCCTCCGGCTTTCACTTCCTGGATGCCCACTCAGGGATTGCTACATCACATTCAGCCCCAGGCACCCCAGCCTAGCTTCACCCAGCTTCAAGATCTGTCTAGTATTGGGTTGTAAAGTCAATTTAGTGGGTCAGTTGCAGAAAAAAGATTAATGAAAGAATAGACTGTAGACTATAGGGGATAGGACAAGATAGGATAGGGTAGAGTAAGTTAGGGCTGGGTAGGTAGAGTAGAGTACAATGGAATAGAGCAGAATAGAATATTAGAACAGAACAGAGAATGTATGACACATAGTAAAGGTAAAGTAAAGCCTGCTAACTCTTTTCTCAGGGATGGTGGGTTGAGGCTGGTAGCACTAGCTTGTATATAAAGTACGTGTCTACTGATGGCCATAATAAAATTGTAAGAGCTGAGCCCCTCTTTCTGTGCTGAGAGGGGCACGTGGCAGAAGGTGGTTCTTGGCGGTTTATCAACACAGCAACAACACTATTGGCAGACACCACTGAACCGGGAGCTTGTTCGGGGCCCAGCCCTCAGCGCCTTGCCCAGATGACTTCATTTCCACCGCCCTGCAGTTCGTGGCGGGAGGCAGGATGGCACACGCCGGGCACAAGGGGCCTCGGGGTCAGAACAAGTTGAATTCAAGTCCTGGCTCCACATTGCTGGCCGTGCACCTTGGGCGAGCTGCTTTATGGCTGCATGCCTCTGGGTCCTTTCAATCTTCAGTTCCTGTGGCAGCAGTCTCCAAAGGTTAGGCTCCAGAGTTCCCAAAATCAGATATGTAAAGGACTTAGTGCAATGCCTGGCACCTTGACAAGTCTCAATCTATGGGCTTTAATGGTTTTGCCATGTGAGGAAACTGAGGCTGTCCCAGGCACTGTGCCGGTACTAGCAATCCAGGCAGGAGCCCGTGTGGCACTTCCAGTCTAGCGAGACGACAGTCACCAAATAAATAACTATTTAACCACAGTTTCTAGAAGCAGCAGGAAAGAATGGCACCGAGTGGTCATAGTGTTAGCTGGGACCTCACCTGATTTGGGAATGGTTCCCTGAGGAGGGGACATATCCTTTACTGCAGGACAGCTGGAGACCCCGCTCTCAGTGGTGGAATAGAGGCCTCAGGGAGGAGAAGATGCAGAGTCACGGAGCACTTAAAGACCCCTCCAGGCAGTATACATTCCAAACTGAATACTGTCAAGGGCCAGTGCATGCTGTACAAATGATAATCACTTATCGGAAACCTGGGGCCAAGAATGACTCAGCTGAGATTTATTAAATTTTGCTATTAACAGTTAAGAGCCCAGTGCTTACTCATAGGTATAGAAAGAGGCTTAGATGCACATCCCCGTGGGGAGCTTTCCCCACCCACTCCGGTCAGCAGCGCTTCAGCCTTCCCGAGGGCCCTGAGCTGCCTCTCACGCCAAAGGTAATGCCCCGTGGTCTGAGGGGTTTAAGCAAAAGCAGACATTTCAGGTCCTGAGAAGATGTCTCCTGGCCTCTTCCTCTATTTAGAATCCTCAGAGAGAATTGTTGTAGCACTGAGAAATGCAGACATTTTATAAGGGGAAACTTTAAAATCAGTGATGCTTAACGTAGCGATGGAGTCACCGCCCGCTTTGAGAATCTGACAGTCCAAACGGCCAGGCACACACTTTACCTCTACCTTATTTTGCAAGGTTTGTGGAAATCCTGACAGCCACCCCAGGGTCCTCTGGGGCAGGTATCCACAAACTGCAGCCCAGGGTCCAAGTTCAGCCAGCCTCCTGTTTTTTGCACAGCCTACGAGCTAAGAATGATTTTTACATTTTCAAATGGTTGAAAAATAGTACCGCCTAACACATGAAAATTATATGTTCATAGAGTTTTACTGGAACACAGCCACATCCATTCTACTGTGTGTGAATGCTGGGCAGTCACACCTCTGGGTACGGTCTGTGGCTGTGTGTGTACAAAGATGGCAGAGCTGAGTAGTGGCAATAGAGTCTATAGCCTGCAAAGCCTAAAACATTTACTGTTTGGCCCTTTCCAGAAAAAGTTTGCTGGCCCCTGCTCCAGGGTGGGAGCCCAGGCTAAGAATACTTGCTTTAAATTCCTTACTTTTGCTTAAGGTGATTGAGCCATAAGATTTAGAGGTAGAAGTAGCTTTGAAAGTCACCTCAAAAAGCTCCTCGTTCACTAAGAGCAGATAAGGAGCAGTCGGATGGCCCCACTTCAGTGGGAGCAGAAGATTCTGAGGGAGCTGTGTCTTTTTTGCTCCTTCCCTTCTGTGGCATCTAAACCTGCATTAACTTCCAAATGAACCATTAGGCAGTTTTGCTTTAAAAAGCACCAAAACAGGTATTACGAAGTTTGGTGACAACTCCTTCCTTATAGGGATACCACCCACCCCCCATAAAGAAGCACCCATCCCTGTAGGCTCCGGCCAACTCATAGACAGATTGTAGCCAGCCGAGTGCTTTTGCTGGCCAAGGTAGCTGCTGGGTGTAGGATAAGCAGTTGGCATTAGTTGATAACTGGAAATCGAGTTTTTTATTTTCCCTAAGTAATTCTTCAAATGGAATTAAAAATATATGTATATTATATATATATATATATTTTATAGTCTAGCAAACAATAACAAGGGGAGGGAGGGGAAATGGTTGCATTCCCTCGGACAGCTGACAAACAGGTTTCAGCTATGGTTGTGTGCTCAGATTGCCTGGTGAACTGAGGGGACGCGGTCCGTTTTTAAGATTGTATTTGTGTATACAGACGCTGCCTCAGGAGGAGTGAGGCAGCTTTTCCTCAGAAGTGGTTTAGAGAGAAGGGGATGGGCTGAATTATGGGATGGGAATTGGAGGCTGCAACGGGATTCTGGGTGTCTCCTCAGCCTGCATATCAGGAACAGCGACTGCGGGCTGCCCACCCTCTCCTCTGGACGTGGGAAAGGCCTGGAACCAAGTGGCTTTCCATTTTTAAATGCCTGGAAGCTAATCACTGAGCTAAAAGAACAAACGTGTCTTGATTTTTTGTTTCTCTCCTAAAAGATGGGAGCAACTTTACCAAATAGAGTAGAGGTCACGCACTGGAGAATTGTGCAACAAATTCAGCCAGCAAGCCCTTTTTTTTTTTTAAAAAAAGAAACTATTTGGCAACATTTAAAACTTAGGAGATTTAACATGAAAATGTAGATTGGTGCATTTCTTAGAAATTCAAAGACTTAAGAACCCTGGGCCTAGGGTCAGCTGGTAGGGTATGCAACCTCCAGTTTGCCCCAGTTCCCACAACTCCCTGATGCCTTCCACACTGCCCTTCACTTTTTGAACTTGCCTGCCTGGCCAGCGGGTATTGAAGTATGCGTGTGCGTGCACACACACACACACACACACACCACCCATTCCCGAGAAAAGGAGATATAAGGTCACAGCCGGCAGTGCTAAAACAAAAATCCGCCTTTTATCTTTCTTCCTTTTTGTTTTTCCTCTCTTGCCTTATTCTAAAAAGTTTAAAGATGACCACCATGATATGTGAAGTACATAATATAAATTTCATTTCAGTGTGACTAAAGAAAGAAAAATAAGGGTAGGGAGGCAAAAGAAGAAAAGTCAGGAACAAACCCATTGCATTTCTTTGGGGTGGGCCACACATTTGGATCTTAGCTTTTGAGCACAGATCAGTTAGTTCAAGATTTAGAGAGCGTGGGAGAAGATAAAAGCACACCAGTTGTCCAGATGAAGCAATGATTATTCTCTGAGCTAAGAGCAAACAGAAATTTCTCCCAAAGGATCATCCCCAAAACAATGTTTGTTCTAACCATACAATTATGATATATATTGTTGAAGAAGCAATACTAATCATTTTAAATACTTTATGCTAGGTACTGTTCTCACCTCTTCATTGTATTATCTCATTTAACCCTTATGACAACTATATGGGGAAGATTCCTAATAACCCCATTTTATGGATGAGGAAGCCGAGGCATGGCGAGACCACATAATTTGCCCAAGGCATCCAGGTTGGCTATGTGGCAGAACCCGCATGGCCTCCAGGTGTCTGGGAACAGAGCACATGTGCTGAACCACACGCCTTGCCACCTGTCTGAACTCAGGGGAGCCATAGAAATTGGGAGATTTCCAGAACTTCAGCCGAGGCCTATTCCAGGACAGCCTCAGAACCCTAATTAGGCTTTTATCCCACGAAAGACCCTTTGAAACCGATAAGAAAAAGAAGGAAGAAAGAGATCCACCATTCCTTTCCCCAGAGGGCCTCAACAGGCTGCACATCAGAATTATTCTGGAGCTTTTAAAAAAATACATAGACCTGGGCTCCACCCTGGAGACGCCAATTTAGTAAGCCTGGGGTGAAGCCCTGGCATCTGGAGGGCTGTTTTCATGTGTACTGTTTTTGATGCATGGTCAGGGTTGAGAATCACTGGGTTAAACAAAGATGAGGCTGTTATTTTGCCTAACTTTTTCCCAAAGAAAAAGATCTTTGAAGTACAAAGATTGAGGCAAAAAACCACTGAGAGGGAAGTGAAACCAAAGAGTGGCAAATTAGTGACTTACATTTAATAAAGCTCATCTGGGAAGCTATAAAACTCCCAAAGCCCAGGCCAGATGCCAGCACAATCAAATCAGAAGCTCTGGGGTGGGACCAGAGCTTATTTAAAGCTTCCGGAGTGATTCTAGTGCACGGCAGGGCTTCAGACCAGGGCCCTAGGCCCAGATGACTTATCCCAGATGGATGAAAGAATCGGGGATGCCTTCTTGAGATTATTTGGTAATTGGATATCATGAAACACAGCAGTGATAACAAGTGGCAGGAGACAGACAAATAGTCTCTCATTATTCAAAAATAGGGGTAACGTGGTGGGATCATTTAAGGCAGATATTAGTAAAGGAAGTTACTAGAAGTTTTTCTAAGATGGTAGTTTGTGGACACTTATGCGAGAAAGTGGGAATCACTTGGAGCCAATTAGCTGCATTTCTAAACCAATAGACCAGAGAAATGGTACAGGCATTGTGTACCTTTATTCCAGCAGAACAACTGAAAGAATCTTTGATATCTTCCTTATGAACAAGATTTAAAAAGTGTCTATGGCTAGTTGATCTACAATTGATTTAATCACTGGCGAGATTCCGTGTGAGCTTGGTGAGAGGGCTGTTTGTAAAAGTAAGGTCAGAGGGCTCTGGACCTGACCAGCCCTGAGCAATATATGTCTTAATATAGAAGCTGAAGGCATACAAACCAGATTGTAGGATGGCAAAAAGCTGAAGGATGTAGCAAATATGACGGATGACAGAATTAAATTATTTGCATAATATTTTAGAATTTACATGGACTTTACCTATATTCAGCAGGCTAGGTGTATTTTATTATCTCCACTCTCTAGGAGTTTCAAAGATTCAGAGAAGGTAAGTTATAGGATCAGTACTTGTGATGATCAGAACAGACCAAAGTAACCAAGAAGTCAAGGCTAAATGTAAAGCATTACACTTAGGCTCAAAAAAACCAACCTCAGAAAAAGAAGATGAGGGTTAAATTGGACTGATAAACTAAGTTACCAACAATTTATCAAAGCTATTTAAGAAATGATAAAACATTGATGCTATCTTTAGAGAACATTGGTTGTTTAATATGAATTCAAGTAATGGTAACACCACAGCATTTGGCATTGCTTTAGACATAAGGACTGGACTCCGGAGGTCAGCTCTGGCCACCCCCTTCTAAGAAGGAAATGGCCGAAAGAAACATTAGGAACCACAAGGACTCGTGGCAAGAAGGGTGCTTTGAAAGCTTCCATACCAATCCCAGCACCAGATGAACTTGGTATATTTCACTCTCTTTTCTAAAAAGAAAATCCCAAAGCATAACCAGTTCTTTATTAACAAAATATAAAAGGGGGAGAGAAGATGGAGTATTGTATTTAAAGAAATGTTTCTGTAAGTGAGAGTTCACTAAAATTCTGTTCCATCCTTCTTTTTCTTGCGAGGCAACGCTCTATCCATTATGCATCCTTTATTTTATTTAACTTCATGCATAACTGGAATGTGTATAAACATACAACATAAACCCTGTTAATTAGAATTGTGAGTGTAAAGGATGCATGTATGTATGTATTTTTGTATGTATGTGTATATGTATTTATGTATGCATGTATGTTAAGATCCAGTTAGTTGATGTTGAATAAGGGTTATAATTATTTAAGAGCTTGTTTTTTCTTTTATAATGTTATTTAAAGGAGAATAGTAGGGTGCACGGGTGGTTCAGTGGTAAAATGTTCACTTTCCATGTGGGAGACCAGAGTTCGATTCCCAGACCATGCACCGCACCCCACCTCACCTCACCCCCCCCCCCCCAAAAAAGAGAGAGAATAGTGAAGTTTACAAATGAATACTGGCATTTAAAAACCAGGAGAAATTTGGGGATTGACTTTCTTATTAACTGAAATGATATGGAGCGGGGGAATATGAAGGGCCTGCTGTGTACCCTGCTTTGCAGGAGGTACCTTGAGGGGTATGTGTGGAGAAGGTGACATATCACAGATTAGAAGGGGCAATGGATGAGTCAGACTGTGCATGGGAACTGGGCGGAGGGCGAAGTGGGGTGAGGGGCTGTTGCATGAGAGGAGCTGGAGCCTGACACTGGGGCCTGGGGGATGGCTGGCCTTTGGTGGCGTGAGGAGCAGGCTATCTCCAGTCAGGTGACCCCTGGTCTGGGGTCCCTCTGCTACCTCTGCTCTTACTGCACATCGGGAAGAGGACAGGGGCCAGCAAGGCGGCCACGTGAAAGCCAGCCTGCCCCCCAGTCTGTAAGATCGGGGGTTCTCTCCATCCTTTAGAACAAACTCATCTGATGATCTAGTAATCAGAAGGAGATGGCAGCAAATTGCCGGCTCCTCTGAGGACTCATTGTTTATGACTTCAGTACGACTGAGGGCTCTGAGACAATCGTGCCGGCCAGCGTGGAAGCAAGCACTCAGGCCGCCTGCCCATCTCCACCCTGGGTCTGAGGGGTGGAGCCGCAGGGGGATTTTTCAGGCAGGCCCAGTGGCTTTGCTTCACAGAAGCAGTTTCTCAGAGGGATCTGTTATTCTGTTTTCATAAGTTCTACACCCATCCCACTTGCAGACATGAGAAATGCGCCCTCCCCCATTGTCAGCCCCAGACATCTCAAATTCAAGGCCTTGTTTCAAAACATTTGGAAGGCTGTTTTCCCTGCCACCAGCCACAGGGGTAAGGGACATACCCGCCAAGTCCCTAAGCTTCCCTTAGCCCATCTGTTTCTATCTCGTACCAGCAATCAAGGAACCCCAAGTTTACCATTGCGGGGTGAGGCCAACCCATTAATTAGGCCTAAGCTTGGCAACTCCCAGGCCCTGCAGGGCTCAGGGATGGCTGGGACTGCCTCTGCCGCCCTCTTTGTGGTTCATACCTCAGCCTTATCTCCCCTCTGCCTCTACTTCCCACTTTTCTGTTGGAAGAGCTGCCCTGACTCTGAGCCCAGATCACTTCCCTGGCTCCAGGTGAAGTAACAGCAAAATGAGGACTGTGATAGCAGGAAGGGGAGACGATTGGCACCCCTTAGAGACTTCACTCAAGTCAGTCCTGAAGGGACAAGGGATGTTCCTGAAGGAAGGGACGTCTGCACTGAGATGGGTAAGGTAAGCAGAAGTCAGCCAGTGACAGGGCATGGGGCAGAAGGCAAGGAGGGGAGGGAGCGCTCCAGGCACAAGGACTAGCAGAAGCTCTGAGGCACGGGGAAGCCAGAGAGTCTGGAGAACGTCCTGGTTCAGCAGAGCCAGGGGAAGTGAAGCTGGAGAAGTGGGCAGGAATGAGATACTGAGGCACCTTACAAGTAGGTGAGGCCAAGAACTGGGACTTTATCCCTAGGACAGTGGGGCTCCACTGAAGAATCTCAAGCACTGGAAAAAATACTCGAGTGTTCAGGCAGGCCCCAGCTCTGCATGGAGGCATGGGAGAAATGTAAGACTCCATCCCGACCTTAAGAACCTCAGTGCCTCAATAGGTAAATGACTGAAAAGTGAGTTAGCCACCCGGTCTGGCTGTACATGATGCTAAGATTCAGAGGCAGGATGGAAACTCACATTTATTGGGTGCCCACCACGGCTCAGGATCTGCACAGAGGCCCCTGATATCTGGCATCTCATTTAGTCTTCAGGGCAACCTCAGCCTTTACCTGGTGTCACCCCCATTTTGCAGATAAGAAGACTGAAGCTCAAAGGGGTTAGCTTCAGACTGTCCTATAAACAGGAAGGGACAGTACCAGGATAAGAGTTCAGGCAGTGCTCTTTCTCCTTCCATGGAGCCTCAGCTAAACGTGGGCAAAGGGTGTGGGAAAGGCTTCATGGAGAAGATAAGGTCTGAAGGGTTAGAGTGTCACTCCATGTGTCTCGGCGTAACCTCTCAGACTGTGCAACATGGATTACAGGTCTGGCACTTGTGCGTTAGGGGATGGGCTTATGGCATTGCATAAACCTTGGAAGTTTGCCAGTCAGGACCTTGGAGGCAAGTCTTGTGCCTGCTCTGCTAGGGAGGCAGCAACTTTACAAAGAATGAAATCAGCAAGTGAAGCATGTAATCCCCAGGTCTCTCCATATTTAAGGATACTATGCTGTTTAAATGCCATTCATGGAGAATGGGGTCTCCTGGAGATAGTTGCTTTAAAGGATTTTCTAATCTCTTAATTCTGCAGTCAGGAATTGTGCACAGTAGGGATACTGATTATTTGAATTGGAAGTGGGTCACTGACACACTTAAAATGTCTTCAAGAAAAACAGTCGGGGCCAGTTTGCTTAAGGGGGTGAGTGAGCCAAGTATTTTTTAATGTAAAGGTTATGAAGAATGGCATACTTGCATTCTGGGGCCCCTGACAGACCTGAGCTGAACCAGTTGGTTTTCCAAGCCGGCCCTCCTGGGAGCCAGTGGTCCCCTGGAGGTAACAGCGCTCATCTTGCTGACAGAGCCTGGTTCTCTGACATTCAGAGGGTTGTGAAATTCAGATATTCTGTGGACTCTAGCTCCACAGTTGACCTCAGGAAATAAAACCAGTTTCCATGACTAACTGACATTAATGACTGATAGGTAAAGGACAAATGATTAGGTAACAGGGAGAACCAAGGCCAGAGAATGCAGAGATTTTCCCAGGTTCCTTATACACAGTCTTCCTTATTAGTGGCCAAGAAAGACCTTGAGCATATAGGAGAACTGAGCATGGCTAGCCCTGATGAAGTTACAAACTGAGTTTTCCTCCTGCCCTAGTCCTTGCCTTCTTCACTTCCCACTCCTACTACCTCCGGGTCTGATGCCCCTTGGGAGCCTTTTGGGATAATACCCAGTGCTTCCCCAGTCATTGTCTTCCCCACCAGCACCCTCACTCCTCCCCCTGGATGAGCTGTCACCCAGTTGCCCTGGGTTGGCCCTCCTGGCAGAGATGACTAAACTATTCTGGGTTCTCCCATTCTAGGGGAGCTACATGGCACACCCTTTCACTGCAGGTCCTGTTCTCCATTCCTTGGGTTTTCTGTATCTTCCTTCTGCTTCCCCTCCATGGTCCCTGAACAATGCAGCTCAATCCTATAGAGAAGACAGCAAGCTGGAATGATAGTTGCCGGAAAATTGGAAAGATTAGCCCATCCTTTCCCCACACTGTCCATGTGGTTCTGCTCAGAATCTGGAGCAAGGGGAAAACAGACTCAGCTGCCATGCTCATGGGTTCAGATCGGCTCACTGTCCCCCCACCCACTGCCCTCTTCCCAACGTGGATGCCTGCTGTGCCTCTTCGGTGGTTTTACTAAGTGTCTCCTGGTTGAACCTGACTCTATATCTTCCCGTCTCTCCAATGCCCAGATTCTCAGACATTGCATGCCATAGGAGGCCTCGTGATGAGATCCAGACTTGAGCTATGAGTTTGCTGCTAACTTAACTCTCAGCAGGTCACCAAACCTCTTTGGAGCACCTCATCTTTAAATCAGGATAATATACCTGCTGTTCCAAGGATCCAGTGAGTGAATGTGGAGGTGCTTCATAAACTGGGAAGCAGCAGTTCCCAAAATATGTTCTGCAAAACTCTGGTCTCCAGAGAGATGTTTATAAGCTATTCAAGAAAAAAAAAAGTATTTAAGTCAAGCTCAGGAGAGGCTGGCCTAAATAAAGTGAACCACGTTTCTTTTCCTTTAGGACTTAATTTGCCAGTGTATATAGCAAGTCTCTAAGACTAGGGTACAAAACACAGCTTTTGCCTTGGAGCCACTTTTTTTTTCATGGTCTCCTTATGAACATCCTTTAGATTACTGGTTCCATAGAACAGTGTATATTATTGTTCCTCCTACAAATAATAGTGCTTATCTTTCCATAAGACTTATTCCATCTACCAGGTCATTAAGCCTGGATGATGCCAAACATCCAGTGTGTGAGAAAGTATTGCCTGAGCGCTTTCTGTCTTCTCGGCATCGTGCTCTGTACGTGGGGAGAAAGTATCTGGTATTGCTCCACCCTGACCTCCCACCATCCCCACCCTGGACTTGGCCCCAGGCAGCCTGACATCTTCATCGTCCTGTGTACACACCTTTTATGTCCCTGCCTCCTTCCTGTCTTTGTTCCCGTCCTTCTTCCCAGCAAGGTGCCTTCCTCCCCTGTCTGCCAGCATAGCTGTGACCCATTCTTCAAGTCTTCGCCCAAGCCCTGACTTCGCCGTGGAAAGATTCCCAACTCAGGCGCTGTGTTCTAGATGGGAATCCAGCCGTCCAACTGGGCGGGAAGGCCCTGAAGGCAGAGAGTGTTATCTATACTTCCTGATTTTCTCTAAAAATCCAGGATTTGTTTGTGGATGTATTTATTGCTGCTGTCCGCCCCCAGTGTCACGTAACCACAAGCCAGGCAGCTGTCCTTCAGGTTGGACTGTCGGAACAACTGGCTATGGGTGGGTGCTTCTAAACTGGGTGGCCAGTAGTGGGTCTGCTCGTGTATTCATCTTTCAGCAGACACTTACCGCAGGTGAACTGCTGGGAACCCAAGTAAGACAAAGTCCCTGCCTTTTTTGTCTACACAAAACCTGAGCACATGGTGACAAGCCAGAGGGCTGCGTGTAATAATAGACGTAATGCAGGAGCACAAAATAGGGTTCATGGCGAGAGAAGAAGGGGATCAAGGCCAGCTTCTCCGAAGAGGTTCCAGCCCCCTCCCCATCCTCTTACTTACAGAGAAGATGGCATATGGGGCAGAACGGCTAGTTTATAAGGGGCTATATATAAGGAATAAAGACCACTGGGGCCTTCACAGCAGGGAGATTCAAGTGTGTTGCTTGGGTCACAGGGAGGGGTGCCTCAGGGGTGCCTCAGGGGTGCTGGAGGGTCACAGCAGATGCTGGAAGGGGAAGTGTGAGTTGGGGGCTGGGGATCCCACCCTCCTCAGACACACACACACCCGCACACTCACACACACACACACAACCACCACTACATACGATCTGTGGGAACCCCACTTCCCTGCTTTTCCATCACACCCTGTCACCCCTCTTCCTTCTCACTTGACTCATTCTTGTCCTTTCCGTCTGTCACCTCCTGGTCCCGGGGCCATCCATCGTTCCCTCATCGGAGCGCCCCGCGTCTGCTGTCAGTAGCTAGAGGCCCGCTTTGGCGAGAGGCTGGTCGGGGCGATGCCCACCCTCCCCTGGGGGCACCCGGGCGGGGAGAGGCGGCCTCCAGTCAGTGCTTCTCTTTTCTCCCCGCAGAAAACCAAAAGAGACGTCAATAACTTTGACCAAGACTTCACCCGGGAAGAGCCCGTCCTCACGCTTGTGGATGAAGCCATCGTGAAGCAGATCAACCAGGAGGAATTCAAAGGTTTCTCCTACTTTGGTGAAGACTTGATGCTGTGAGAGGCCACTCCTGGCGGCTGGTGTTCTGTAATGCTGCAAGAAGGGGCACCGCGAAGATTCCTGTTTTCCAGACGCTCAGAAAGTCAGGAATTCCTTCTCCGTGGAGCCCCAGCCCCATGTCTGCTCTCTATTTATTGCATTCCCTGTACCCCGGCCAGCCCCTCCTTCCTTCACCTGGTGACCAGCAGGCACTCTTAGTTCCTACCTCACCAGGAATACAGAAGCACCTTGGGTGGGAAATTAGCCCTCCACACTGCCATGTTTGTGCTGTTGGCAGGCCAGGTTTCACTCCACGGGGCACCTGGCAGCAAAGCAACTTCAGTTCTTTTTACTGCAAATATAAAAAAAAGCAAACGAGAGGACTCTGGCTCGGCTATTGGACACAGAAACCTGGCAAGTGTCCCGTCCCATCCCACTTGCACACCCCCGGCTCCCGGCCCTCTGCCCTCTGTGCCGGAGAGGGTGGGGCTGGGTGTCCTCAGGACGAGCCCCGTGGAGAAGGAAAGGAGCCTGGGAGACGCGCAGGTCGGTGGCTGTTTTGGTTTGCTCGGGAATGGCCAATTCTTGCTTGCTTTGGTCTTAGCTTTTGGGCATGCCAGAGTCACGTCAGCATGTATGTTGTAGAAAGAAATCACTTTTCGTGGAAAAAGAAATTTGATTTTGAACTTTGTTAATGTTTGAAAAATATATTATGAAATTCATTTTCTAATTGGCCAAAACAGACAAATTCCAATATTCATCAGGTAGATGCAAAGGGCTAATGTACAGTGAGAAACTAATTGTTCAAGGTTTATGTGATATGTGCTTTGGCAACACGCGGGGGCTCTGTGAATCCAGAGACAAGGAAAACCAGTAGTTCTTCTCAATTATTGAAGTTCTACCTGCAAACAGGCCTCCATAGAACACTGGGGTTCTAGCAAAACTTGGCTCCCAATTCTCTTTCCAGTTTCGTCCTAAATCCCCAGCATAAACTCTATTTATTTTCTGCAGCAGTGTGTTATTGTTTGTGCACTTCTGCAAAATGGTAGTACTACTGTGCTGTGGTTATTTTTTTTTAAAAAAAACTAAACATGTAAAGTAAAATATGAAATATCTGCTTTTGGAACAAGCAGAATAAGGCTAAACATGGGCTATGCGGATGGTGTCGAGAGACTGAAGAGTGACTCTTTGAAAACTGACAGTGTGGCAAGCTATCCTCAGAGTTGGTTTGTGTGCGCTATGGAATGGTAACTCATGTGGACACTCGTGGATAGGACGTTACCTCCTGTAGATATTCTAACAGTGTTATGCGTGCTTTGATTTCCAAGGGTTCTCCGTGGCTTTGTGAATATGTTTCCCAGAGGTCATTTGATTGTCTATTTTACAGAACTGAATTAGCAGGGAATGGAATCCATTCCGACTGTTGCACGTGGATCTCCAGCTGCTCCTAAATATATATACTTGTGAGTGGCAAAGTGGCACTAATGAAGCTTTTTGCCTTTTGTACATTTGAGATTTTTGTATATAGTGTTTGCTGCAAGGCCTGTGGAATTAATTCATTGAATATTGAGGTATCAACTGCTGCATGTTCAGGCATATTATAAAACTTTAGTCTATGAAAGAATAATTATAATAATGTCCAGGTGCAATACTCTATGTGTATTGGTTCAAGTTACCGAGAGATAAGATATTTCTCTTTTTTTTGGGGGGGGGGGGGGTGGGGGAGGGAAAGGGGACCCTTCATATTGTTTATTTCATTTTGGTTTATTTTAAAAGATTTAGACATCTATTAAGCTATGTTAAATCCCACGTTTGGTTCTCCTATGCTCTATTATGCCCGGATAGAGATGGGGAAGAGAAAAGAATGTTGTCGGCGATGGTTCCGAAGCTTGGACAGCACGTATCTTGAGCCCATAGAGTTTGTGTCCATTTTTGCATCTGGCTGGTCAGAGCCGTTGTCATTAGTGATGACATTCAGTTCTCTTCTGTTTTTATTTTTAAAAAACTCAGGTGTAATTATTATCTATTCTTATGATAATTTCAAGTATGAAATACGATGGCTCTATCAATTCGTGTGTTTGGCATACCAGTGAAGTGATGACGGACATTAGATTAATTTAATTTATCTTTGGTAACTTGATGTCCTGGGGAGAGACCATGTTCTGGAGTTGAGTACAAGCACAGAAACATCTTCACGGTGGTATCATCTCATTTTCTTTAGGGAAGACATGACAATCTGCCCATCATACTCACGCATCACTGCCACGCTCTTGTTTTCCTTCTGCTTCCTTCACCATTCTGAACTTCGGACAAGCGAGCAAGATCTCACCTGCAGTGCAGAATGGCCTTGTCCACATGGCTTGGTGGTGTTGGCACATCAGCAGGGGTGGGGCCCTTCCTACTGGACAATGGGCAAGTTTGCTGGAAAGTCAAATGATACATTCCACCCAGCAGCTGGGGCAGTTGGTCAGCAGCTATCCTGCCCCAGAGAGGCCCCTGCCGCTACCCCAAGCCTGGTGCGCTGAGATGTCCCCAGCTTGGGGCTGGAGCCGGTGAAGTTTTCACACAGGTAGATTTGCCTCCAGAGTGGATCTATCTGTAGAAAAAGGCTTGTCTGTTCCTATAGTATTCATTGTTTCATTTTAGTTTTCACAAGAGTTTGAAAATGGACACACTGTTATATGTTTCTGCCAGTTCTTTCTAATCTTTCCAGTGTTCTCTCTCTTTCTCTTTTTTAAAGAAAAACAAAATGGAATGCAAAAAAAAAAAAAATGCCAAAAAAATATATGAAGGATAGCTGTTCTCCTGTATTCACTCATTATGGACTTTGTGAAGTGGAAATATAATTTTTTTCTCCAAAGGTGAAAAAGAATGCATTCTTGCTTTAAAAAAAAAAAAAAAAAAAGAAGGCTAAAAAACTTACCTCTTTTTAAATTATGTGCAAAATAATTCTGACTAAATATAAAATGTATTCAGTTTTAGGGACTTTTTATTGTATTGTGATGCTTTATTTGTACATTTTTTTTTCCTTTCTGGGTGTAATTTTAATCTCTTGCCATTCATTAGTGTTATTTCATTGTAAACATTATTGTGCCAAATGTACTGTATTCAAAAGGATGTGAATGTGTATTGTTTCAGAACCTAATAAATACAATGATGTTAAATCTTATTTTTTCAGTCACAGTGAGCATTTTTATCTTCTTTGTGAGTGGCAGAATGGCACTAATGCCGTTTTTTTTGCTTTTTGTGCATTTGAGATTCCAAAATTCCAAAATCTACTCATGGTTTTGAGCTTCCCCCTTCTCTCTAAGATGTATAAACAATGCAAATGGACATATTTGTGTCCTCCCCTTTCCCACCCTGCCTTGCCTCTGTGCTCCTGAATCTGCAGTCAAAGGGCTATAGGGGGATCTGTGCAGATTGGACATAGCTTTGGGCAAGAAGCAAAACTGTCTTTTCTGCCTTGGAGTGCTGGGAGACGAGCAAGCAAAGCAGGCAGCAGCCACCTCCTCATGCTTCTCATTGCTAGAGAAGCAAATGCTGGGCCTCTTTGCAATAAGGGCCCATTCGAGCCTCTCCAGGACTCAGTTTCTGGCCTGTTGTTCAGAACTTGAGGCCTTTAGGATCCAAGGAACCCCTCCTAGGCTAGGAGCCCCTTGAAAACTGGACTCGGAGTGCGGACTGGCCAGTGGCCCCGCGTGTAGCTGCTGCCACCTCCCATGTCAGCCGGTATTTACGGCAATCAGGGAGGTTCTTCTTCCACTCTGGGGTCCTTTCCCACCATTCCCCTAATTTGCAGGGTTCCTGTAATTCTTTCTGCAATACAGAATTTTCAAGAAGGTTTGAAACCCAAAGAGTACATTCTTGAGTACAGCACAAACTTCTATTAGCCAAAACTCCCGGTCCTTTAGAGTTATGGACATGGATGACAGTTTACAGTTTTTCATCCCAAGGTGAAGGGATGTTCTAATTTGTCATCCTTCCAGCACACAAAATCGTTTCTCCGTAGGCCTTCCAATGACTTTGCTATATCATCCTGGGAGGTTTCTCCTTCTCAATTTTCCCTCTCTCAGCAACACAGCCGACCTACCTGGAGATGTAAGCCCGGATCTCCAGACCCACCCCAAGAACGAGATTGCATCCGTCACACACTTTTCTCTCTGACCCAAGCAACGGTTCCTAGGTAAGTGGCGCAAGGAGGAGAAAGCTTGCTACCAGCTTATCTGTCTTATCATGAAATTTAAATATAAATCAGGAGATAATGAATTAAGAAGCTGTTCTACAGAGAGTTGTACACCAGGGCTCATGACAGCATTATTTACAAGAGCCAAAAGGTAGAAGCCACTCAAGTGTTCGTCAACAGATGAATGGGTAAACAACATGTGGTATATACACACAAGGGAATATTAGTCAAGTAATAAAAGGAATGGCGCTAGAAACACGTGCTACAGAAGACATCATGTTTGAGTGAAGTAAGTCAAACACAAAAGAACAGATACATATGACTGCATTTAGATGAAATACCTAGAATATGCAAAATCAGAGTCAGAAACTGAGTACAGATCGGTGGGGGATGGGAGTAGGAAGTGAATACAAAAAGGGTTTCTGTTTGGGGTGAAAGAAAAATTTTGGTGGTAATAATATATCATTGTGAATGTAATTAACATCACTGGATTGTATACTTTGGGGTGATTGAGTTGTGAAATTTTATGTTGTGTATATGTTACTACAATTAAAAAACAAAAAAGAGACTAAAGAAACCACAACGAACGCAATACATCATGCTTGGCTGGATCTAATAATGGAAGAGAAAATACATGAAAGTACATTAGTGGGACTATTGCAAAAAGAAATATAGACTGGTATGCTTTATATCAATGTTAATTTATGAGGGAAATTAGAAAAGACTTAGATGCAAATGAAAACAAAGACACAGCCTGCCGAAATTTATAAGATGTATTGAAGGTGGTGCTCAGAGGAAAATTAAGTTATGAATGTCTACATTAAAAAAGAAGAGAGATCCCAAATTAATAACCCAACTTCACATCTTAAGAACTAGAAAAAGAAGTGCAAAGTAAACTTAAAGTTAGCAGAAGAAAGGAAATAATTAAAACTTAGAGTGGAGGAAAATGAAATAGGGAATAGAAAAATAATTAAGAGAATAAATGAAACAGAAAGTTGTTTCTTTGAAAATATCGATGGAAAGGCAAACCTTTTGCTAGACTAACAAAGAAAAAAAGAAATGACACCAAAAAAACTAAAATAAGAAAGGAAAATGCTGATCCCACTATACATCTACAGAAATAAAAAGATCATAAGAGAATATTATGAATAATTATACATCAAACTAAATCTAGAAGAAATGGAAAAAACTCCTAGAAGTACATCAATTACCCAGATTAACTCAAGAAATAAAAGAAAGCAAATCTATTACAAGTAGAGATTGAATCAATAATCAAAAATGTTCCACCAAAGGAAAGTCCAGGAATAGATGGTTTCACTGGTGAATACTACCAAACAGTCTACAAACTTGTCCAAAGGATTCAGGAGAGAACACTTTTTAACTTATTCTATGAGGCCAGCATTACTCTGACACCAAAGCCTGATAACATCACAAGAAAAAAAAGATACAGACTAATTTTCCTTATAAATAGAGATGTCAATATCCTCAATAGAATACAAGCAAATTGAATCCAATAGTATATTAAAAAAATTATATACCATGACCAAGTGGGCTCTATCCCTGGGATGCCAGAGGGTTTCAATATGGGAAAATCAATCAGTGTGATACACTACATAAAGGGGAATAAACTACATGATTATCTCAATAGATGCAGAAAAAGCATTTGGCAAAATCCAGCTCTCTTTCTTGATAAAAACACTCAGAAAAAATAGGAGTAGAAGGGAACTTTTTCAACATGATAAAGGCTACTTATGAAAAGACCAGAGCTAATGTCATTTTCAATGGTGAAAGACTTAAATCTTTCCCACAAGAGCAGGAATGAGACACAGATGCCCACTCTTACCACTGCTATTTAACATTGTACTAGAAGTTCTTGCCAGAGCAATTAGTCAAGAAAAAAAAAAAACCTATCCAAATTGAAAAGGAAGAAGTAAAACCATCTCTGTTTTCAGATGACATGATCTTATATAGAGAAAATCCAAAGGAATCCACGAGAAAATATTAGAGCTAATAAATCAAGGTAAGTCACAGGGTACAAGGTCAACACGTATATAACTATTGTGGTCCCTATACACCAGCCCTGAACAAATCAAGGTGAAATTAAAGAAAACAATTCCATTAACATCATCTAAAATGCTAAAATATCTAGGAATAAATTTAACCAAGGATACAAAAGACTGGAGTACTTAAAACTACAAAGCATTGCAGAAATAAAGAAGACCTGAATAAATGACAAATATCCCATGTTCATAGATTGGAAGCACCAATATTGTTAATATATCAATATTACCAAAAGCAATATACAAATTTAATGCCACCCCTATCAAATTCCAGTAGCCTTTTTTTGAAGAAATGGAAAAACCAATCCTCAAAATCATATGGAACTTCAAGGGGCCCTGACTGAAAAATAACAAGGCTGGAGGACTTCCCAATTTTAACTGTACTACAAAGTGACAGTAATCAAAACATTGTGTTACTGGCACGAAGAGAGACCAAAAAATCAGTGGAACAGAACCAAAGTCTGGAAATAAACCCATGCATGTATGGCCAATTGATTTTTTAACAAGGCTGTTAATTACATGCAGTGGGGAAAGAATAGTCTCTTCAACAAATCGTATTGGAAAAACAGTATATCCATGAGCATAAGAATGAAATTAGACCCCTAGCTCACATCACATTCAAAAATCAACTCAAGGGGCGGGCCGCGGTGGCTCAGCGGGCAAAGTGCTTGCCTGCTATGCCGGAGGACCTCGGTTCGATTCCCGGCCCCAGCCCATGTAACAAAAACGGAGAAACAGAATACAATAAAACAAGAAAATGTTTAAAAATGTTTCCCTTCCTTCTATCCTTCCTTCCTTCTCTCTGTCTTTCCTTTAAAAAAAAAAAAAAAAAAAAAAATCAACTCAAAATGGATCAAAGACCTAAATAGAAACATTAAAACTATAAAACTCTTAACAGATAACATCAGCAAGAAATCTTCATGACCTGGAGTTCAACAAAGCGTTCTTAGGTAAGACACCAAAAGCAGAAGCAGCAAAAGAAACAATAGATAAATTTGGTTTCATCAAAATTAAAAACTTTTGTGCACCAAAGGACATTACCAGGATAGAGAAAAGACATCCTACAGAAAGAGAGAAAATAGTTTCAAATCATCTATCAGACAAGGACTTAATATCCAGACTATATATAGAACGTTGACAATGCAACAACAACAAAAAACCCAATTAAAGAATGGGCAAAGGCCTTGATCTTGAGGTTTGCTCTTGTGAAGCTTATGTATACAGTGGAGAAGCTTAGCCTACCTATAAGCATGCCTAAGAGTTACTTCTGGAGAACCTCTTTTGTTGCTCAGATGCGGCCTCACTCTCTCTAAGCCCAGCTCTGCAAATGAAATCATTGCCCTCTTGCCTACATGGGACATGACACCCACGAGTGAAAGTCTCCCTGGTGGTGTGGGGGATGACCCCAGGGATGAATTTGGCCCTGGCACCATGGGATCAACAATGCCACTCTGATCAAAAGGGAGAAAAGAGGGCGGGCCACGGGGGCTCAGCAGGTAAGAATGCTTGCCTGCCATGCCAGAGGACCTGGGTTTGATTCCCGGTGCCTGCCCATGTAAAAATAAAAAAGGGGGAGAAAAGAAGTGTAACAATTAAGGTATCAGTGGCTGAGAGAGTTCAAATGAGTTGAGAGGCTACTCTGGAGGTAACTCTTACACAAGCTTTAGTTAGACATTGCTATCTATCATAACTTGCCAACCCCCAACCAAAAGCATTTCAGCCAATCCTAAAGATCACCTAGGGCAATATATAAGATTCTACAAAGGTTCCACGCACTAGGGTAACTTTCCAGAAACCTACAGCCTCCAGATGGGTCCCTGGACCAGATAAGTCGTGAAACCTAGAGGGGTCAGCCTCTCCAGAACATGAGATAGTTCCATCTCCCTACTCCATATTATTGGCAGCCCCTTCCAACATGAAAAAGTTTGGGCAGAGCCCAAATACCCTTAAGAGTGGGATAGAAAGATCAAAGGGATGAGGGAAAATGTAGGGTTTAACAAATGAGTGTGATTGCTGAATCATTATATTGATATTTCTTTTAGTCTCCAGTAACTTAGAGCAGCTAGAAGTAAAATCTAAAATTGTGGAATTGTAAGCCATACCAAACTCTGAAATCTATTCTAAAACTAATTGTTGCACTATGCTTTGGAATTTATTGCTTTTTTGTATATATGCTGTTTTTCACAAAAAAGAAAAAAAAGTTGATTGTAATGATAAAAGTATATATATATATACTTTCTAATCTCTAATGTTCTGGAACAGCTAGAGATAAAATCTGAGATGATGGTATGGTAGCCCATGACAAACTCTGGGATCTGTCCTGTAATTGCTTATTGAAGAGTGCTTTGAAAACTATTGCTTTTTTTCTTATTTTGCTTTGTATATATATATATTATACAATAAAAAAAAGTTGAAAAAAATTGGAACAAAAAAAAATGAGCAAAGGACTTGAAAAGACATATTTTCAATGGAGATATAGAAATGGCCATAAACAGGAAAAGATGCTCAACATCATTAGCTATTAGGCAAGTGCAAATAAAAACCAAAACGAGATAGCCCCTTACACCCTCAAGGATGGCTATTACTTCTCCCTGAAGGCCAGCGTTCCAGGGCTGGCTCCTAGAGACCCTTGGTCCTTGGCTTTTCTGTCACATCCCAATGCCCATGACGATGTCTTCTCCTTTCTTCGCTGGTTTCCATTGACTTCCAGCTTCTTCCCATGGCTTCAGACACACAGACACACACAGAGAGACTGTGTGTCTGAATTTCATTCTGTTTATAAAGCACTCCAGTAATCCAGATTAAAGCCCAACCTAATTCAGCTGGGCTACCCCATAATTGAACTAACATCATCAAGAGTGCCTATTTACAATGGGCCCACACCCACCAGACTGGATTAAGATTCAGAATATGTTTTTCTGGGGTACAAAATTCTATCCCAAACAGTGGTACATACACGCAATGGAATATTATTTGGCTATAAGAAAGGATGGATTTATGGGACATGCTGTAACATGAAAGAACCTTGAAAATCTTGTGCTCAGTGAAATAAGCAAGGCAAACAAGAACAAAATACGTATGATGATCACTCGTAAGAGATGATGCGAAATCGCTTTCTCAGAGATAGAAAGGACGTTAGAGAATGCAGGGGAAGGGGGTGAGGAAAGGAGGAGTGTTTTTTGGAAAAGAAAAATGTTAAATTTCTTGAATTTGATACTCTACTTAATGAGATTATATAAGTGAGTGTCCTTGTTCTTAGGAAATGTGCATGGCAGTGTCACATTTTGGAGGTGTCTGATGTATTTAACCTAACCTCAAATGTTTAGAAAATAGATGATGGCTGGGTAGAAGGTAGACAGATGGATGATAGAATGATATAACAAATGTGGCAGAATGCTAATAGTTGGTAAATCTGGGCATCTGCGTGGAAGATATATTGGAGTTCTATATATTGTTTCTGGATTTTTTCTTCCCTTTTTTTTTTTTTTTGCAATTTCCCTGTAAATTCAAAATTACTTCAAGATAAATAGTTAAAGAGACAAAAGGAGTTGTTCTAGGAAGCTGAGACTATGTCCCATTGAGTATTTCCCCAAATGCAGTATGACTAGCTGTGCTGGTTTAAAAGGAAGTATGCCTCTTAGAAAAGCCATGTTTTAATCAAAATATCATTTTGTAAAGGTAGAATAATCTCTATTCAATACTGTATGTTTGAAACTGTAATCAGATCATCTCCCTGGATGATAGGATTTAGTCAAGAGTGGTTGTTAAACTGGATTAGGGGGCGACGTGTCTACACCCATTTGGGTGGATCTTGATTGGTTTATTGGAGTCCTATAAAACAGGAAATATTTTGGAGAACGAGAGATTCAGAGAGAGCAACACTACGAAGCAGAAAGTCCACCAGCCAGCGACCTTTGGAGATGAAGATGGAAAATACCTCCCGGGTAGCTTCATGAAATAGGAAGCCAGGAGAAGACGGTAGCAGATGACACGGTGTTCACCATGTGCCCTTCCAGATGAAAGAGGAACCCTGAACTTCATTGGCCTTCTTGAACCAAGATATCTTTCCCTGGATGCCTTTGATTGGACATTTCTATAGACTTGTTGTAATTGGGACATTTTCTCGACCTTAGAACTGTAAATTAGCAACTTATTAAATTCCCCTTTTTAGAAGCCATTCCGTTTCTGGTATATTGCATTCCAGCAGCTAGCAAACTAGAACACACCAGTCTAGGCCTCCTTTGCCTAGTGGCTCAGAAGAGAAATGGCCCCAAAGTCTTGGAGAGGAGAGAACTCATTCTCTCGAGTCAATGCCTTCCACTGACAAATCACACTGAAGCTATAAGAAAAGCCAATTGCCAATCAGTGTCTCTCATCTGGAACCCCTCCCCCCTCCACATTCTCAGAGAGAAAGCCAGGCCCGACCCGGGAAGCTGTGGCCTCTGGTCCCTGGCAAGTGGCGAACGGCCTCAGACCTGCTTCAGGAAAGCCTGGCTCTGAGGCCCTGCCCCTGAATGGAGAAGCAGCCCACCTAACAGATGTCTCGCAGGGGGAAGCCATGGGAAAACTGCCCCTTCTCTAGTTTCTCATACCTGAGTGCGGTCCAGGGTTTGGGAGTTTCCAGCAGCCCAAAGTCCCCATGCAAAAAATATCAGAACCCCTAGGCATGCATTGTCATGGTGCTCGGAGTGGTGGAGAAATAGAAAGGAAAGAAGGCTTAAGATCCCCATTATGAAGTCTATTTTTACCTTAAAATACTTCAGTGTAGACAATGTGATATTATACATGTTGTATATGAATTAGTTTTAAGTTACATCTGATCAAAAAGACACGCTCCGAAAAAAAAAAAAAATTACAAGAAACAAAAAGACACGCTCCAGAGATGGACAGCCAGCTGAACAAACAGACCGCAGTCATCCAGAAGGCTGGGGCAAGTGTTTCAATTCATTTTCATATGCTTTCAACACCTGGGGTGTTTGTTATTCACATAAAATGTGCTAGAAAATGATTTTTTCAAGGAAAATGGTTAACTATAATAAAGGATTTTAGAAAGGCATTCCGTCAATAATATTAGTATTGTTGTAAGTAGATAGACAAAAATATTTTTGAGGCAAATTTCCACATCTTCGGAAACAGCATATAAAAATCTAGAGAGTTTGCAACTTCCCTAGCAATCAGAAAAGCCCAAATGTAAATCAAACTGCAGTACTACTTCAGATTCCACTTTGCACCTTTTTGACTGAATCAAAAAGGCAGGCAATAGCAATAGGAACTTGCATTGTTTCTGGTTTGAGTACAAAATGGTCCAACCACTTTGAAAAACTTTGGCAGTATCTACAAAAGCCAAATAGATGGAGCCCCTGAATGAGGAGAGAAGTGTATCAATTGTAGAATGGTTCCACAAATGGTGGAAGAGCCACACAGCGGAGCACTGTCTGGCAATGAGAATGAATGCTTTACAGCTACACACACCAACACAGATGAATCTCACAACCTAACGTTAAAGAACCAGGGACAGAGGGATAGACACTGGGTGGGTCCATTTATATCAAGTGCAAAAACAGGCAAGACTAATCTGTGCTGCTAGAAGTCATCAATTTTAGGCTATTACTAGTTTTAGCTTACTATTGATTGTCTTTTTTTGTGCCAGATACTACGTTAAGTACTTTACATGAGTAGCCCATTTACCCTCACAAAAATCACTTCAAATACTGTAATTATCCCCATCTTAAAGATAAGGAAACTGAGGCTCACAGAAGTTATATCATGTATTTAGTCCTCACAACTCCACAAGACTGTTATATTCTTATGCCCATTTTGCGGATAGGAAAACTGAAGATCGCCCAAGTTCTCAAACCCAGTGACAGGTGAGGTCTGGCTGATACCAGAGACTCTACAGAGAGTTCTCACACAGGGACAGCTGTGTCCCCAGAGCAGCAGAGAACTATTCATTGGTGAATTATCCTACAACTTCTTATGAAATCCCTACTATGCACTAGGCTCCTCAGCTAGACTCTTGATGTACATTAGTGAACAAAAAGATAAAATCCCTGCACACACAGAACTGGATTGGGGGTGGGGGAGGGGGCGTGGCAGAGGCTGTGTGGATAGTCAATCAGCTGTAAACGTTGCCATTAACTGAATTACATAATATAGGTTCAAAGATCCAGGCCCGCTCTAATATTTGAATCAAGACTACCAATGGAACCCCATTCAGCAACTGTTAAAAAAGCTGAAAAAGTGATCGGACTTCATCTAGAGATATGAATGAAGCTGATGTGGATAGGACTAAGGTAAATCAGATTACTAGGAAAAGGGTGGTATGGCCCATATTTTCAAACTTCAACCTCTAGGCAAGACCAAAGGGAGAGATGTTTATTTGGTGCAAAATTTCTGTTTGGGGCAGCATATTATCTAATTTAACTTGTATGGTCAGTTTACTTGAACACCAGAATTACATGGAATCTTGAATAGGGCATGAGATCTCGTTGGTTTGTACAGGTTCTTGTGATATCCCGGTATATCCCAGAGTAATTTGGGCAAAGATTAAAAATTTTTTTACAAAGTCCCCTTGGAGGACTGTGGAGAAAGGAAGAAATATTCAATTTCCCCATCTGGGGAATTCCTGATATTCTCGCAAGCAGTGGGGACAGCTAATTCAATAGGCTCACCCCTATGAAACTTATTCCTGCAAAGGAGAGGCTAAGCCTACTGATTATGCTTAAGAATCACCCCCCGAAGAACCTGTTTTGTTGCTCAGATGTGGCCTCTCTCTCTAAGCTGACTCGGCAGGCGAACTCACTGCCCTCGCTCCTAAGTGGGACATGACTCCCAGGGGTGTAAGTCTCCCTGACAATGTGGGACAGAATTCCTGGGCTGTGCTGAGACCCAGCATCATGGGATTGAGAAAGCCTGCTAGACCAAAAGGGGGAGGAGAGAAATGAGCAAAATAAAGTCTCAGTGGCTGCTACAAGAAGTTACCCTGGAGGTTATTTCTTATACATTATATAGCTATTCCTTTTTAGTTTATGGTGTTTTGGAGTGGCTAGAGGGAACTGTGTTTCAGTAGCTTTGATTCTTGGAGAAAACTGTTTACCTATGTAGCTTTTACAATGTGACTGTGTGATTGTGAAAACCTTATGCTCCTGTCATCCAGGGTATGGACAGATGGATTTTAAAAAAGGATTAAAAAATAAATAATAGGGCAGGCCACGGTGGCTCAGTGACAGAGTTCTTGCCTGCCATGCCGGAGACTGGGGTTCAGTTCCCGGTACCTGCCCGTGTAAATAAATAACTAGATAACGGGGGAGATAAAGGGTAAAAATGGATAGATTGAAATACTGTGGGTCAGTGAGAGGGAGGGATAAGGGGTATGGAATGTATGAGTTCTTTTTTCTTCTTTTTATTTATTTTTCTGGAGTGATACTAATGTTCTAAAAATGATCATGGTAAAAAATACACAGCTGTATGATGAAAAAAGTAATCATACTGTAGTGAGGAATGTACAGCTACATGATGATACCATGAACCACTGATTGTACAATTTGGATGATCATATGGTATGTGAATATATAATATGCCTCAATAAAATTGCATTTAAAAAAAAAGTACCAATGGAAGCCCATATACCATATGGCTAAATATTATAGCCATATAATAAAGTTATAAATCCAACTATTGTTAAATAAAATATCCTTGTCCCTTGCCAAATACATCTTTGTAGCAGCCTGGAAAGCTGGTCTTGAATTTAGAAACTTCAGACGCTTTGGGGTTTCTCCCCGAAACGCATGGAATGTATGCGTTCCCGCCTGCTCTTCCCAGCCCGGGCCGCGGTTCTAACCACGTAGGCCTCGAGTGCAGGCGCGTGGCACCCCAATATTCATGTCCGACCCCCATCCACAGCCCCGGCCAGGCGTGCCCGTGCCGGGGGCGGTTCACCTAGGAGGATGGACCCACGGACAAGCTCTGGGCAGGCTCTGAAGGTGGGCTCTAGGAACACATCAGGCAGGCCGTTCCAGCCTCCTGGTACCAGGAGGTGGCCTAGAAGTGGGGTCTGCAGGCCCCTTCCCCCTTGGCGAGGGGAGCTGCCAGAGGGCCGGGTGCCCACTGAACTGCAGGGCTTCGCGTGGGGGCCTCTGGCCGGGTTCCAGGACTGAACTAAAAGGGTGATGGGCTAGGGAGAGACGAGTAAGGCAAGGCAAAGAGAACCAGAATGGGGGTGGGGGGGGGGGCCTGAACTAGATTCAAATGCAGCCAGAAACCCAGGTTCGATTCCTGAAGCCTGCACATGCCAAAAAAAATGTAACTAAGAGGATGGATGAATGAAGGAACCAGCAGAAGCTCACGCGCAGTTTCCGAAGTGTCCCAGGGTGGCAGGCTGGTAGGGTGGGGTGTGGGAAATGGGCAGCCCCCTCAGGCACAGCGAGAGCCTGCTGAGAGGTCACTCAGCCTCCTTTTTTTCTTTGGCTGTGGAGGCCAAATCAACAGACCGTACCGGAGGAGGTCTTCCTTTGGGACTTTGATGCCGCTACACAGCAGAGGGGTTGGGAGGTGGTTTTTCCTGGAGCAGAACAATATCGTGCTTATGTAAGGGTGCCTGGCCCCGGCCCCTGCCCCCTCTGAGTTTTCAGTGGTCCTGGGGCGGGGTTTTCGCCTAGGGGCCCCTCCCTCCTGGAACCCGTTAATCCAGGGCTGGCAGCGCTGGGCCCTGCCTCCACCTAGGAAGTAAATATACATATATATATCAGATTATATAATAATATATAATAATATATATTATTATAGGATATACTCAGCCTATCTCACTTCCACATTATGGTCCTGAGAAAGACAGGTGAGAGAGCAAGGAGGCGAGAATGAGGGAGGAGAGAGGCTCAGGCTGGGGTCAGGAGGAGAGAGGCCAGGAGGAGGCAGGAGCAGCAGCAGCTGGTGTGGGCCCAGGGGCTGCTCAGGTGGGCTCTGGGTGTCAGCTGTGTCTGGCCTGTGAAATGTTAATCAACTGACTGTGTGCCTCCAGCTCTTCAGCTGCTCCAGGGGGGCTCTTCTGAAGGGGAAAATGAGGACCCCTCCCCACCTCGAGTAGGCACCATCCCTAAGAGGCCAGAATAGTGACACAGAGGGCCACACTGGGGGCCCCAGGAGGTCAGAGCCAGGGCTGCAGGGGTGACCGTCCCCAGCTGGTTCAAGGCCCACTGCTTAGCCGAGGCCAGCCCCGCCAGAGCCTGTCCAGTCCATGCTACTGTCCCTCCTCGAAGACTTTGCTTTCCACTCCAGCCTGCCCCGCCCAGCACTGGGGGGCGGTGGGGGAGGGGATTTAAATCTGCCTTCGTGTGGATGTGGCAGGGGACACGGTTCATGGGGTTGCCAGTGGGGGTGCCGAGGGCCAGGGGCTGGGGCCAGCAGGAAGCTCTGCTCTCCCACCACCAGCCCCGTCCCTGCCCAGATGCCGGGGCTGAGGGAAAGCCTAGGGCTGAGGACAGGAAGGAGCTGCAGGACAGGGGGAGATGGCCGGGAAGGGGGGGTCTGGGGAGGGGCCAGCACCCCGGCTAGGAGAGTTACTTTGGCAGAAGAAGGGAGGCTAATTAGATCATTTAGGGGAGAGAGGCACTTTTCTCTTGCCCAGGTCCTCTCAGCGCTCAGACGGCGGGGTTGAGACTGTGTCCAATGATGCCAGCGGGACAGGGCACTGTCCCACATTTCCGGCATTGCAGCCACCAGTGAGGGCTCTGAGTCTCAGAGAGGCTCCACAACTTCTCTAAGCCACACAGCCAGCGCGGGGCAGATCCACGGCTCCAGATGAAATTGGAATCTGGAGCCGATTGGCACCAAAGACACGGCTGTTCCCACCCTGTGCCCGAGTCACCCCCAGGCCCTCTTTGCAGGGAAGTGTCCCCTCCATTGAAATCCACGTAATTGTTTGACAGAATTAGACCTGGGCTGTGCTCTCTAAATGCTTTGGATGTGAGCACAAAGGCACAGCCGGGAAGCAGGGCAGGAGATGTCTGGGGTGCTTTTTCTCCGTTCCCGCCCTTCTTCCCTTGCCACCTCCTAGCAGGGCTCTGAGAGCTGGTCCTCAAGTTCAACAAAGCCTGTGTCCTCCACCCCAGGCACCCCTCCCCATCACCGAGAAAAGAAACCACCCCCGTGGATTATTCTAAGCAGGAAGCCGCGTTTTCAATTCACTGGAAAACAGGAAATGCCTCCAAGGGCCCGAAGTCTCTGTGGTGGCTGTGCCCCTCTCACAGGGTCTGCACCCAGGCCAGCTGCTGAGGCCAGCCTGGAAAAAAGTCCACCCAGCCCCCAGCCCCCGGAGCATGCCCCTTCAGCCCCTGCTCAGCACCCTGGGCGTTCCGGATTAGGGCAATCATGCTGAAATGCCAAGGGCGCTGTGTGAGGTGCCAGAGAGGCTAATTAGCTCTGCAAGGAGAACATACCGCCAAGGGTTGGGGTTGGGGCTGCTCACCCCAGCCAGACTCACCTCTGACCCCAGGCAGAGACCAGCTGACCCCCAGCCTCAGCAAGACTCTCATCCCTAGCCCTGACCAAAGTCGGACTGCCTAACCCCGTTCGAAGATTGACTTCCCCAGCCCTGGCTACGGACTGACCTTCTAACCTTGACCGTGTCAGAATCGAACTTGAATACTAACCACAGCTCAGCTCTCTGACCCCAACCACAGGCTGAACTCGAACCCTCTCCAGCCTCCTCCATCCACTAGGAGCTGTGAGCCCACACAGCCCTCGGGGACCCTCCCCTGGGGGGAGGCAGTGCCCATGAAGGGAGCTCGAATCGGAGGCAGACGGTGAGTGGGGAGGGCAGGACCTTGCCTGAGACCCATCACTGTCTCTAACTCACTAGGTGACCTTGGGTGGGGGCCACCATCTCCTGGGCCTGGGACTCAGTGTGTTCTCTGCAGCGGGGTAATGCACCCAGGTGAACTCCGAGGTGCCTCTGCGATGGCACATGCCAGCAAGGCAACCTTGAAGGCGTCTAGGATGTGAGGCATCGACATCAGGGTTTGTGCTACTCATGGGCACAGGAAACCAGCCTGGGGAGGATGGAAGAGGCTGGGTGCTGCCACTTCCGCGTGGTAGAGGAGCTTGAAGGAGTCCCTCGGGGTAAACACTGCTTTTTTCCGTTCCACCACTGCATGTGCAGCCCTGATCGGCTGCCCTTCATTCTTCTTTCTGCCTCATTTTGTCCATCTGTGAAAAGGGCTGTGGTGCCAGCAGCTCAGGAGCTTCGGAGGGTGGACAGGTGGTTCTGTGTGAACATGCGACAATTCAGAGAAAAGTTCACCCATCTGAAAGCCCACCCTTAGGTCACCGCCGCTGGATGCGCAGGCTTTGCCCTGCCCCTGGGACTGGAGACTCCTAACATTACCTGTCACTGGTCACCTGTCACTGGTCAGGGCCGACTCCTTCACCTGTCCTTTTCCCTGCTATCAGCTGACAGCAGCACCGGGAGACAGGAGGCAGCGTGCAATCACAGGGCAGTTGAAGATGGGTAGGTCAAAAGTAAGGAGTCTTATACTGAGGTCTGGGAAGTCCCGGGGCTCTCCAAGACCTTTTTGGAGAGTGTATTAGTTATCTGTTGCTGCATAATAAAATACCCCAACACCTAGCAGCTTAAGACAACAAATAGGTATCATCTCATAGTATCTCACGGTGAGCCAGGAACCTGGGCTTGGCTCAGCTCGGCCCTCTACCTTGAGGTCTCTCGGCTGCTATCGAGGTGGTGGCTGGTGCTGCAGCCTCCTCTGAAGGCTCAACTGGGGGAGGACCTGCTCCAAGCACCCCACCCCCACCCCGTGTTTGCTGGCAGGATGCATTCCTCACTGCAGGCCTTGGGTCCTCACCACATGTTGCCTGGAGCCTCTGTTGGTTCCTCACCATCTGGCCGGGCTCAGGACACGACGGCTGGCTTCCCTCACAGCACCAGCACAGGAGAGGGCCAACCCGACATGGGAGCCGCAGTGTTTTTGTAACTTGATCTTGGAAGCGCCTTCCCGTTGCCCTTTCCATACCAATTTCTTATAAGTGAGAAACTAGGTCCAGTCTACACTCGAGGTGAAAGATTAACACGGGAGCATGAATATCAGGAGGCAGGATCACTGGGAGCGTTTTAGAGGTTGCTTAGCATAGGGGGTCTCTGGGATCCTTCCTTTCCCAACTGCCTATCTGTGTGATGCCAGATTTTCTTCATATATTCAACCATAGTCTTGATAAGGGATTTAATGCAAAAGCAGATATGAAGAATCCAGTTGTTTTGTATTAAGATGCACATTAAAAAGATTTACAGGGATGTAAAACAATGCCACTATTTTGATAGCACCCGTACAAAGAAAAGCTCTTTGGGGGTTCTCATCATTTTTAGTAGTGTGAAGGGGCCCTGAGAACTGCAGGTCAGGAGGCTGCCCAAAGAGGGCCCCCTGGAGGAGCCCCACAGCACCCAGGCATCGGGAAAGTCCTGGGTGCCGGGAAAGAGGCCATCAAATAGGGCACATGAGAGGAAGGGCCTCGATTCGGACTTTTGCTCTTTACATTTTGCACCCACGCTGTCTCTGAGCGTGTTTGTCTTTTCTGCATTTGCGTGCCTAACATTTCGCTGTGCACAAGAGTTTGCTGTTATGAGCATGTGAGTGCATGTGTGTATATGTGCAAGCGCTTACACAGTTGTCACACGTGCCTATGTGTGTGCATGTGCTTATCTAAGCACATGGGTGCCTGGGGCCCCTGGGAGCTGTGGGACGGGGCCAGGAGGCCCCGGGGCATCCTGCTAAAGGAAGGGGCGGTAGAGGATTGGGTGGCATGAACCACCAACGCCACGCCGTGTATCCCTGAAGTCCCCTCTGCCCTCAGCCCCCTGCTCTCAGCATGACTTTCAAATATTTTCATCTTCTATGGGAACTTCCTGTTCAGCTTCCTGTTGTTCTTGGACTTTTCTTTTTTAGTTTACAAAAAAAAAAAATGGTTGAAATTCTTTTATCTGCCTTTTTAAATTTTGCCCAGAAGGCACTGTGGTCCCCAAACCCCCTGGGAGATGGAGAAAGGAAAAAAATTCTTGCCAGAGCAAGCCAGGCCTTTTCCTGGCTGGAGTTCCAGGCACCCGAGCACTGAACACAGGGAACGCCTCCTTCCAGCAAGACCAACTACATCTTTTAAAACACGGCTTTTCTTCTAGGTGTTCAAGGGCATCTGCCTGCTGCATGCCGCGTGGGGGGCAGTGGGAAGGAAACAGGCAAGGCCAGGAGAATCGGGTCTGGGAGGGGCAAGCGAGGTGGCCTCAGGCAGTTTGCCTTACTGTCACTCCATTTTCCACCCACCGCACCCTCCATGGGGCTGTTCCTACAAGGCCCTACCAAAACATCTCTGGAACCCTTTCCTGGCTTTGTCTATGATGCACCCTCCCTTGGTACTCGATACTATACCCCAAAGGTCCTAAATACTCTCTCCCCAGTGCTCATCCCCAATACTCCCTCTCCAGTGCTCAGCCCCAATGCTCCCTCCCCAGTGCTCAGCCCCAATGCTCCCTCCTCAGTGCTCATCCCTAGTGCTCCCTCCCCAGTGCTCAGCCCCAATGCTCCCTCCTCAGTGCTCATCCCTAGTGCTCCCTCCCCAGTGCTCATCCCTAGTGCTCCCTCCCCAGTGCTCAACCCCAATGCTCTCTACAAGGCTTCCTCCCCAGGACTCCCACCACATACCCAGTTTGGTAGTTGAGCTGCCCCGTTTCTGTATCCCACTCCCCCATCCAGCCCGTGCGCTCTACATTTCCTAGTGTTCTTCAGAGCCCCAGCTGTCAGCAGCCCCACCTCTGGCTTACTTCACTGGAGCAGTGCCCTAAGCTCTGAACCTATCCCCTTTCTCCCAGATTTCCCTCTAGAATTTCCCAGAGGACAGCCCCCTGTCTGTTTTTCTCACTGTGACTTGCCCAGGGCCTAGTAAAATTGGTCTGGAATAAATATTTGTAATTCTTATTGTTTAATCACTCAGTGCATTATTTGTGTGATAAGCTGAAGCCTTTACATTTTAGCAGGTGACAAAACCTTAACCCGCAGAATGAATCCCTGATGGTGAAACATCAGGTACGGCGGAGGAGATGCAGGGTGGGGAGGGCGCAGGGAGTTTCATTCGGGCCTTGGGCTGCTCCTTTCACTATGTTTAAGGCAGAGCTGGGCCCAGCTGCGAGGCACCAAAGCTAGACCACACCACTGCGCCCACCTGGATGGAAAGGGAAAACAGTCTCCTCCAGCTGTTGGGGGTCCAAGAGGGACCCACAAAAATGGAAACTAGCATCATGGTGTCCAGAGATGTTCAAGTATAAGTGCAGACGCCTGGGCTCCACCCTTAACTCACAAAGTCAGAATTTGAGGGGGTCCATGCCCCAATCTAGAAGGCGGAGTGAGAAGCTCCAGGACTATTCCCACAGAAGCTTTGAACAACTCGCAAGAACTGGCAGAAGCATTTTTCTCAATGCTCCAGAAAATAGTTAAAGCCTTGCAAGAGCACAGCGAAAGCCAAATCAAGAAAAAGGCTACTTAAAGGTAATAGGATCTTGCGGCACCCTGGCTGGCCCCTCACTTCTCCCCTCACAGACTCAGCATGGAGCCGGCCCATGCTCCTTGAATAGGTCCCTGGTCCGGGCTCCAGAAGGAGCAGAGAAATCTTATGCACATATTGGGAGCATGTATGTCCTGCACGGTCTTACAGGTGGCAGACTAAGGTACGGAACCAGATACTCAGTCTTCCCATCTGGGCTCACCATCCCAGGATTTGCCCTGCGTGTAGAAGGCAGCTCACCAAGCACTGCTACAGAATGCTGTGGGAGAGGAGTGAAGTCATGCTGCCTGGGACAAGGGATTTACTTGCTGTGGAACAAACAGTACAGTGCCTGGGATCATGAGGACACTATTTCCTAGGGATAAGGAGACATTTGTATTTGTGTAAACAGGGGAATTCTTTGGGCAACAAATGCACACCCAAGACAAGAGGCATGTGCAGAAAGGCTCATATGCTTTGCCTTGGAGCTGTTCTTTAAACCTGTGGTATGGATAAGCCCTGAAGGAGAGCATGACCACAGGTAAAGCTGCAAGACTTGGGGGGAGTTTTCTTTTTTTTCCTTCTTCTCTATATTTTGTTGTTGTTGTGGTGGTGGTGGTGGTGGTTGTGGCTGTTGTTGTTATCTCCTTGCATTCAAGGAAATTGCTACCATAATACAAGCTGCATGCAACCTTAAGGAACAGATGCTTCAGACTCTACATTCCAGTGATGATGTGTTAAAATTCCAAAACACTCTGATTTCTACAAAATGAACAACAACAAAAAAGGGTCAGTGATGGCCCAGACAAAGGAGAAGATTAAAGCATTAGAAACATCGATTTGGGAGACCAGAACTGGGATAGGCACATACTGGTCAAATGTGGCTCTAAATAACCTCAAAGAGCTCAAGGAAAACAGGGACAAAGAACAAAGGAAATCAGGGAATGGATAGATGAATACAAAGAGAATATCAGTAGAAAAATGGAAATGATGCAAAGGAACCAGAGTTGAAGACCACAGTAACAGAAATTAAAAATTCCCTAGGGAATTAGTAACAGCAGATTGGAGCTGGCAGAAGAAAGAAATCAGTGAATATGAAGATAAGACAACTGAAATCATCCAGTCTGAAGAGCAGACGGAAGAAAGAATGAAGAAAAGGGAACAGAGCCTGAGGAACTTGTGGGACAAAATCAAGCACACCAATTTATGCATTGTGGGAGCCTCAGGAGGAGAAGAGAGAAAAGAACAGAGAAAATATTCAAATAAAGAGTGGCTGAAAACTTCCCAGATTTAATGAAAGACACGAATATACATATCCAAGAAGCTCAGTGAACTCCAAAGAGGATAAACTCAAATAGACCCACATTGTTGCATATTATGACCAAACTGTCAAATCCTAAAGATAAAGAGAGACTTTGAAAAGCCACAAGAGAGAAGCCATGTCTCACATATAAGGGAGTCTCAATAAGATGAAGTGCTGATTTCTCATCAGAAACCATGGCGGTGAGAAGACAGTGGGTGACGTATTTAAAATGCTGACAACCAAAAATTGCCAACCAAGAATTTTATATCTGGAAAAACTGTCTTTCGGTTTTTTCGAAAGGGAGGGATTAAGACATTCCCAAGTAAACAAAAGCTTAGGGAGCCTCACCACCAGACAAGCCCTACCAAAAATGCCAAAGAGCATTCCACAGGTGGAGAGGAAAGGACGGTAGCCTGAAACCACATGAAGGAATAAACAGCATAGGTACGGGTAGTAATATGGGTACATATAAATGCCAACGCTATCACATTTGGGGTCTGTAACTCCACATTTTACTTTCTACAGGATCTAAAAAGCAAACGCATATAATGTAATGGGAAATCAGTGATTTTGAAGTCAAAATATATAAACGTGGTTGTGAAGTCAAAATATATAAATATGTTAATTCACAACAAGAACTCGATAAAGGTGGGGAAACAGAGGGGTATAGGAACATACTTTGTGCATACTGTTGCCGTTAAGTTGATATCAAAGCAAGTGAGATTATTATAGATTTTTAAAATTTATTTATTTATTTTTTTCTTGATAATTTTTGTAGTTCTTTACTTTGCAAATGAAAAACGGGACAGGTTTTATACCATTAAGTTCTAATAATATCCACCAAGCAAAACTAATCAAGATCCTTTGGTAATAGGCACCCCCACTCCCACTCCCACAGATTTAAGATGCTGAATTTCAGCCCCACTGTAACTACAAAGAAAATCAGAGAACATACACGTGCATAGAGACACAAATTAGAGTAGAGGTTGCCAAGGGCAGGTAGCAGGAATGGGAGCGTCAATTCCTAATGGGTTTAGGGTTCTGTTTGGGGAGGTGGGGAAGTTTTAGTAAAGGATGGAGGTGCTGGTACCACGACTTGGTGAGTGTGATCAATCCTATGGAATAGGATGCTTGGGCACGGCTGAGATGGGAAAGTTTGTTTTGCACATTTCCATACCCACAGAAAAGAGCAACTAAAGAAACAATGACGATTAAATACACGATCCTGGATGAGATGTAACAAGGGAGGAAGAATGAATCAAAGGGATATTACTGGGATTTATGGAATAAAGACTATAAACGTTATGTGAAAGTTAAATTTCTTGAACTGGATAACTGCACTCAAGGTGGTTACGCAAGCGAATAGCCTTCGTCTTTGGAAATGCACATGGCAGTAGTAAGTGCTCAAGGATCGTGATGGATGCGACCTACACTCAGTGTTTCAGAAAATGGACTGATAGATAGGTAGACAGACAGAAAGACGGACAGGTAGAATGAAATGGCACATGTGGCAAAATGTGCGTGGATCTGGTTGCCTAAGGGATGGTGGTATGTTGGAGTTTTCTTTATGGGCTTTGTACAATTTTCATGCCTGTCTTGTAAGTTTGAAAGTGTTTCCAAATAGAAAGTTTTCAAAAAAGAGAAATTAAAAAATTAGAAACTGAGGGGGCCTATGGAATTTTTAAAGGTCATCTGTTAGGCAGCAAGGGCTGTAAAATCTTGTCCTCCCGCGGACGATGAGTCCCAATTTCTAGCTGGCTATGGTGGGAGCCTCATACATGTTTCAACAATTGAAAGGCAGGGAGATGTGGTGCAAGGGGCAGGGTTCTGGGTCCAAGGGAACTACCACTCCCTACAGGACACTAGGCTAGTTTCTCATGTTCAGAGATCCTCACCCTTACCTCGCAAGAGGTTGGGAGGGAGCATTACAAATGCTCAGTACAGCCCCTGGACCGAGGGCAGGGCCCTATGAGGGGCCGCAACTAGGAACCTCTCAGCCACGTCTTCAGGAGGCAGGGGATGGCTTTCCTCCCTGACCGTGGGCTCAAGAGGCTCCTTGGAATTAGTGTTTATGCTGTAAGGATAGTTCCTGCGGGCCCAGCCCATACAAGCAGCATTCCTGGAATCTGTTGTTTATTAGCAGGATGAGAGGGCAGGACACTACTTGCTGGTTAAGCCATCTCCTGTGGACCTTATCTCTGCTCAGCACCTTTAAAACAGCATTCCTAGACACCTTTGCCCCAGAAGCTGCTGTCCTCTGAAACTGCTGGCCCGATGTGTGAGTGTGGGCTGTGAGCTTGTTGTAGATCCATGCCCACCTCCGGGGGAATTCCCTGTCCTACTCCACCAGCTCTCCCTCTGTAAATTCCCCTAGAAGTGGGCACTTCCACCAAGCCAGTTCAGCCTCCACCACCCAGCCCCACCGTGTTGATGGAGCCCCACCGCTCCATCACCCCATCACCCCAGGCCCCCAAACCCTCTAGCCAAGGGTTGATGATGGAAGTTTAAAATGTTTCCTTTTCTCATAGCTCTTGCCTAGAAGTGAACTAATTCCTGTTTGCCTCAGTAGCTATCAGAAGTCCAGAGTCCTCCAGGGTCTTATGCCCATACTGCTCTGATCATGTCTGGGACTAGTTTTATCCAATTCCTTGCCTCTTCCCTCCTTCCCAAAGCTTCCGAGGGACTGCTGCGACTTAAACCGGCAATCAGCAACCTCCACCATTCTCTCAACCTCTTTTCTCCTTCAGGTCTTCACTGAAATCTGCCTGAACCCTGTAACCCTCCTGTATGGAGACAGGTTTCCTCTGGGTCCCTAGCCATTTTCATGCCTTCTCTCAAAATCCCATCTCCTCACACTAATTTAAACTGTTATGGTCAATTTATTTAAACAAAATAATTACATGGAACCTGGAATTGGGAATGAGATCTTGTTATTATGTACAGGTTAATGTAATACCTTGATACATCCCAGAGAATTTTGGGCAAGAAATATAAATGTATTTGCAAAGTCCCCTTGAGGGACTGAGAAAAAGGTAGAAATATTAAAGTTTCCCACCTGGGGAATTTCTGATGTTCTTTCAAGCATTAGGGACTCCCAATCTAATGACCCAAGCACTCGATCTTGGAACCTGCCCTAATGAAACTTATTCCTGCAAAGGAAGAGCTGAGCAAACTTATAATTATGCTTAAGAGTCAGCCCCAGAGAACCTCTTTTGTTGCTCAGATGTGGCCTCTCTCTCTCTCTCTCTCTCTCTAAGCTAACTCTGCAAATAATCTCAGTACCCTGCCCCTACATGGGACATGACTACCAGGTGTAACCCTCCCTGGCAATGGGATTGAGGGATGACCCTGGCCCTGGCATTGTGGGATTGAGAAGAGCCTTCTTGACCGAAAAGGGGAAAAGGAATAAAACAAAGTAAAGTTTCAATTGCTAAGAGATTTCAAATAGAGTCAAGAGGTCATTCTGGAGGTTATTCTTATGCGTTATATAGATATTCCTTTTTAGTTTCTAGTGTATTAGAATAGCTAGAAGGACATACCTGAAACTGTTGAACTGTCGTCCAGTAGCCCTGATTCTTAATGATGATTGTATAACAATATATGGTATATATTTTATGGTATGATCATGTGATTGTGAAAACCTTGTGACTGGCACTCCCTTTATCCAGCATATGGGCAGATGAGTAAGAAAATAAAAATAAATAAATACTGGGGGGGGTGGTAATAAGGGGTATGGGATGTTGTGGGTGTTCTTTTTAATTTTTTTTTTAAGTAATGAAAATGTTCTAAAATTGATCGTGGTAATGAATGCACAACCATATGATGATACTGTAAGCCACTGATTGTATGCTTTGAATGATTATATGATATGTGAATATATGTCAATAAAATTGTATTTTAAAAATCACAGTTCCTATTTATCCTAATGCATTCAACCATTCATCTGTGGTTGCTAGCCCTCTATTGATCTCATTCATTGAAGGCTGTAGCTCCCGGCTTACTGTTCCTCTCTCTTCGCCACATTCTAAGAGACGCTAACATCCGTAAGGCCGCTGCATCTAATCTTCCAGCTCCCTGCCCGCCTGGCCTCCAACTTTTCTTCTGCCACTCCCCCACCTCCACGGTCACCCCATTCCTATGTAAGACCAATTACTGTACCACCTCTGAACTCTACCACAGCTTCCTACTCGCTCATCATGACCTTCCAGTCTTCAGGTGCACTTTCTTTTTTTTGTTTTGTTTTGTTCTTGCATGGCAGGCACCAGGAATCAAACCCCGGTCTCCGGCATGGCAGGCAAAAGTTCTGCCACCGAGCCACCACCGCACCACCACAGGTGCACTTACTGTTATATTTCCCCCTCAATGAGTCTTCAACATCTTCGAGACTTCCAATTCATTGTTCCCATCACTTTTTTTTTCTTTTAAAGTTCAATGATTGGCTTTTTTTTTTAATTTTTTTTTTTTTATTGAGAAAAGTCTTCACACACATACTTTCTATACATGGTACACAATCAATGGCTCACAATATCGTTACATAGTTTTGTATTCATCACCATGATCATTTTTTAGAATATTTGCATCACTCCCAGAAAAAGAAAGAAAAAAGAAAAAACTCATACATACCATACAGCTTACCCCTCCCTCTCACTGACCACTAGTGTTTCCATCTATGCAATTTATTTTACCCTTCCCCCCATTATTTAATTATTTATTTATAGCCATATTTTTTACTCAACTATCCATACTCTGGATGTAAGGAGCACAAGACACAAAGGTCTCACAATCACACAGTCACATTGTAAATGTATCATATAACATATATACAAAGCAAAGAAATAAAAAAGCAATCATTTTGAAAGCACTCTTCAACAAGTAGTTATAGGACAGATTCCAGAGTTTGTCATGGGCTACCATACAATCCTCTCAGATTTTGCCTTCCAGCTGCTCCAGAATATAGGAGACTAGAAGCAATAAATATTTTTTTTTCATCACAATTGACTTTTTTTCTTTTTTGTGAAAAATACCATGTATACAAAAAAGCAATAGATTTCAAAACACAGTACAGCAATTAGTTGTAGGATAGATTTCAGAGTTTGATATGGGTTAAAATTCCAATTCTTCTAGCTGCTCTAAGTTACTGGAGACTAAAAGAGATATGAATTTAATGATTCAACCATCATATACGTTTGTTAAATCCTACCTTCTCTGTATAACTCCACCATCAGCTTTGATCTTTCTATCCCACTCTTTAGGGGTATTTGGGCTATGCTCATTCTAACTTTTCCATGTTGAAAGGGCCTTGGACATAGTATTTTAAAATCTTTGTAGAAACATCAAAGGAGTTATCAGATGCTAAGGAATTGTTGGGAGACAAAGAAAGCCCAGCCACTCACAGCCATGGATGCCTGAAGACAATGCACCCGAGTGAACAGCTGTGAAGCAGAGTTTACCTCTTGGTTGTTTCACTGAGCCAGGGGGAGGAGACAAAAGTCAAAATGTAGAGCCTACCAAAATCCAGCACTCTGGTTAAGACAGCCTTTATGAGCTACGCCTTCAGAGTGGGATAAACCAGAAACAAATCAGATTAACTCACCTTCTTGCCATCTGGTGGTCTCAGATATGTCCAGACTTTAACTTGGATTAAGTTGGTTCAAGACAGGTAGTGCACTGAGAAATCTGGCACAAGTAATATGTGGGGGAAGATAACGTCAATCTAGGCATAAAGGTATTCTTAAAATGATGTTTAAATGGAGTGGGCCAGGATTTAATAAAAAAATAATCAGGCATATGAAGGAAACAAGAGAATGAGAACCTACAGAAACAGACAAGAGAAATAGACCACCCATCTCAAGAAGTCAATAAAATTAGAGGGGTGAAAAAGATTAGAGCAGAAATTAATGAAATAAGAAAGAAATAAAGAAGAGAATTAGTAAATTTAAAACTCGGTTCTTTGAAAAGATTAATAAAATCAATAAAACTCTAACTAGAGCAATTGAGAATAAAAGAGAGGAAGTTGTGGATAATACATATTTTCCTGAATAATTGTATAGCTATAAAAGAAGTTGAATATCTGTAAAAGAAGGTGACTTGGCAATTCAAAATATTCCCACACTGTTAACTACAAACTGTGGGAATGGCTTGAATAAATAAATGTAATCTTATATAAGCTTTTCCAGAACATCAGAAAAGTGTATCTCATCTGAAACTCATTTTAGGATCCTAACAAAGTCTTGAAATCAAAATTAGAATCAGTTGGAGAAAAACGATCACATGCCCACCTTTTTCAAGAAATTCAGATGCCAAAGTCCTGAACAAAATAATAGCAAACTGAATACAGACATATATAAAAAAAAATGAAATAGCATAACCAACCTATTTTATACTGGTCATATACAGTTAGTTTAACACAGAGTTTCTAACCTGGACACTGCTGATATTTGTGACCAGGCAATTCTCTGCTGTTGTCATAGGACATTTGGCAGCATCTCTGGCCTGTACTTGCATACCCCAAGCTGTGACAACCTAAAATTTCTCCAGGCCTTGCCAAATGATCCGTCAGGAGCAAAACCGTCCCTGGTTAACATTAGAAAACCAATCAGTATTGTTAATCATATTAATAATGACAGCTGTTATGATATGATAGTTACGATAGTTTCAACAGATGCAGAAAAATGTTTGTTAAGAATAAACAACCATTTGGCAGTAGTAGAATGCTCACCTTCCATGTAGGAGACCCAGGTTTGATTCCTGGACCATACACCCCACCAAAATAAGTAAATAAATAAATAAATAAACAAAAGCAACCATTTGGATGATTACATGGTATATTAATATATAATATACATCAATAAAAAAATAAGTAATTTTTTTAAAAGATCAAAGGAGAATTCTGGTGGAGTTAGCAAAGATAGGATTTAATGAATGAGTATGACTCTTGAGTAATTATATTGATATTTCTTTTAGTCTCCAGTGTCTTGGAGCAGCCAGAAGGAAAAATCTAAAATTATAGAACTGTAACCCATACCAAGCTCTGAAACCTGTTCTATAACTAATTGTTGTAGTGTGCTTTGAAATGTATTGCCTTTTTGTATATATGTTATTTTTCACAATAAAAAAATATAAAAAGAAAAAAATTGACTGCAAATGGAGACACCAGTTTCCTTTTGTAGAGATGGAGATGTTCTAAAATTAGGTTATGGTGAGAATTGCATCATTTTCTACTTCTACCAAAAGTCACTGAATTGTAAACTTAAAAATGAGAGAAAGCATCTAAATCATAAGTCTAAAATAAAGTGATTAAAAAATGAGAATAAAAAAAGCAACCAGCCATGATAAAAATTCTCAACGGGTGAGCCAGCGAGAGGCAGGTACAGCACTGCAAAGGCACAGCTCTTTTGAAGGCATTGATGGGCCAGGCTTCCCCACTTAGGCACAGACCAGCAGCACAAGGAAAAATGTCGAAGCCAAAATCCAAGGGAAGGAAAGAAAGCAATCTTCTTGATTTTTGCTCGCGAGCAACTCAGGGAGGGCTTCACCCTGTGCTCTCAAAGTATAATATCCAGAGCGAGATGACCTACCCTGTCCTGGATGCTACGTCTGAACCAAAGACATACCTGGAGACTCAGGAGGCTGAGTCCTCTGCCCGTCTACAGAAATACCACTGCAACAAATGATCTGCTGGAAGTCCTACACCTAGCTGAACACCTTGCTTCAGCTACAGTAAGGAAAAGTACAGTCATGCCAACAATTCATGTTCCAAGGAGAATTTCAAATAAATCCCCTTCTCCCCAGCCTCATTTACGCATCAAAGACCTAGGACTTCAGTAAAGTTTCTCTTTGGTTGACTGTGGCAGTGAAAAGACAGTAACAACAATAAGAGCCTCAGAAAATTAGGAAAAGAAGGTAATTTCCTTAATTGGGCAGCCCACATTATATTTAAGTAAAATCTTCACAGCTTTTCCTTTCAGATTGTGAACAAAATAAATACACCTGCTGTCACTGCGTAATTGCCTCCTCTATCAGCATGATACTGTGACGTCCTGGCTTGTGCAGGGAGGTAAGATAACTAACCAAACTAACTAAGAAAAAAGAAATAACATTCATAAGAGGAGAGGAAGAAACAAAACCCATTCGTAAAACACATGATTGTTTACAGAGTAAACCCTAAAGAACCTGCAGCTAAGTAACTAAAATTAGTAAGAAAGTTAAGCAAAATATTTCTACACAAATTCAATGTTCAAAAATCGATTAAATTTTTATACACTAACAATAAACAGGTAGAAAATGAAAAAATTTAAAAGATGCTATTTGCAATTACATCAAAAAATGTCAAGTACTTCTTTTTTTTGCTTGGGCATTACTACCTCGCAGGACAGTTTAGAAAATGCCCCCAGGGAGAAAGCCAAAATAAGTGTGGGGCTCACTTGGTTACTTCCTTTTTCATCAGATTTGCAACTTTGTACTATTTGGTATTGAATGTCTGAACACATCAATTCACACACACACACACACACACACACACACGTGCACATATTTATGTATTTACATATTTAGTTTTTATGGAAGGAGGGTTTCATCTGATGCTGACTACTCCATTGCAACCTTAAATGAAGGATTGCAAGATAGCTTTGAAGAAAACCCCAGGAAAATAGAGTGTAGAGACATTGAGAGGAAAAGGAGAAATGAAAATATTAGAAAACGAGAGAACTAGTCCAGGAGATTCAATATCCAAGCATTAGGAAGTTCCAGGAAAGGATGGTATGAATTAATTATCTATGGCTGCTTGACAGATTGCCCCAAAACTTTGCAGCTTAAAGAAACAATAAACATTTATCTCTCTCACAGACCATGGCCAGGAGTTCAAGAATGGCTTAGCTGACTAGTTCTGGCTCAGGGTTTCTCATGAGGGTCAGCTGGATGCTGGCTAGGACTACAGTTTTCAGAAGACTTGACTGGAGCTGGAGGATCTTCTTCCAAGAAGGGTCATTGGCATGGCTAGCGAGCTGGAGCTGTTTGTTGACGGAAGATCCCAATTCCTAACCACGTGAACTTCTCCACAGGCAACTAGGGTAGCTTCCCCCAGGGCCAAATGATTAAAAAAAAAACAAGGAAGAAGCTTCAATGCCTTTTCTGACTGGATTTGGATGTTATACAACGCGTCCCACGATATCCTGCCAGTCACACAAGTTATCCTTTTCCACGCAGGAGGGGACCACACAAGAGTCTGAATACCAGGTGGCAGGACCATTAGGGAAGGGCAAAAATAATCAAAGAAATAATAGAAGAAAATTTCCTACCAGAGAGGCTCATGAGTTTCCAGATTAAAGAGCCCTTCAAATTTCAAGCCCAATGGATTGAAATAGACATCCTCCTCTACCTACAAAGCACATCATGGATTTCAGACATTGTTGTCAAAGAGAAAATCTCACAAGATTCCAGAGAGGAAGTAAAAAGAGGTCGCATACAATCCTTTAGAATCAGAATGGCTTCAGATGTCTCAAAAGCAATGCTGTGAAACAATACAATGAAGTAATGGCTTTAAAACTCTAAAGGAAAATAACTTTGAATATAAAGTTTTATACCCAAGATAAGTCATCCATCCAGTTTCAGTGTAGCATAAAGACACTTTCAGACATTAAAAAGCATTTTTAAAAGTTTAACAAAGTTTTAAAAAAAAAGATCTTCCACACACCCTTTCTCAGAAGCCTTGCGAAAACAGAGGAGTCAGGAAACAAGAGATTCAATACAAGGAAGAGGAGAAGGAAATCCCCAGAATGATGGAAAAAGGATTTCCCAACACAACAGCTGTGTGTGCTGAATGCAGAGGACAAACAGAACAGATCTGAGCAGAACAGAGCAGTCAAGAGATTATTCCCCAAGACAATGAAATCGATAAAACACCTAATATCGAGAAGAGATTTACACAACTAGAAGACATTTACACAACCGAAGGAGAGTTTTGCAATTGAATTAGTGATAAGCTCTTGAAAAAATAACTTTTTAAAAAATAGAAAAATAAACAAGTATTAATTCCAGAAAGAACAAAATGCTGGGCAGGAAAGGAAAAGCAATCATAGTTTACTACGTGGCTCAGCTGGAACTGGAATGTACAGAGTTATAAAAATATAAACACAGAACACTGAGCCAACTAAATTATGATATTTAACTGTATTGGGAGGATGGAGGAATGAAAAGTGTGTATGTTTATGATGATATGGTCCAGGGGTGTTAAAAGGGACTTAAATCCTCATTTTTCGTAGTGGGAGATTAATAGACAATATCAAGAACTGAAAATCAACAAACCACAGTATAAGCATTTTGTGTAAAGAAGTAGACATAAATACCAAACAGCTCAACTGAAGTTGTTGAAACTGGTGTCCTCTGGAGAGCAGGAATTATTGGAGGGTATGGGGGTATGGAGTACTAATTTTCATCTTTTAATGAAAAGCAGGAAGATTCTCTCAAAGGTTAAATATTTCAGTTTTCTGGTCTTCTCAGTGCGAAGGACAAGACTGGGCATGTATTCAATAATCGTTGAGTGCCTTTCTAGGCCAGGCACTAAGCCAGGTGCTGGTGATTCAGAGTTGAATCTGATGCAGTCCCTGCTCAGAAAGAATTCACAGTTTGGTAGGAGAAGCAACTAATGTTTGCAGTAAAATGTGACAAATGCAAAAGAACCGTTAAACACAAACAGCAGTGGGATTCCAAAGAGTAACTATCTCTGGTTAGGGAAAGTGGCACTGAGAAGGTGACATTTGGGTTGAGACTTAAAGAACATGTAAGAATTTGCAAGGTGGAGAATTGACCTACTGCGTGGTTAATCCCAGGCGATGCCCAACCTTGGACTATCCTTCTTCACTAGACTTACCCATCTTCCTGTATTGTAGCAGATCATCAGAAACTTGCTCTCAGCTGCCTGTCCTACAGGAAAATATCTGTGAAGAGGTGTTCAGGACAGGTTAGATGTGCTTCACTCCAAGGAACACATGCACTTGGGACCAGAGGGCAGCGTGGGTCCCTACACACAAAGGAATCATAATCATAATAGTTTTTTGGCCTAGCAGCTTACACTGAGAGCATACCTAACTACTTTTTTCTGACCACAGCTGGGTGCCAGGTCATTACAAATATTCATTTCCTTCATTCACACGACAACCTCGTTGTTTTCTCATGAAGCACATGGCCAATCAATGACAGGGCCAGGATTCAAGCCGACTTTTCACATCCATTGGCTGGTTGGTCTTCACAGCAACCCTATAAAATGGGTTGGGAAGGATGGGTACCTTCATTTGCAGATGGGGAATCCTGGGGCTTGGAGAGCTTTGCAGAGGACCCCCAGGTGGGCTTCCTGATTCCTGCTCAACTGAGGCCGTTACCTTGAGGTAGAGGTCAAAGCCCCGACAGGCAGCGGGAGAGATATTTTGGGGTAGGGCTGTCTCCCTGCCATTCTCAAATCTCATCTTCTGAAGCAGCTGCCCATGGACCTCGGTGTCAGGTCTGCCCTGGCTGGCCCTGGGATCCTACTGTTCTGGAAAGCTATTTGGAGGGACATTCCTCTCTGGCTCTGTCCTCACTAGGAGGTGGGATGGAGCTGCTGACCAGGGTCTGTCCTGGAGTAACCCTTTCTCCTGCCCTCCTTTAGGGAGATGGTAGAGATGCCATAAGCACATATACCCCATTATCTTGAGACAGCATATAGGGTGCTAGACGGTAATCTCCTCTTCTATGGGCTGCTTGGGTTATTCCATTGAGAACAGACCCTTGATGGGTTCAAGGAATGGAATAATTGGAGAGCTTGAATAATGGGGAACCAAAAGGAAGTCACATCCAAACACACATCACCACCCAATGTCCTTTGATACCCCTCAAGATCTACTGAGACTTTTTTTGTCTGTCCTTTTGTCTGTTTTGATATCTGTCTTTCTCTGTCTCCTCCCCCTGCATGCCCTCAGGTGTATCTTTGACCTGGTCTTCTCTCCCTCTCTTCCTTTTCCCCCTTCTTTTCTCTCTCCTTTTTCCCTCAGCAATTCCTTCATCTCTCACTTCCTCCTTTTCTTCCCCCACCTTTCCCCCACCTCTTCTCTTTCTGGCCCCAATCCTTACCATGCCCACATCATTGCCACCTCCTTGCAGACCTGCATGTGTTTATGATTCATTGTTCCGTCTCAAGAGATTCTTAAATCACTTCTGTTAAAATGCAGGTGAGCTGAATTCGTTATATGCCAGGAAAAACATGAAATCACCTGAATTTAACTTTTTTTTTCAGCCATGGGCCTGTGGCCGAAGCAAAAATAAATCTCCCCCCATTCGGGTCCCCACACCCCTGTTCCTCAGCTGTCAGCCAGCATATTTGGCAGACAGAGCTGTGGGGGACAGAATCTTGTTACCCAATTCACAGCCTGGGCCAGAATCGGAGGGCCGGGTCAGGCCTTCCAGCCAAGGCCGGGGGGGGGGGGGGGCATGGGGCCCAGGGTGCTTGCTGCAGGACCCCATGAGGCTACTCCCACCTGCTCCTCCCGCCTGGCTGCCCACCCCTTCTGCGGGAAGGCTGCTGGAGGAGTCTGGCTGGAGGGGAGCCCCCCGGCGCAGCTTGTCACCTGGGCTGCCCCCATCCTGCACGCAGGCCAAGCTGTCAGGTTAGTGCCCAGCCCAGCACTGTTAAATTTATTGGGCTCACATTTGAATAGGGGTTTAAAGTTACATAATGTTTTCACCTCCTAACAGCCTACCAGAGGACTTTCGTTGAGTCTTTAGAAATGAGCAAACGAGGCTCAGACAGCTTAAGTTACACAGTCAGTCCAGGATAGAGTGGGACCCAAGGGCCCCATCAATGACAATCATCATCGTAAAACAGTAGCAATAATGTAATGGCAATAACTACATATCTTTTTTTTTTTTACATGGGCAGGCACTGGGAATTGAACCTGGGTCTCCGGCATGGCAGGTGAGAACTCTGCCTGCTGAGCCACTGTGGCCTGCCTAACTACCATATATCTTTTATATTAATCCTCCACTAATTGTTATATCTAATAACAGTTTTTGAGGAGGAAAATACCACATTAAAAAGAATACATTTTTTGTAAGATGATTCGAAAACATTAATGTGTTATTTTTTAAGTTGCAATTTAGGATCGAGAAAATACCATCAAAGAATGGCCGCCAGTTGATTTATTATGTATATCAGCAATCTGTTGCTAAGTTTCAGATTCCCACCAACATAGCTTAAAACCACACCCGTTTGTTATCTTCCAGTTCTGGAGGTCAGAATCCCAGCAGGACGCAGCCGGGCTCTCTACTGGGGCTGAAGTCGAGACATTGACCACCTGCGTTGTCATCTGGAGCTGGGGCCCTCTCCGAAGCTCATTCCGATTGTTGGCAGAATTCAGTTCCTCACAGTTGTCACACTGAAGCCTCTGTTTTCTTGCTGGTGTCAGTCAGGGAGGGACTGCCCTCAGCTCTGAGGGGCTGCTCTCTGGTCCTTGCCGGGTGGCTCCCTCCGTCTGGGCACCGGTGAAGCTCCCTGCAGCTAATCCCTTCCATGCTTCCAACTCAACTCGCTGACTTTTTCTTCTGCTACCAGCCAGAGAAAACTCTTTACTTGTAAAGGGCTCACATAATTAGGTCATGTTGATCTGGATAATCTTTCCTTTTGGAAAGTCAACTGTGTGATACACCAGAATCTAAACGCAGGGGCAAATCCATCAAATTCACAGATCTGAGGGTCATACAGGATGCGTATGGGGGAGGGAGGAGGGGGGAGGCTATGCTAACACTCTACGTATATATTTCCTATTTAATAAGCAACAAGCATGTACCGATTTGTTTCCATTATCTCATTTAATTGTCATAATGACCTTATGCTACTTATATGATTATTTCCAATTTTCAGATAAGAGGACTAAGGCTCAGCCAGGTTCAATGACTGCCCAAGGTCGTACGCTTAGTGTTCAGCAGAATTGAGGGACTTTTGATCCCCCCTTCTTCACGGCCTCTCTTCTTTTTTCCCTATGTGGGCTGCCTATGGCCATTCATAGGGCACTTCCATCAGAAATGCCTTCTCTGATTATCCAAACTCCAACCCATCTTCAATCCCACCTCCTCCATGGAGCCTCCCCCTGATGTCCCTCTCCCTGCCCCTATCTACCCTGGCCCTAGAACAAACCCTGCTGAGACAGCATTCTGTTTTACCTTTGTCAGCCTTCCCTCTGGCTGAGCTGTGGAAAGAGCACAGGGCTGGAAGGCTAGAGATGTGACACCAAGATTCTCTGTGGCCTTCGGTTGTCCTTCACACAGGGGGGAAGGCCTCCAAGCCTTGCTACCTTAAAGGGCTCCTGTTGAGATCAAATAAAGTAAGGAGAGTGGATGTGCTCAAAGGTTAAAGTACTGTCATGCCTGAGAAGTCCCACCTTTTTGCTTATTTATTTGTTTTGTTTCTAAAGCATATTAATTTATTTTGGCTTTGACTGATGTCATACACACCTTCAGAAACTGCACTAATCATAATTGGGCAGCTCAAAGTATTGTCACAAAGTGAACACCGTAAACCGCCACCCATGTCAAGCAGACAGTGTGGGCAGCAGTGCAGGAGGCTCCTGCAGACGCGTCCCTTGGAACCCTCTGTCGTCATTTCCCCAACTGCTTCCCCAAAAGCAGCCACTATTCTGACATCTAAGATTCTTGGTTAATTCTTTCTGTAAGCAAAATCATGATGCATGCATTCTTTTGAGGTTGGCTTCTTTCACTCAACATTATGTTTTTGAGATACATCCATGTTCTTGCAAGTACCTCTAGTAATTCATTTTCATTGCTATATAGTGCTCCATTGTATGAATATACTGCAATTTACTTCTTCATCCTACCATTTAATGAACATCTTGGTTTTTTTCAACTTGGGGCCATTACCAAGAGTGCATCTATGAACATCCTTGTATATTCCTTTAGTGAACATCTCCACATGCTTTTCTGTGACAGAGTATCTTAGAGTATGTGGACACACAACTTTGGAAAATATTGCCAGTTTTCCAAAACTCAATTCACACTCGTATCAGCAGTAGAAGGCAATTCCAGTTACTAATATCCTTTCCAACCCTTGATGTTGTAGGTTTTACAGGGTTCTCATTGTGATTTGATTTTGCATTTCTCTGATTACTGAAGAAGTGTAGCACTGGTATCACTCTTAGACCAAGGCAAGAAAGCTGCAGATTCCAGTGTCATTTAAAGTCAGGTGGTCTTCCTTATATTCTCATTTGTAGAGTTTGGGCGCAGAATTGAGCTATAGTGAGAGGTCTTTAAACAGGAGGCATCAGCTGGTGCTCTTGATGCACCTGAGACTCAGACCAAAGCAGAGAGCGAATTTGGTGTGCAGGGTACACTGGAATTTCAGAGGCAGGATGGGGAACTAGGGGAGTCCTGACTTTATCCCCTGCAGCAGTGCCCTTAAATTCCGGTCAGAGGGTCCTGATCTAACTCTCCTTCAGCCATGATCCTCCCTATGGAGCAAAGAATCCAAGGGGCTCACCTGGTGGCCATGCCCACTCCCTCCTTTGGTGACCATGCTCTTGGTACTTAAGACCCTGGATTTCCTTGCCCAAATATTCCCAAGACCTTCACAGACCACTTCCCCAGGTTAAAGGCAGAAACTTGCTAGAGTGTGGCTAGAGCTTGGATATGTAAGCTGTAGTGACCCCACAAATGAGCATGAGGTTCTTTGCAGCCTCTTTGATGGAGCTGGCCATTGGAAGAGAAAGGATCTGGGCTCGGGGCCTGTCCTACCCAAAAGACCACATTCAGACACAGAACTCCCAGGATTCTGCAAGCCCTACCTTTGAAGTTGGCCATCCAGGTCTCTGTGAATGTATTTGTGAAGGCAGGAGGAGAGAACATATGTTATTAGCAATTTGTGAACTCGGTTTGTAACTTTGAAGTATGGTAAGTGGGCTGCCACTAGATTTATGGATTCTGGGCCTCATGCAGGCCTGTCAAGGCCTTTCCACCTGAATATGGGCCACTTGGAAATCCTCTTTGTTCAGGAAGTTCCTGTTCAAATTTCCTGCCCTTGCTTTCCTTGGGTTATCTCACTCACTTTTGAGTGCCTTTGTGCCCCAGCCATTTGGAACCCCATTCTCAAGACCCAGGAGGAGGGGATGAAGGGCAGCATCTCAGCCAGGATGACCTCAGCAAGCTTCACCTCACCCTCCTGCTTCGTGGTCAAAAGTCAGTTTCCTGCCACTCTGTGGCCTGGAGGCTTGGAAAGCCACCATGCAATTCCACTGGAGCTCTGGCAGACTCTCCAGTCTGAGACAAAATTAACAGTCATTTTCCTAGGTCCTCGGCCCATGGACACGAAGGGGAGGCGAGAACTCCTCTATAGAGCAATTAGGATCTGTGCAACAATCCTAGACACGACCTTGGAGTTTTTCCTGCCCCCTCCAACCTCACTCAGCACCCTTCTCAAGAACTGTTCTCAAGACCTGGCCCACCTCTCACTTTCCTGCTGGCTCCTAGCTTCCCTGGAATGCCCTTCCCCCATCAAATGCAACCTTCTGGGATGGCCACAGAGTGAGAATGGGTGACAACCTCTTTCCTTGCTTTTTCCACCTGCCCTGAGCTCCACACTTCCAGCTAACCCTCCATTATCTACTGATGGGCAGAGAACCTGGGCTCCCTGGATTCCCAGCCCTCTCTCTTCTCCCTTCTATCCTGACCTGCTCATGTATGGTCACGTTTGTTGAGCAGTCTGAGCCAGACCACTCCACTGAATGTCTTATAAGGTCCTCCAACTCAAGCACCCTTTTTCTCTCTCCAAACCTGTTCTTCTTCATGTTTCTGAACCTGAAATCATTTGACTGTTTCCTCTCCCCTCCAATTCCCCACCCACCTAACACCTGGTCTGGTCTGTCTTACCTCCTCAAAGTCGCTATTGTTGTGTCCATCTTCTTCTTTCCACCCCACAGCCACTACCCAGTTAGAGACCATTTCTGCAGTGGTCTGGGAGAACTCAGGCTGCTGTCCCTACCTCCAGCCTTGCTCTGCTCCATCCTGCTCTCCATATTGTGGCCAGGGGAATCTTCCTAAATAGTTCAAACATCTTCCAAGTGCCCCACTACCCAGAAACTAGAATTCCAGCTTCTGAGTCTGCCCTTCAAGGGGCTCATTTCCTTATAAGGGTCACCAGAAAGCTCGGGTTGCCTCTTGTAGAGGGCATGGGAAGGCCAGGCCAGGATGTGTGGGGAAATCAGGAAAAGTGAACCTCAGCCGTGTGCTGGGCCTTCTGACAAGAGCCAGGAAGAGCCTCCAAGGAAGATCAAAGTGGACAGCAGGGAAAGAGCCCTGAGAGACAAGGGCTCAGAGGAGGAACCCACAACTTGCGCCACGAGTAACTTCCTCAGTGATCCTTTTCTGTGCCTTTTTCCTTCTACCCTCAACAGCCAACAGCGTTTTTTTTTTTTGCCCCCTAACTCTATTTCAAAATCCCCAAGGCAAGGCTCTTTTGATCCAATCACCCCCAATATTCCTTTGGGGCAGAGCAATCTTGGGGGACCACTTCATGGATAGCACTTGGAGCAGGTGCCTAGCCTGATCCAACCAACAGAGACCAGGGAGTTGGGGTTACAAGGTTTCACCCATTCTATGGCATCAGCCAGGCCCAGGTCATCAGCCAGGTCCCCACCCACCACTTCCAGAGGTCCAGCTATTTCCGAGCAGGAGGTGCCCTTCCAACCTCCCCATCCGTGCATATGCTCTTCTCACTTGGTACAAGCTGCTTTCAAGGCTGGATAAAATGCTGCCTCTCTCTCTCCTCCCACCCTTGCCCAAATCCCTCCAGTTAGACAGACCCTCATTCTGGGCTCCCCTAATGCTAGTTGCTTTCTACTTGTAAGCACCAATTTCCTTCTTTTTTTAAAGTTTTGAGTTGTTACCTGTCTGCCTCCGTAACTGGTTTGTAAACACCGTGAGGACGGAAGTGATTTTATCCATCTTTGTATCCAGTCCAAGTGCCTAATACAGAGCATTGCATGTATTAACTTTCAGTTTATACTTCATTAGATAAAGCAAGAAAAAAAAAAGATAGACCAGTGCAGTGGATGAGCCCCAAATTATTTATCATTCTCTTAGATACATCATATATATGTATATGATATGTATCTAAGAGATAAGAAATGGGAGCTCAAAGACCCCCATCTCACCTTGCATCAGTTCTAGGGTCTTTTCCTCTGTCCCCACTGGTGACCTGCACGGGGAGCAGGTGGGCGCTTGGGGGGGGCAGGTGGGCGCACAGGGGGGCAGGTGGGCGCGCGGGGGACAGTGTGGGCGCCCGGGGAACAGGTGAGCGCAAGGGGAGCAGTGTGGGCGCGGTGTGCAGGTGGGCGCGCGGGGAGGGGGGGCAGGTGGACGCGCGGGGGGACAGTATGGGCACGCGAGGGACAGCGTAGGCGTGCGGGGGACAGTGTGGGCGCGCGGGGGGCAGGTGGGCGCACAGGCATCTGTGGGGACCTGGGCTTTCTGCGGGGACTGCTGGGGGGCGGGGAAGGGCAGAGGGGTGCGGAGCTCCAGCCTGCGCTCTCTCACGTCCTCGATGCTTCCCCTGTCCCCTGACTCAGCTCCAGCATCTCAGTTCATTGATGAATGCCCTAGTCTTAGGACAGAGAGTTGATTCAGCCCTGCAGGCATTCTGGAGGGCTCCCAGGAGGGATTGGCCCGGAAAATGGCCAGGGGGCAGTGAAGTTGGGGTGACAGCCAGTTCACTCCAGCTGCAGCTCAGAGCACGTCCTTCTCCCCACCTTCTGCTGTGTCCTTAACAGTGCCCAGCTCTACAGGGCAAGCAGGAAGCTTGAACACCAGCTTCCATGCCTTGGGAGCACAGCTGCTAGCGTCCTTTACTCCCATGCCCTGCCCTATCCCTGCCTGTTTTCCCACATCTGGGTTTAAATATGCATGTGAGTGTGTCTGTGTGTGTGTGTGTGTGTGTGTGTGTGTGTGTGTGTGAGGCTACACACCCTGACAGCAGCTGCCAGAGAAGCTTCCATTCCAAAATCCTTGCACCCCTCCCCTGGGGCTGCTGTAAGCCCTGCCACTGAGGGAGTTGAGCCTCTTATTGAACTCAAAGAGACCCCAAGACAAACTCGAACAAATTAAAAAATACAATTAATGGAATTTTAGCAAAAAGTGGTACCATTCGACATAATTGGCATACAATAAAATGCATATCGTTTGATAATTTTTTGACAATTTAGGTGCAACCACCGTCCAAGACATAGACTATTTCCATCTCCCCAGCAAGTTCCCTTATATCCCTTTCCAGTCAAAACCCACTTCCCAACTCCAAACACCATGTCATTTTACATCACCGTCGGCCAATTTTTAGGTCGCGCTTTAAAAATTCTCATCAGAGGAGACATCACCAGGTTCTGTGCCATGTGGACACAAAGCCTACCGAGCAGCACCCAGTTCTAAGGGGGCCTGGCCTCCTTCTGACCCCCTCTCCCCCACTCCCAGGCCAGGCTGGCACCTAGCTCCCGTGGGGCAAGACGGCAGCATCGATAAACAGTGCACGGAGAGGATGCCGGCCTTGGAGGCAGGAGATGTGGGTGTGGGTCCTGGTTCACCCTGTGTCATCTGGGCTAAGGCTCTTGATCTGCCCGAGCCTCTGGCTCTTTTGCAGCTGAGGACACGGTGGTCACTCCCCAGGCCAGCTGGAAGGCCAAAGCCGAGTCCGAAGCCGTCTATAATCCTTCGTGGACAGAGATTTACTGAGCTCTTCCCAAGTGGCAGGCATCATCTTGACAACGCCTTTGAACCCTCAGTGAGGGTGTGGCCACTGCTATTCATCCCCATTCTACTGATGAGGAAATCGGGGCTGAGAGGTTTAAAAGACTGGCCCTAAATCAAAAGTAAGCCCGTGATGCCGTCAGCGTGTGAATCTGGCCAGCCAAACTCCAAAGTTCTTGACATCTGCACCATCCTGCCTCCCAAATGAATAAAATTCATTTAATAAAAGTGAACTATGGCTGATAGCAGCTTGTAAACTAAGATGTGCCGTGCAAAGGCTGCATGTTCCTGTTTCATTCAATGGGTTCTGAAAGACAGAGAGGAACTGGAAGACACCAGCAAGCCTCAACACTTGAGTTGGTCTGTCCTAACAAATCTCAAAATCACGCCCCTGCCTCTTCTCCTTGGACCCACAGAGGATTGCATTGCAGCTTCAGAGACAAGAAGTCCTTCTTCATATCTCACATTAGTCTCACTTGCTGCAATACAGCCGGCATCAAGCTCTCCATTGGCCTTCTGCAAACCATAGCTACCCTGAGGATGCTAACCAGCCTTCCGCCCTGCAGGGGCCAAATGCTGAGGCCGAGGGGGCTGGTCTCCACCCTGCCCCATCCTAGCCCTAAGCATGAACATCCGAGGGCTTCTATGGGGTCATTCTCGAGGGTTGGAGAAGGAAAAAGGTGCTGCTAGGAGGAGTCCAGAGAGGGTGTGTGAGCTCATCCCCTGTTCTTGTCTCCCACAGTAGCCCCTGTGTCTGACTCCTTACTCACCCAGGCTCAGCTCCAGGTCCTCGTGGCATTCTACAAGCCTTGGGGAAGGAGGAACGAGTGAGAGAAAGGAGCAGAGGCTCTAGCCCAGGGCCCGGGGAGAAATGCCTTTCCCTGGGGAGGTCAGCACAGGGGAAGAAAGTCTGCTGGCTTCACTGCTTGCTCTTGGCTGGGCCGGTGCCTGTCTCCCTGCCTGCCAGTGGAGATAATGTTCCCTGCCCCCCAGGCTGTGCTCAGATGATACCAAGAAGGGAAAGGATTTGGCAAAACAGAAACTGAAATACAGCCCAAGGGGTTGCTTGAGCCACACCGTGGCTGTGGCTCACCTTGGGGAGCTTAGGAGCAAAGGCTGGCTTGCGGACCGTGGGTCTAAGCTTCCTGTGGACCCCTGCTGTGTCCAAGAATGAGCTAAAGGGATGCACAGAAAACCTGCCCCAGCCCAACCCCAAGCCAGAGGGTCTGCAGCTATGCTCCACGTGGGTCTGTCTGTAGGCCTCTGTGTGTCCGTATGAGTCTGTCTGCACTATTTTGTGCAAGCGCAGGTCTCCCTGCGATTGCAGGTGAGGTTATGTTCAACGGTGAGTTGGCTGTGTGTGTGTGTGTGTGTGTGTGTGTGTGTGTGCCCCTTTGGGGGATGGGGAGGGTCTCCATGCCTGTCTGTGCCCCGGTCTCGGAACACGTGGTTCAGGGTTTATTGTGTCTCTTAAACAGAAAGGGGGGACCTCGTCTCAAGGCACCTGGAGGCACAGTGAAGTGTGGGTACAGTGTCACAAGGGCTTCCAAACCACTGATGGCACCCCTTGCCCACACAAACATCTCAGCCTGGCATCCAAGGTCCTCCACAGCCTGGCACATGTTCGCCTCTCTAGCAGTTTCCAGCGTCGGTGGGCACAGGACAAGAGAGACTGCCATCTCCCGGCTGTGTCTTTAGGTTTGTCAGTTCACCTCTCTGAGCCTCATTCTCTCGTGTGTAGAATGAGCTGTGAAAGCACTTTGTGTATGGGGGAGCGTGATGCCACACCAGCTGCACGCCGCCTCCCATGCCTCTCCTCCCGCCCCCCGCACCCCCACTCAGGCCTTCCCCTCGCTTCTCTAAATTTGCACGTGCTGCCCAGGCTGCAGCACTAAGCGCCTGCCTCCGCGGGCCCCACATCCGGTCTCCCATTCTCTTTCTCTGACTTTGCTTCACCGAGTAGCCCTGTGTCACAGTGTGCGTGACTGTTGTGGGGTCTTCCCTGTATGAATGCTGAGTCCTTTTACCTCTAATCTTTCCAGATGATTCTTGCTCTGGTCTCAGGTAGTTTCCTCATACACATGTTCTGATCGAGGAAATTTTCTACAGATTTCTGGAACTCATCAGTTTGCAGCTCTCTCCTCTCCAGTACCCTGTCCTATGAACTCTAGCTGCCTTGGTGTCCCCTTACTCTGAACTCTGTCTTAAGTGTACAGTTTGATGAATTTTTAAATATATTCACAGCCACATAATTCACCAGGTTATGATATAGAACATTTTCATCATCCCAGAAGCTTCCCTGGGCTTTTTCCCAGTCAATATTTCTGCTCCATCCAGAAATAACCATCCTGCTAACTTTGATCAGTATACAGGAGTGTTGTGAGTACTGGACAATTTTATTTCATCTATGTCATCACCCATTTCCTCCCCTACTCAGAAGGATGCTAGGCAGAAAAATACATGTCCATACATTGTAAGTGTATTTGTAGAGATATAGATGGATAAATGATAGATTAGAGAAAGAAAAAGAAAGAAAGAAAGAAAGAAAGAAAGAAAGAAAGAAAGAAAGAAAGAAAGAAAGAAAGAAAGAAAGAAAGAAAGAAAGAAAGAAAGAAAGAAAGAAAGAAAGAAAGAAAGAAAGAAAGAAAGAAAGAGGAATGGATGGATGGATGGATGGATGGATGGTTGGATGGATAGATAGATAATAGATAGATACATAGATACATAGATAGATATAGATAGTGAAGTCTCTACAGAAACCTTATTTGAGAATCTGTTTGATCTTGGTTTGAATAATAAATTGGGATATTATTAATCATTGGCACCGTTTTGGCAATCCTAAAAACTTGGTTAATGAGTTGCTGGAATAAAGGCAAAAACTTAGAGGAGAAAAAGCATGTTAAGAAGATATAAATATTTGGAAAGAACTGATGGTGCCATAATTAGCATAAATAATTAAAGAAGGGCAGAGACCTAATGCACATTACATGCCCAAGCTGACAATGAAGAATTGTCAAAGAGAAAGGAAATAACTCAAGAGCTGATTCTGGAGTAAATTTTTACACCTTAACACAGAATATATATAGTCAAAATCCTGTGCTGTTTTCACTCTTCCTTCTGTGGCTCTCATCAGTTGCATGGATTACTGTTGATAATAGACTGTGGGTTCCACCAAATATTCAAATGCTCTTTTGCATTTCCCAGCCTCCTTTGCGCTTAGGTGGGCAGAAGTGACCCAAACCACTTTCAGATGTGCCCTGAAAATCAATCTGCAAAACCCTCCAGACTTTTCTCCTCCTGATATACTGACCTTGGAATCCATGTTTTCCAGATGGCATAGCTACAAGATGAAAAAGGGCTACCTGGCATGCATTAGCCTTAGTGTGAGTAAGAAATGAACTTTGTGTTGAGCCACTAATATTTTGATGTATATCTGTTACCATAGCATAGTCTGTCCAACCTGACTTGGTCCTTGAAGCAGGATGCTACTGCAATGAAATTTGGTACCTGAACTGGGGTGTTACTGCAATAAAAACTCTAAAATCTTTGGCACTGATTTACTTGTGAGATAATCAGTGAGGAAATCAATTATCAGGGACATGGAAGTCCATGTCATGCAATGATAAGACATTTGTAAAACAGATGCCTGAAGTAACTTGGTAGGCAGACCGTGAACTTACTGAACTGGCATCTTCTAGAGAAAGAGGTTGGAAAAAAATGTTAGGAGCATATTTCACCTACTTTGGTTTCACATGGTGCTACTAGAAGAAGATGCACTCAGGAAGGAATCTGCAAGCAGAAATGAAAAGGAATAGAATGTGCAGAGTGTTGGGATTCTTGAAAGTCGGAGAAGGCAGACTATTTTTAGAGATGGGATTATTACAAAAGAAAAATAAAAATTTATAGACAAAAGCTAGACCTCTGCTGGATAAAAGGATTCACGCTGTAGATGAGATTAAAGGTGCCACCTTTCCATTGAAGCCTGATAGCCTCAGAGCAGCCAATATTGAACAGAGAAGGCAGAGTGTTAGTATGCAAAAAAAAATAAGGAATATTTAAGAACTCTGTTTAGGAAAGAACTGTGGATGTGGTTCTTTCTGGCACATGGAAATCACTGGACTCAAATAGATCTGAAGCCACTTCCAGGAATGACCCTTAAAACCTCCTGCACAATCCTCCAGCTCTCTCTTCCCTTGCTGTGGAAATCTTGGGGCCTGCTTTTCCAAGTTTCATAGCTAGAAGATGGAGGAGAGTCGGTCAGACTTTGTAGGAACAAGAAGTCAAGCCACTAAGACGCCAGAGTTTGTAAGTACAACAGAGCCTGGCCTATCCTGCGTAGCATGCAACTTGAAGAAAACAGAAATATTGCATGTTTTCCTTAGTGAATAAAGAAATAAACACACTTACTGAACACTGACTATATGCTGGACAGTGGACCTAGGGCTTTCTCAAATCATCTTATCTTTGGTGACTTCACCATCATGAGGCTGACTTCCCTGTAGTGGCAATTGTCTTGCTTAGTGAGCCTCCTTCCTGGTCTTCCTTTGTCTGAACTTGCCTCTTTCCAATGTATTCTTTCCATGGCAACCATGGAGAGCTTTATTTCTTTCTGCTCTTTGTTCCACTAAATCTCCACTCAGTCATTTCACTGCGCAGAATTGGATTAATCATAATTCTTGTTTATAAACACTCTTATGTTGTTGCATGCATGGCCCATTTTATTTAATTAGTTGATTGTTTAATCAGTTGTTTCAAATAATAAACTAACTACTTACAAACCCAGTACCTGAAACAAAAGCTGGGACTTGGGCAGTAACTTCAATCTAACTTTCTCCTGCCTGCTCCATCTCAGATGATAGTAATGCTGAATCTTACGTCCATTGTCCCCTTGTGCGCCTTTTATAAGATTTATTGTACCTACATAGATTCCTAAAACGTTATTTTTAAAAAATTGTACCTATAAAATTATCTCATGCTATATGTAATTTGGGGAAACACAGTTTTCCACTCTGTACTAGATTGTTGAGGTTTATTCGTATTGGCGTCCCTCACTGGGTTTGTTTGATTTGACCTCTATATGAGGATATACTAGTGCACTCATCCCCTCTCTGTAGAGGGCCATTTGGGCAATTTCCAGGTTTTTGCTATTGTGAGCCAAAATACTGTGAGCTATGAATACTCTTTCACACGTTTCCTGGGTGTATGTGAGTGAGTGAAAATCTGGGGCATAGGTTATATAAATGTTCAACTTTAGGAAATAATGTAGTCTTTTTTTTTTTAAAGTGGTTGCACCAGTTTATATTCCCACCCACAATGTCTACAAGATCCTATGGACATGAATCTTCTTTTCTAAAAACTTGGTATTATCAGACTTGAAAAAATTCACCAATTGAATGGGTGTGAAATGGAATTTCATTGTGACACTGATTTATGTTTTCCTGATCAGCAATGATGTTGAGCATCTCTTTACCTATTTACTGTCCATGCATGCTTCCTTTACTGCAAAATCCCTCCTTCTAACTCATCTGTCTTCTATTGTTTTTTGTTTTGTGCCCATCTTCTTATTTGAAATGGTTGTTATTATATGTATGAATATAAGGTGATACGACTAATCCTTGTCATTTGTGTGTCACAACTATATTTTCCCAATGTTAACTTGTCTTTCCACTCTTACCTGCCACTTGGAAGTCAAAGCTCTTAATTTTAATACAACCAAATATCTTTCATATTTTAGTTAAGACTTTTTCCAGGTGTAAAAGATACTTACGTAAATTTTCTGCTAAGAATGTTAGTTTTGTTTTTGATATTTAAGTCCTTTAATCTACATGTCATTATGCAGAAGGGATCTGATATAACCTATTTCCCTTTGATCAGCCTTTTTTTTTTCAGTTCCATTTTTTGACTAATCCCTCTTTTCCCAGTGCTTGGATGTGTGACATCTGTCATAGAACAGAGTCCCTTGCATGCACGCATGAATCCGTTTCTGAGCTCTCTGTCCTACTGCATTGGTCAATCTGTCTGTCTACAATAGGGGTACCACTTAACCACAATAGCTTCAAAATATGTCAAATTCCCCACCCTACTCATCTTCAGAAGTGCCTGGGCTATTCTCAGCCTTAAATCTTTCCAGGTACATTTTAGAATAATTTGCTCAAATTCCGTAAAAATCTCCTAGTGGATCTTCAATTAAATTGCATTTACTCTATAGATCAGATTGGGAAGCATTGATACTTTTATGATAATTAGCTGTCCTTTCCAACGACAGAGTATTTTTCTATTTACATACACCTTTTTAATATCTCTTAATAAAATTTACTCTGGTCTTCAACATCTTTTGTTAGATTTAATCCTGCGTACTTTCGTTTTCTTAATGCCTCCTCTATTCTTAAATGAAGCTTTCTTTTCAATCACATTTTCTAGTGATTTGCTGCTGGCACATAGAAATGCAACTGACCTTTGAATGTTGATTTCATATCCAGATACCATGCTGAACTTTCTAGGTTTTGAGAATTTTTGCCTTTGATAGTCCTAAATTTCACTGTCCTTAAGTCTGAGTTTTTCCTTTTCTCTTCTCCTGGGTACTCTGTGGGTCTTTTCAATCTGAAGCTGTTCCCCCTTGGAAATATATCTTTATTATTTCATCAGATGTTTTCTCTTCTCCCTTTTTTTCGAGGGGGTGCATGGTCTGGGAATGAACCTAGGTCTCCAACATGGAAGGCAAGCATTCTACCATTGAACCACCCTTTCTCCCCTTTTTATTTCTCTCTCTCTCTGGTAACTCCTACTGCCCAGATAGGAGCACGCCCATCTCTAAAATCCAGATCTCCTAACTTTTCATTGTATCATCTATTGCTTTCCTTTTTCCTTCTGGAGTTTTTTTTTTTCAATTTCATCTTCTGGTTGTGAATTCATATCTCAGGCTGTAGCCATCCTGCTATTTATCCATCTGTTGGGTTCTTTATTCCAAACATTATATGTTGATAACTAATATTTCTGCTTGAGTCTTTCTTATGAGCTCTACAAATGCCTTGTTATTTTAGGCGAGGGCTGGTTTTCTCCTGGGGGTACTGGCCATTCTAGCAGGCCACAACTCTGGGAAGTTGGCCAGACCCTAGGCCATGGAAAGGCCAAAAGGCTCAAGGGATGGGAAATGAATAAACCTTAGCATAGAGAGAGCTCAGGTCCCAGAAAACCGCAGTTCCCATTAGGGCCAACTTCTCTGTTAGCCATGGCGGGCACGTTGCCCATAGCCCACGATGCTTTTAGGGGTCTGCAAAACAAAACAAAAAAAAGTTTTATTTCTAATTTGTTTTAATATCAGAAGAAAAATGGACATAATAATAACGAATATATAATAATGAGTCCAGACTAGAGGGCATACATCTTTATATCAACACCATCATAAAATACCATTTTTAATGTATTTTATGGAGGAAGGGAGCCCAGGGCCCACTACAGTCATAGTGCAGCTCTGTCCCCACCTCAGGAAACTCTCCCTCCCTCCCCAGGTTAGGTTTTCTTGTCTTCACGCCCCAGTCTCAGCCCCAAGGGAGAAGCTGTTAGGAGGTGACACTTCTTGGAGTACAGGCCCACCTCCCTGGGGTTTGCGAGGAGATAATTGGGAAAAGAGGTCATTTGGTCCCCACCCGTTTTGCCAGCTCCCGCGGTCCCTGATGTGACTTTGAGGCACCTTAGGAGTGGGGCAGGCCCTGTTTGACCCAAGGCAATGGCAAAAGCAGAACTCCAACCTTTCCCCTCCTACCTTATCCTCCCACAGCGGTGCCAGAAGCTGGAGTGGTTTGGGCCGCAAGCCAGCGTCACCACCTCCCACAGGACAAATCAAGGCAGTTCCTAACATCCCAGGGTTTCTCGCACTTCCCCTTCTCCATTTCCTCCAACACTGATCTGGTGGTGATCTGGGGGGCTGCAGGGGGAGGGGACGCTGGTAGCTGCACTCCTTAAAATGCAAATCTTACTTTGTCCCTCACCTGGCTGAATAGCCTTCAGTGGCTTCCTATCAGCCTTCCAGATTCTTAACATGAGTCATTGAGGAGACAGGAGTATTTATTCTAACACCCCCTGCTACCCTATGCCAGTTTCTTCCCAGTTCTCCCCCAAGGAGAGCTGCTAACCTGAATGCTCAAGGTAGGGGACCACTGATGCCACATCCCAGGCAGGTGCGCGGGGGTGCTGTGCATTCACCACGCATCCTTCTCCACGCCCCGGGCAGGTGCGCGGGGGTGCTGTGCATTCACCACGCATCCTTCTCCACGCCCCGGGCAGGTGCGCGGGGGTGCTGTGCATTCACCACGCATCCTTCTCCACGCCCCGGGCAGGTGTGCGGGGGTGCTGTGCATTCACCACGCATCCTTCTTCACCCCGTTGCAGAGGCAGGTTGACTCGGGGCTTCGTGGCGCCTTCAGGCATGGAGGAGGCTAAGTTGGGGCACATCCTGCTCTACCCTGGCTGTGTCACCCCTCTCTGGCCTGGCTTTCTTCCATGCAGCCCAGCCAAGGGTTGCCAACTTTGGATTTGGACTAAGGGTAGCAGGAAGTCACATTCAGCCTTGAGTCTAAGCCTCAGCCTTCAACCCCCTTTTGTTCAAAATCTGCACTAGAGGTCCAAGCACTTGTGCGGCCATTCGCTGTGATTTTGATTCGTATTTGGCTCTTCTTCCTTCCATTGGGAACTCTCTGGGGCTGAGGGTGGGAGAGGAGACATGATTAGCTGGGCAGGAGTCTGGCTTTCCTCTGCTGACCACAACAGCGTCAAGTGCCAACCAAGGCTCAGCAGACCCTTTGTGAGCTGGCTGCTGCCTGTTACCCCAATCCTCTCACCCCTTCCCCTCACCCTGCCATGCTCCTGACATTCTCGTCCTTACCGTGTGTCCTAAACTCTTAGTGCGGCATCTGGCTCTTGTTCTGTATATGTGCAGTGGATCGAGTTAAATAGGTGTTGGCACCCCTGTTTCATGGGTGTAACTCAGAGAAGGCAAGTCATTAACCCAAAGTCACACAGCTAGTATGTGTTGCCTCTGGACTGACATCGGGTTGGCCTGATTCCCAGTCCCTACTCTTCTTTCTCTGGCATGAGCCCATTTGCTTTTGGAGAGGGGGAACTGGGCTCATGGAGATTACATGCTCCAACGCTGACGGCTGCTCATCTCATCCACTCATCTGTTGTCTGTCCTCCTTTCTGGTGGAGATACTGTGGGCATGCTTCTTACTAAATTAAGCATGAGATGAAATCATTTACTTAAATCCTTTTACCTGTCGATCACCCAGGGCAGTTCTTTATTAAATGATTTCTCAGATTTTCCGAGTGACTCAGTCTGTGATGGGTGATGTGCCAGGGGAAGAGAGAGAGATAGAGAGAGCTAATAAAGTCTGACTGGGTGCCTCAGAAGGAGAGTTCTGTGTACACAGATGGGTATAAAGAGAATGTGAGGCCTACCGTGAAAGCCCGGCTGTCCCCAAAAGCCCTGTGGGGAGCTACCCCAAATGCACTGTTTAGAAACTGATTCCCTCTTCTGAATTACTTTTCAAGTTTTGATTTCTCCCCAGCAGGAAAAGCAGAGCTGCTCCTTGCTTGCAGGAGGGCCTCAGGGCAGAAGGAAAGCCCTGTGTTCCCAGAGGCCTGGGAAGTAGTTGGAAAGGCCCAGAAAGGAGAGAGAGGTTGAGGTAGTTCGAGAGACCACATCCATCCACAGCACAGGGTCGGGGAATCTGGGGCTCCCGGGAGTGGGATCCGAGGCCTGAGACAGTGATGGAGCCCAAAGACTTGAAAGATGGCCAGGGTCACAGGAAGAGGAGAATGTGTGAGGAGGCGAGGCAGCTGCATGGGGACCAGGAGGCCGGGCCGGGCCACGCCACGACTCGCCAAGCAGCCCAGCCTCTGTCACTGCTCTCTGGGGGTGCATCCCATTGCCCCCGTCAGGCCCTGGTACGACCTTCTGCCTCGGTCACAGCTGCCCGATGATGCGCCCGAGACACGGCCACCGACGCCAACCCCAAGGCATCTGTCACACGGCCTCCGCGCATGGGCCGGACTCTGCCCTGAACTCAGGGCCGGTGGGCCGTTTCTGAGCCTCCTGAGAGCATGGACCTTGGATCTGGACTCTGCACCCTGACACCAGCTTTACGTGTGATCTCGGGCCCCCCAGCCTTTCCGGGCTTCCCCTGTAAAATAGGGACACCAACACTTACTCTTCTTATCTCGGGGGTTGAGCGATCCAAATGGAATACTGTTGGACAGCTTAGAAGAAGGCAGCACGAGGAGTTATGGTGAACACTAATGCCAGGCGAAGAGGAGACCCCAGTCCTCCAGAGAGCCAGTCGCTCCATTTTGTAAAGAGGTGTTCTTGGATTTACTTTTGAAGTATTTCATTTCCTTTAAGGAAAGGGATCTATCCCAGAATGGCCACACAAGGCACTGGTCAGAAACACTGCCCCCTGCTGGGAAGCTGGGTGACTGCCACACCCACACTCTGGAAGATTCTTTTAGGGGGTACCAGGCTTTGTACCCCAATCTGGCCACAGCAGGCAGGACAAGGATAGGTGTGGACAGAACTAGACTGGCAAGGTAGCAGGTGTGAGAGCTCTGCTGCCCGAGCTGTGCTCTCCTGGATGCTGGCTGGGGGATACAGCCCATGATTTCCATCCTAAATTCCTTTCTGCCACTCACAGCCTCAGTTTTCTGCTCCACTTTGTCTCAAAGCCCCTTAAAAGAGTTCTCTTAATTTGCTGTCTCCATCGAGGAGGAGCTCACTCTCCTCTCCTTTCACAAGCTCATTCCAGTTAGGTTCTGCCCTCATCCCTCCACCCAAATGGCCACCAGTGACCATCATATTACAAAACCAGTGGTCAGTTCTCAGTCCTTGTGTTCTTTGACCTCCCGTCAACATGTGACACAGCTGATCACTCCCTCTTCCTCGAGCTTTTCTTCTTTTAATGTCCAAGACCACTATTTCTAGGTTGCCCTCTGACTTCACTGGTGGCCCCTTTGTGACGTCCACTGCACTTTCCTGATCTTTGAATTTTGGAGGATGCTGGGGCTTAATCCTCAGTTGTTTATTGTCACCATCTATACTCACTCTCTGGTTGATCTCCTCCAGTTCCATATTCAGCCATGAATGTGCTAACCATCCCATATTTAAACTTCAGTCCAGACCTTCCCTTGAACGCCCATTCAAAATATTCGCTAGGATGCCATCTCAAGTTAAACATGTTGTGGTAGTTAGAGTCAGTTGTCAACTTGGCCAGGTGAAGGCCCCTAGTTCTCTTGCTGTGGACTTGAGCCAATGGTACGTGAACCTCATCTGTTGCTGATTTACATCTGCAGTCGGCTAGGAGGCGTGCCTGCTGCAATGAATGATATTTGACTTAACTGGCTGGTGCTTAAATGAGAGAGAGCAATGTAGCATAGTCCAAGCAGTTCGGCATTCCTCATCTCAGCGCTCGCAGCTCAGCCCAGGCCTTTGGAGATGCAGAAAGGAATCACCCCAGGGAAAGTTGATTGGAACTCAAAGGCCTGGAGAGAAGGCCAGCAGAGATCACCCTCTGCCTTCCCACGTAAGAAATAATCTTAGTTGAAAGTAGCTGCCTTTCCTGTGAAGAACTAACAAAATACATCCCCGTTTATTAAAAGCCAATCCGTTTCTGGTGTGTTGCATTCTGGCAGCTAGCAAACTAGAACACATGTCCAAACCAAATTCCTGACATTGGTACCCACCCTTTTCTCTCCAATACTGCCCTTAAAAAAAAAATAGCAACTTTAGTCTTCAGCCACTCCGCAACCTTGGATCCATCTTGATTCTTCCCTCTCATTCTCCACAAATGGACACATCCTGTCACACACACATTGTCTCTACACATTGACCAATCCATTGGTAAACCCTGCCAGTTTTCCCTGTCCACTTCCCGCCACCCACTCCATGGCCACCACACTGGCCGAAGCCACCCATGTCTCCCCTGGATAAACGCCACAGCCTCCCTGCTGGGGTCCTTGCCCCTTTCACCACTCACAGCACCTAGAGGGATCCTTTTGGAACATGCAAGTCAATCATGTCACTCCTCTACTCAACCCCTCCAGGGGCTTCTACTTCACCCGGGAAAACCCAAAATCTACAGGGCCACCCAGGGGTGGCGTCCTATTACCTCAGGAGTCTGGGACCTCATCTCTCAGCCTCTCCCTCACCCACCCAGCGCTCCAGCCACACAGGTCTCTTTGCTCTTTAAATATAGCAAGAATGTTCTGCCACCTCCCCAAGCCGGGGATGTTGTATCTACTGTTGCCACTGCCTGGAAAGCATCCCCAGATGCCTCCATATCTCACCCCCTTGCTGTCTTCAGATCTCACCTTGAAGCTCCCTTCATCAGAGAGGCCTTCCCTTACCACACTATAAAACATAGCACCTCTTTTCGCTCTCTCCCTTTATGTGCTTAATTCTTCTTCTTAGCTTGCAGCACCATCTGCCAACACACACACACTCACATGTATGTGTGCACATTCTGTGTATAATTATCCTTTGTGTTTCTCCACAAGAATGTAACACCATGAGTTTAGGGACTTTGTGTATTTTGCCTAATGCTCTATCTTTGGTGCCTAGAAAAGAACCTGGTGCATTAATATTAAACCGGATGCTTAATAAATATTTGTTGAGTTAATACACTGACAAATCGTTAGATCCTATCAGTATTTCTTCCTGGGACTCTGCCCTGGAAAAGTTCAGAGGACAGCAACGTAGGAGCAGCGCGCCAGAGGACAGCAAATGACCCCATCGCCAATGGTGCAGTTTGACAAGGGAGATGATGAAATAACCAGCCTACAGCTGGGTTGTTTCCTCAACAATAAAATATTTTTCAACTCATGGTCTGGGCTCCCTGAGACCTAGATGTTTAGGGCATTCAAGATATTTCCTATTCTCTACTTCTCTGTGTCCTTTCAAGAAACCAACATGGGTTGAGTTAACCTGACCATGAATCTCCTATTTGCAAACAGAAGAATCTAACTCACAAGGGAGGTAGAGAATTATCCTCATGCACAAGTTTAAAAATTTAGTACTATGCTTAAAATTATTTATCTTAAATAAATAAGGTAAATAATCTCTTGACCAACCTCAATGGTTCCAGGTGTTAGAGAATCAAAACAACAAATGATACCCAGTTGTGGGGAGAGAAATGCTAGAATTAAACACACAGATGGCCTGGCCAATGGTAGGTCTACAATAAATATTTTTATGACAAATCACAGAATAAAGATATATTTACAAAATCAAGGCTATACTTTTTAGATAATTTAAATTTATTAAGCATGTCCATCTTCAGCATTTCTCATGTCATCAGTCTGCAAACATTATATTTAATTGCTCCATAGTAGTCCATTTATTTAACCAAGTCCTTATTGTTGGCCAATATGTCTCAAAATTATGGTGTTAAAAATAACATTTTCAAATAAATCTTTCTTTGCTGATCTTTGCCTTTGAATGCCTTTTGAAATGAATCCTAATTACGCCCATGTGTTAAGGTAAGGGTTTCTTTTTTTTTTTTCCATCCTAATTCATATCTCAGAAGCAAGGAATCACTTATTGTTACATGTTGTGCCAGTTTGATCTATTATGTACCCGAGAAAAACCATGTCCTTTAATTCTCATTCAGTATTGCTGGGAGACAGCTTTTTATTGTTTCCATGGAGATATGACCCACCCAATTGTGGGTGTTTGATTAGATGGTTTCCATGGAAATGTGTCTCCACCCATTCAAAGTTGGGCTGCTTACTGGAGCCCTTTAAGAGGGAACCATTTTGGAAAAAGCTTTAGAGCCTTGAGAGCCACCAGAACCACCAGAATGGACAGAGCCCCGGGGAAACCGTTGAAGAGACAGCTAGCAGATCTCACCATGTGCCCTTCCAGCTGAGAGAGAAACCCTGAACATCGTCGGCCTTCTGAACCAAGGTATCTTTCCCTGGATGCCTTAGATTGGACATTTTTATAGCCTTGCTTTAATGTGGACATTTTCATGGCCTTAGAACTGTAAACTTGCAACTTAATAAAATTCCCACTTTTTAAAAGCCATTCCAGTTCTGATATATCGTATTCCAGCAGTTTGCAAACTAAAACACATGCATATAAATGTTTTTTTTATTAATAGTATCCTCTAATTACTTTAGTTTTTTTCCCCCAGGATGGCTATGCCCATTAATTGTTTTTGTTGTTTTTCCTTTATTAGAGAAGTTGGAGTTTAAAGAACAATCATGCATAAAATACAGGATTTCCATATACGACCCCACCACCAATACCTTGCGTCGGTGTGGAACATTCATTACAATTGATGATGGCATAATTTTATAATTGTACTATTAATTAAAGTTCATGGTTTAATTTAGGAACTTAGGGTTCACTGTTTGTGTAGCATAATTCCACAGAAATTTGCTTTAGTTTTAACAGCAAAGAGTTGTTAGAAGAAGACACATAAATCTGGTGATTCTCCACTCTGGCTGGAGGTGAGAATCTTTCAGAGGGGCTAAAAATGATTGTGAGGGTCCTGCCTGTGACCAATATTATCTGAATTACCAGGGCTGAGGCTGGGGCTGGGGCTGGGCATTGGTGTTTTTTTAAAAAAACAAAAAGCTTCCCAGCTGTTTCCAATGTACAGCTCAGGTTAGAGTCCCTACTTCTGAAAGGATCTCAATCTTGGCTAATTTTGTATTTTTGCAGAAGGCACTCTTCAAAGTTGGTGTCCAAGGAGCCGAAGAACTTTAACTTGGGTTTATCGTTATTGCTGGGGGTGTGACTTTCCTCTCTTCTCATCAACCCACGCTCAGGAAATGACACACGCAGGCGCACTGAGGCACTAATGACTAATAAGACTTCATGTGTCAGCCTCCCAGACAGGGCGCTTTGCCTTTTAATAGGACATCCCTCTCTCCGACCCTGAGGAGCAGGGCAGACTTCTGCACTCACACCCGGTTCTCCCCCAGCCGGGGTGATGGGCTCTCTGCTTCCTGCAAGGACACCCCGGGCTCCTGGGGGTGCTGCAGGGCGGCCAGCCCTAGAGCAGGGCGGCTGGGGCCAAAACCGGCGCTGGCCTGTGAGCAAGGCAGTGACCTTTTAACTTGCTGCTGGAATGGGGCAGCATGTAAGGTCAGGACCTTTTGAAATATGTATCTGCTCATTTTGTATCTGGGCAGGGTGCTGGGGGGAGGAGAGGTCCTGGGAACTATGCCCAGAGCCAGAGAGGCTACCGGGAAAACTTTGCTAAATTTGTCTTAGTAACTCTTACTGTACTTTTTTTGTTGTTATGAAAGTGATAAATGTTTGCTATAAAAAAATTGGAATATGGAAAAAAAAAGTATACAGAAGAAAAGAAATTCACTCTACTCCTATAACCCAGGAAGGTCCAATGTTAACAGTTGTTTTCTAGAATAGATTCTTTTATAAACACAAATACATGTACTGTACAGAGTTACATACAGTGATACAACCTGCTCTTTTCCCTTTAACATTATATCAGGAGCATATTCCTATGTTACTAAAAGTTTCTTTAAAACATAATTTGACAATCAGTGCAAGCTAGGGTCTATAGTCAACAGTAACATTGTAATATGCTCCCACTGAATGTAACTAAAGGCATTAAACCTAAACTAAATGTCTACAAGCAGGGGATATGGGGAAGGGGGAAGGGGTATGGGATTATTTTCAGGGGAAAAGGAAATATCTTTATGTAGATTGTGGTGGTGAAGGTATGGCTATGCGATTAGACCAGGAACCGTTGATTTTTCACTTAGGTTGGATTATGTAATGTGTGAATAAAAGTGTTTAAAAGTGATCAGAGAAGCAAGTGCTGGAGAATAGGTGGAGAAAAAGCTGTACCTATTCACTGTTAGTAGGGAAACTGGGAGATACAGCCCCTCTGGAAAGCAGTGTGGTGGTTCCACTGGCAGCTAGGGGTGGGGCTGCCATATGGTCCTGCAACCCCCATTGCTAGGTATATACCCGAGGAACTGATTATGGGGACACAAATGGACATCTGCACATTGGTGTTTATGGTGGCAGTGTTTGGAATCCACAATGGATGTAGGTGGCTTAAGGGGTTCAATAACTGAGGAATGGAAGGGGGAACTGTGGTGTATACGTACAAGACCAGTGAGCCACTACAAAAAAGAATGAAGTTGTAGACATGCAACTAGGTGAGTGGACCTTAAGGACTGTATGTTGAATGAAATGTCAGGAACAAAAAGGAAAAATATTATCATGCCTCAATCATGTGGACTAACGATAATATTCAAACTCAGAGAATTGAAGTCAAGAGCATGGGTTACCAGGCTGGGGCCTATTGGAAACGGTCCTACATTATAAGCTGTTACAGCAGCCACATCTATTCTGGACTTATAACTGTTATTTCTAACTTCTGAGATACTAAACTATCTGTGCAAGACCTGTTCATGCCCTGACACTTCCAGTATTTATGTGACCCCTGAGACTCAAGAGTTAGAGCTCTGAAGCTACAAAAGCCAGCCTTACCCCACAGAGCAACTGTTTAAAAGTTGAAAAAAATGATCAGATTAGAGATAGATATGAAGGAAGCTGATCTGGATAAGGACTAAGGTAAATCAGAACATGGGGTAAAGGATTACATGGTTGGTCTATATTTTAAAACTTCAACTTCTTTATAAGCACTAAGGAAGAGATGTTTATTTGGTGCAAAATTTATATTTTGGTCAGTTTATTCAAATACCATAATTACATGGAATCTTGAATAGAGCATGAGCTCTTGTTGGTTTATGCAGGTTAGTGTGATGCCCCAATACATCCCAGAGTAATTTGAACAGAGAATAAAAAAGTATTTGTGAAGCTCCCTTGGGGGACTGCGGAGAAAGGAGGAAATATTAAACTTTCCCATTTGGGGAATTCCTGATATTCCCACAAGCAGTGGGGACAGCCAAGTCAATAGGATGAACCCTTGATCTTGGGATTTGACCTCATGAAACCTATTCCTGCAAAGGAGAAGCTAAGCTGACTTATAATTATGTCTAAGAGTCACACTCAGAGAACCTCTTTTGTTGCTCAGATGCAGCCTCTCTCTCTCTAAGCCAACTTGGCAGGTAAACACATTGCCCTCCCCCACTACGTGAGACATGACTCCCAGGGATGAACTGGGACCCGGCATCATGGGATTGAGAAAGCTTTCTTGACTAAAAGGAGGAAGAGAGAAATGAGACAAAATAAAATTTCAGTGGCTAAGAGATTTCAAGCAGAGTCAAGAAGTTATCCTGGAGGTTATATTCATGCATTATAATAATATCCCTTTTTAGTTGTGGTATATCTGAGTGTCTGGAGGGAAGTACCTGAAACTGTTGAGCTGTGTTCCAGTAGCTTTGCTTGTAGACGATTTTATATACATAGCTTTTACAATGGTACCATGTGATTGTGAAAACCTTGCATCTGATGTTCTCTTTCACCAAGATAGACAGATGAGTTTTAAAAAAAGGACAAAAATAAATAATGGGGAGAGGTAAGGGATGAAAAAAAAAATGGATAGATTACAATACTGGTAGTCAATGAGAAGGGAAGATAAGGATGTATGAGGTTTTTTTTTCTTTCTATTTCTTTTGCTGGAGTGATGCACATGGCCTAAAAATGATCATGGTGATGAATACACAACTATGTGATGGTATTGTGAGCCAATGATTATATACTTTGAATGGACTGTATGTGCGTGAAGACATCTCAATAAAAATATTTTTAAAAACGTAATTTGGAATAATATTCCCTCATTTGCTATATCATAATTTCTTAACTAACTTTCCATTGTTGGATGTTTAGGTTATTTCCATGTTTTCATTTTTGTGAAGATACTGGGGTCAGAATCTGCCCACAAATCTATTCACATTCTGATTAATTTTTAGTTTAATCTTTGACCACCAAGTCAATATGGTACAGAGAAAATCGTAGTAATCTTGAATCATGAATACCAGGATTCAAATTCTGATTCACTTCCTAGCTAGCCCTTGATTGAAGGTAAGTTGCTTAGCCTCCTTCAGCTCAGAATTCTCATGTGTAAAAGTCATATTTTTAGTGACTTGCATGAGATGCGATATGGTACAATGCATCGCACATAGTAGATGCTCAACAATTTTAAAAATGAAAATATTATAGCTGAAATGGGGTTTTGGAAATAATGTGGTACAATCCACTCTACAGTTGAGGAACGAGGCACAGAGGAGAGAATGTAGCTGGGGTCCACCCGATGGAGCTGGACTCGAGCTTATGTCTATACTAGTTTGAGTGTGCTGTTTTTTTGCTTTCAGTTAAAAAAAAAAATGCACCGGTCAGTTGCAGTGGTTGCAGACAACCCTCAGATCCCGAGGCCAGCAGCATACCGCTATCACTTTTGTGCACCCTGCAAAGGAGCTACCAGAGGTGATACAATACCAGAGATTCACTCCACAGATTAGTTATGAATTATAAAGGGGAAGGGATAACTTCACTATGGAGGAACTTGGTGGAAACCACCTTAACTAAGTGGTCAAGCTCAACATCACCAGTGACGGGACGAACTGACATCAGGTGGTTCTTGGTGTGATGGACGAGAAGGACACCACCTCACCTGCATGATATTCTCGCCAGAAGGTTTGACCTTCTGCTTGTGACTATACAGAACCAGCCAAATCCAGAATGTAAGATAGTCTCCAAACAACTGGTATGTCAACACCATGAAAGACAAAAGAAAGCAGGACGACTGTGCATGCTAAAGGGCACTAAAGGGGCTTGGCCATTAAATAAAATGTAAGATTCTGGATTAGGTCCTGGATTAAAAGAAGAAAAAGAGCCACAAAGGACATGAGCATGACATTGGGAAGGTTTGAATATGGACTCAATGTTATATCATGTTTAATTCCTCAACTGAGGCAATTTCTCTAAATGTGATGCTTGTATTATGATTGTACGCATAGGAAGATGTAGGAGACACATGTCAAAGTATTTAGAGGTCAAGAGTCACGATGTCGTGACTTACTCTCAAATCATTTATCAAAAAAGAAAGTGTGTGTCTGTGTACATCCGTCTGTGTATAGAGAAAAAGATAAATAAATCAAAAGTGGAAAAATGCTAGCAATAGGTGAACGGAGGAAAGGGAGACATAGGTATTTATTTTACTCTTCTTTCAACTTTCTTAATAAAGTTGGGAAAAATAAAAATAAATAACAATGGAATCTAGCCTGTCGGACTGTATTGCTTGAACTTTACAGTGTTTATTAAAGATTCTGAGCCAACATTTAAATATTGCAAAATTTTATTTAAAAACCTAATTTCTAGTTTCTTTCAGAAAACTGGCAGATCTAGCCCACATTTCCTACAGGACAGCAATTGGTGCTGCTGAGTGGTCTCCTTCCACCTTATAGCATCCCCACCACTCCTGGGGTGCATTATATGCTCTTACATCCACTGATGTGGGAGCATGTGACCAATAAGACTTTATAGTAGAGAATGGATACACAAAGCCCCACAGGGAGGAGGCGAGTTCTGGACCAGAAGTCACCAGAAACCTACAGAGCATGTTGGGTTGCCAAAAGCCAACCCAAACCAGGAGGGCCCGAAAAACATGAGCACGTCACCCCTCCCACAGACAGATGGCTCACTGAGGGTGAGGGCCGAGCTTCCCCCTTTAGACTGGGGCCCCCTCAGAGCCATGTTCTCCTGTGAGGGGCTTCCTGAATCTGTAGGTGTCTTCCCTTATGTTGTTCCCAGAGAAAGGTGTTTGCAAAAGGGTGCACAGCATGGACTGTAGACACCCAATTAATATTTTAGGAATCTCGACCACACCAGCATTCATAATGACTACTCCTAACAAAATATTTAGCTCTGGAGCCTGTGGGATTTTGGTGGCCAATTGTCACACAGTGGGCATCATCTTGACCAACTAATAAGAAATCAAAGCAGGCTTGGTCAAGAGGAACGACTCGTTTCCTTGCTGAAATGATGACACTTGATTGGCTAAGTTGAATCTAATTAAGAGACACATATACATGCCTCACATGACCTCACTATAATAGGATAATGTCCTTGATACTGAGTGGAGGAGAAAGAAAATTCCAGTTCTGGTCTCAGCTTCACCACTGACTCACTCTGTGCAGCTGGGTGAGGTACGTCACCATCGGAGATCTCAGATGCCTCATGGATCAACCACAGATAATTGTCTCTGCCTTGCCTACTTCACAGGGATGTTTGATCAGAGTGGAAGATAATATGTAGGATAGCTTGGAAATATTAAGAAGTATTGAAATACTATTGATTTGCTTTTGGGAACTATATCGTAATTTTTTCCACAAAAAGTCATCTTTCCCACTCCAAGATCATCTAATCTATTTTTTTTTTTTGGCATTTCCCCTTCTTAATGCAAACTTTCTATCACCCCATCCGAGAGTTCCTAAAGCTTACAGGGGAAGGCTTTCCTTGAAGTTTCTGACCCCAAAACCTACATCGACAGGCCTGGACACTTGAGCTGCGGGATTTTGTGGAAACAAAAACTAAGTGTTATTGTTTCTACAGCTCTGTGGCTCTGCCCGGGGCCTGGCACCTAGGAAGAGCACAGCACATGCGTGTTGAGTGACTGAGGAAGTGGCTCAGGGATGTGCATGATGGGAGAACCTAAGGGTCCTCTGTTGGAGACATGGCAGGTGGGACAGGTACCAGCAGCCAAGTTCGCCGCAGCAGGATGAGGCAAGGTACCGAGGGGAAGGGGGTTTGAGATTGAGGGAGAGAGCCCTTGGTTCTGTTGTGTGGTGACACCTCTGGCTAGGGCAGCCTCCGTCTCTCACACCCGGATGGACGTGGGAGCCTGCTGTGTGCCATGTAGAATGGGTTAATAGTACCCTGCGGTCAGGCAGGTTGACATACCTAGTGGCCAAGGAGAGCAAGGGTAAGGGTATGGCATGTATGGATTTTTTCTTTTTTCTTTTTATTTCTTTTCCTGGAGTGATGCAAACATTCTAAAAAATGATCACGGTGATGAATACACAACTATGCGATGATATGGTGAGCCATTGAGTAGGGCCTTCCGAAGCCACAGCTCGTGGGTTCCTTGGGTGGGATAGAGAAAAGTTTCACCTTAAAGCTGCCCAGTTGCACTCTTGGTTGTTTTTAAATTTCTTTGGTGTGGAAATGATGTGCCAAGGAAGGTCTCGATGTTCTGTTTAAGTACAGAATTCCACCTGACTGGATTCAGCTTTGAAAATAATAGGATAAAGAAGGCAAAGTGGCCCAACTGCTGTGAAAACAACCAGTGACACCCTCAACTGCGTGACACAGATTTTTTTGGTGGGGGGAAGCAGGGAAAGAGTCAGTCTTTATTTGCACATTACATGGGTACACATAAAAAACCCTAAGGAGGCCACAAAAATACTATTCTATCTGCTGCCACAGTAGTTCCAGTACAGTAAATTCTGTAAGATCAAAGAAAAATGTGATCATTTACAAACACCCCTACATATGAGCAGCAAAAGTCAAAAATTGAAATTTTAGAAACAGCATCAAAAATGTGAAATACAAGGGATAATTTTACCCAGATATTTGTAAACCCTGTACACTAAAAACTAAAGAACATCACAATGAGAAATTAAATAAGACCTATATAATTGGAGAGAGTCACCATAATCGTGGGTTAGAAGGCTCAAAATTGTAACATGTCATTTCTTCCCAGCGTGATCCACAGATTCAGTGTAATCCCAGTCAAAATTCCACAGGCTTTGAGGCTTCTGATGGTTTGAAGCTGTTATGTACTACAGAAAATCATGTTCTTAAAGCTAATCCATTTCTGTGTGTGTGAACCCATTATAAGTAAGATCTTTTTTAAAAAAAAATTTTTATTGAGAAATCTTCACGCACATACAGTCCATCCATGGTGTACATTCAGTGACTCATAATATCACCGCATAGTTGTGTATTCATCACCGTGATCATTTCTTAGAATGTTTGCATCACTCCAGAAAAAGAAATAAAAAGAAAAAATTCATACATACCATACCCCTTACCCCTCCCTCTCCTTGACCACTACTATTTCAATCTACCCATTTTATTTTACCCTGTATCCCCACTATTATTTTATTTTTTATCCATATTTTTTTACTCATCTGTATCATACCCTGGATACAATGAGCATCAGACAAAAGAAACCAGGCATTTTTGATATTCAGAAAACCCCAGGCACTGTGCTAGGCTCTAGAGATGGAGATTACAAAATAAAAACCCTCCCATATCCTCAAAGCGCTCCCAGTGATAGGGAAATGCATCTCCGGCCCCAGGGTGAGTGTGGAGCTTTCGGAGGCACCTCTCAGCCAGCTCTGGGAGGGCACATGGGGGCTTTCTGAGGAATACACAAGGGGGAAGGGGCATTAGACAGTGGTTGTCTGAAATCAGCTACTCTTTTTAAGAACCTTTTCTCCAATGTCGGCCTCACTTGAGCTGAGAATCACTGCAGTTTAACATCATTGTTTAGAAATCCTAATCTTAAATGCTTCAAAACAAGTAAAGCCCTAGAAAGAAGTAGTTTTTAAATGTGTGAGGTGTGTAGATCTGCATGCAGAATTACAAAAATAAATTCTTTTCTCCTCAAATCATTGCAGTTCCACCTCCTCCATGAAGCCCCCTCTGATGCCCACGGTTGTGACCATTTCTCTTCTGAAGCCCCGTAGCACCTCTTCTGCTCTCACTTGTGACTCTAATCACCTTCTCCTTGTCTTAGTTACTTCCTGTCAGGGTCAGGTTTATGTGTGAACTTGGCCAAGTGGTGGTACCTATTTGTCTGGTTGGGCAAGTGTTGGCCTGTCTGTTGCAATGAGGACATTTCATAGAATTAAATCATGATCAAATCGTCTGCATCCATAGCTGATTTCATTTGTATCAGCCAAGGGGGGTGTCTTCTGTAATGAGTGATGCTTAACCTAATCACAGGAAGCCTTTTAAGGAGGATTCAGAAGAGACAGGCTCTCTTCCTGCTTCAGCTGGAGATGTTGGCTTCACAGCCTGCCCTGCGGATTTTGGATCTGCATTCCCGCGGTCACATGAGACACTTTTATAAATTTTATATTTGCGATTATTCCCTGTTGATTCTGTTTCTCTAGAGAACCCTCACTAATACACTTCCTTTATTCAACAAGCATTTATGGAGGGGCTGTTCCAGGGGCTGGGGGTACACCAGTGAACAAAACAGATGAAACTCGATGCCTGGTGGGGCTGACATTCTGGTGGAAAGAGAATGACGCATAAATAAAGAAACACAGCATGCCATATGTCAGGTGACAGTAAGTACTATGGAGAAATGCGAGGTAGGAAATGGGAACAGGGAATGTGTGTCTGGGGGAGAATGGGGGTAGGGGTCAGAGACGGCCTCTCAGAGAGAATGGGCTTGGCCAAAGTCCTGGGGAGGCTGAGTGACTGAGCCACAGGTTGATCTGGAGGAAAAATGTTCCAGGGAGAGGGAACTGCAAGTGCAAAGCTCCGTATGCAAGAGAGGGTCTGCAGGAAGAGCAGGCAGCCAGCATGGCAGGAGTGGAAAGCAGGGGAGAGTGTTAAGGACAATGAGGTCAGAGGCATCAGAGGGAATTGCTTCATGCCCAACCCCAGGCCATTGTAAGGACACTGGCTTTTATTTTAAGTGAGATGGAGGGAGATTTTAGTGGATGAGTTCCTTCATCCAATTCCATTTTAACAGGGCCCCTTGTGTTGAGGAGAGACAATAGAGGAACCAGGGGACAGTGGCAGTGGATTGGACTGAGGTGTGCTGTGCCGGTGGGAGAAGTGGTCAGCCTCTGGTTCTGTTTCGGAACAAAGCCAGAAGAAGTTGCTGATGAATTGAATGAGGATTTAGAGAAAGAATGAAGTCCAAGATGCCTCTGAGTCTTAGGACCAGGCAACTGGAAGAATGGGGCTGCCACTAACTGAGCAGGAAGACAAGAAAGGTTGGTGGAGGGGGGGAAGGACAGGGGTTTGGCTTGAGACATTTTGCATTTAAGGTGTTCACTGGACACCCAAGTGGAGATGTCAGGGAGGCAGATCATATAACAATATGGAATTTGGGGAAGTGGTCCAGGCCAGAAACATAAATTTGAGAGTTGTATTTATATTATTTGTGTATGGCTGGGTTCATGAGGGCAAAAACTGAGAGTAGCTTACCTACCCCTAATAAAGACTCAGTAAATATGTATAGAATGCAAGGACATAGCTGTTTTTGATATTAAGGCAGGATTAATTGAGTTGTAAAAACAATGACACCTCTCTGCACACGTGTGAATAATGGCAAAAGCATAAGATGTAGAATGGATTGACCCAAACAAAAGTTCTGATTCTGCCACTTATACCTGGGTCACCTTGGGCATATTCCTTATCTCCCCAAGCCTCAATTTCCTTATCTATAAAATGGGAGTACCCCAATAACTACCTCAAAGAGTAGTTATGAGGATTTAAGAAGATCATGAGTGTGAATTACACGTACGCTTCATAGATGAGAGTTATTAGCTGTGAGAATTAGCCAGGAGTTGATAAAGACATGCAATCTGCTCCTCACGCTTATTGCTGTTCTTTTGTTCATCTGAAAGTCCATTTATTTGAGTGCTTTGGCAATTCAGGACGCAGTGGGCTGGCCTTGGCCTGGTGAGAGCCCCCACTGCTAACAGGCCAGTTTCACACCATCCCCTCCACACTGCCCAGCCTTTGCTGGACCACATCAGCCTAGGGTGGGCTCTCCCTCTTCAAACCCCACACAGCAATGGCCTCCAAAGTGCCAATAGGTTATACACTATTGGGTTAAAGCTAGAAAATACTAGCGCATTGCTCATATTTATTTTTTATCTTAAAAAAACAAAGGTGCTCAATCTCATTAGTCCTTAGAAACATGCAAATTAAAGCCACAATGAACTGGGCGTGCGAGGGTGGTTCAGTGGCAGACTATTATCCTGCCATGTGGGAGACACGGTTCAATTCCCAGCCCATGCAACTCCCCTGCCCCCCTCCCCCCAGAAAACAATGAACTGCCACTCTACACCCATTAGAATAGCTCAAAAACAAAAACAGACAACCCTGACAATTAACAAAGGCCGACAGAGATTTGGAGCAACTTGAATTTCCAAATATTTTCTGGAAATGCAGATGGCACAGCCACTCTGGAGAGCAGCTGGTTGTTTCAGAGAAAGGCAAACATGCACTTACCATATGACCCAGCAATCCTACCCCTAAGTATTTACCTAAGAGAATTGAAAACTCATATTCACACAAAACACCTCCATGTGCATGTTTATAGAAGCTTTATTCGTGACTGCTAAAAACTGGAACCCCCCAGATGTCCTTCAACCAGTGAGTGGAAAACAGTGATATATCTAAATGGGGTATGGAATACTACTCAGCTACAAAGAGAAACGAGCTTTTGAGATAAACAACACAGATGAATCTTAAATGCATGTTCCAAGCAAAAGAAGCCAGAGCCAAGAGACTCCACACTGCATGATATCATTCATTGACTATGACATTCTGGAGAAAGCAAAACTTTCGGGATGGAGAACAGATCAGTGAGTGAGATGTGTGCGGAGGACTCACAAAGAGTGAATTTTACAGTATGTAAATTTTAAAATCAACCAAGAGTGTGATCCCAAAATAGGACATAAACTGCAACAAGTGAACATAACTATATTACAAATGAATAGGAGAACCAGACCGACAGAAGTAGGAAAGAAAAAACTAATTTAGGTAAGCTAGAAAACAGTATTTTGACTGGATATTGTAAGGCTAAAGGAAAAAAATAATTGTACACAAATACTGTAGTCAGTAAATTTGTTTCTCACAGGAATATATATTAGCATTTCTGAAAATGGTTAAACTTTGATTAAACAGACAAGTAAATATAGATAATGTGAGTCCGGTTTCTCTGTCAGAGGAAGAAGTTACAAATAAGGAAAGAGGGAAAACTAGAATTAACTCTATGGTGTTGGATTAGCTTCAGAGGTATTAGCATGAACTCAGGTTTTTAAAATATATATACATATATTTTAAAAATATATGTATATATTTTTAATAAATATATATTTTAATAAATATTATATTTTAAATAAATGTGTATATATATAAATTTAGATACATGTGTATCCATGTGTCAGCATGCCTGATATATTTCTTTTTCTTAGTCTGCTGAGCAGGCCTAGTAGCAATGAGCATACCCAGGACACAGATCTTGACTTCTAAATACTATCCTCCAATGAAAGGACCTAGGGCTCCTTGGTGAAGTTTTGATTCCAGAGCTGGGGCAGGAAAAATGCAAGATGAGCCTTAAGCATCTCGAGGTGCAGGAAAGTAAGGAAATGGTCGAAAAGAACGGAAACATGTCAAAAGGGCACAGGAGCCAACTAGAAGCTCCCCCTAGCCAAAGCTGGAACAATTTGCAGAATAAAATAAACAATGATAACATTAGCTTGTAACCCATCGATTAAAATAACTATCCATGAGTCTATACTGATATCAATGAATAATTGAATAAATAAATAGGGAGGAAAGGACAGCTCTTCCTTTCAGAAGAATTACAATTAATAAAAGTAGAAGGAATGAGGGAGGCAGAAAATTTACCATCAGATCATCATGGTAACAATTGTTTCAGGCAAGATCCACAATGGATGCTAAAATTAGAGGTCAGAAGTTTGAGGAGACAGAAGATATTTGCGTACCCTCAAAGAAAGTATCTACTCCCAAGATGTTTATTAATTACAAGGGGGGAAATCGTAGCTTTACAGTGGAGCAGTCCAGCAGACACCACCTTAAGAGAGTGATTAGGTTAACATCACTAGTAATGGGACATACTGACATCATGTACCTTCTGACTCAATAAACTGAGAAGGGCACATTGCCTCTGTGATTTTCTTCCCAAAAATGCATTACCAGAATCTAATCTTTAGAAAACTTCAGACAAACTCAGACTGAAACCTATGCTACAAAATAACTGATCAGTATTCTGAAAAAGTATCATTGTCATGAAAGACAAGAGAAGACTGAGAAGGTGTCACAGATTGGAGAAGACTGAGAAGAGGTGACAACTAAATGCAATGTGGAATTCTAGATTGGATCCCAGAACAGCAAAGGGTATTAGTGGAAAAACTGGTGAAATCCAAATAAAGTCTGTACTTTGGTTAATAGCATTATATCAGCGTTACTTTTATGGTTTGACAATTGTCCTATGATTGTGTAAGATAACAACATTAGGAGACACTGGTTGAGAAACTTGGGAATTCTCTGTGCTATGCGGTGCAACTTTTTTGTAAGTCTAAAAATATTTCAAAATTTTCAAGTTAAAAAAATAAAGAAGGAATAGAAGCTGTAATGCTCTCCATAAGTTTTAAAATACACATAATATATTAGTATAATGAGATAAATGCATTAATTCACAAATTACAGCTTTATTGGTGGTGGTGTGAGTGTGCAAACATATTTAAATGATGGGAGTTACATGATTAGAAAGATTTGGAGACCTCCGTCCTTCAGCACAAGTGAAAAATACTGCAGGGTTTATCAGTATCTTGCTTCTAAATAAATTCTTGCAGGTTACACTTTCCTTCCCAACAAAGATTATGTGATGTGGGGTCTGCACCATAACTTCTGTGCAGGCAGAGCCACAGGGGTGGGTTTCTTAGTTACTAGGTAGGGATCAACAGGCCATAAGAAAGGTCAGAGTGCAGAAAGGAAAACTCTGGTTATTTGGGGGAAGCTATTAACAAGATAACCACTGAGGGTTATCTTAATCTCCCAGAGACAAGACAAGCCATCCCTCAGATCTTCCAGGCCTGGTTCCCTGAGGCTCGGGAGTAAACTGGGAGATGTCAGCCTGCACTCCATCTTCCTTCCCCACCTCCTGAAGGAACTTGGCCCGGGTTCTCTGTGTTCCTTGGTACTGTGGGATCTTCCTGCAGGATTTGTGCGGGTGCCCCAACTGGGAACCCATTGGTAGAGGCGAGCTTAGGCTGTGCTAATAAACCATCCCAGCCTCTTAGAGGTTTCCAACATCAGAGGTTTGTTTCTTGCTCGTTCTGCACATCTCCCATGGGTTGGTGGGGCTTGGCTCCGTGTCATTATCACACTGGGATTCAGGCAGATCCCAGAGCCACTCTCTGGAACATCACGTCGACCATGGGCGCTGTCTCCTACAGCTCTGCCCAGAAGTGACCCAGGTGTCATTGGCTCATGCATGCCACACGGCCAAGCATGACTCAAAATTGGTGGGAAATGATAATCCTCCTGTGGGGAGAGCAATGGCTATTTGTGAACAGTAACAGGCTCCACACGGTCCCGGCCCCAAACACGCTCCTCACTGCTGGGGAGATACATCTAGGAGCTGGAGAGAACTCCACCCCACCCCAAATCCCCACACACTGTGCCCCACGAAAGAACTCTTAATGCCTCTGCCTCCTGGGGGTGAGGCCTCAAAGCCCAATTAGGAGAATGTGTTTGGGGTCGCTATTCCTCCCCCCAGGGTCAGTTCCGTGTGTTTCCTCTTTCACTTGCACCGTCCAGGCTGGGTCTGCCCAGGCCAGCTGTGAGGCTGCACCCTGCTCCTTCTGGAAACCCACCAAGATCACTGCCGGGCAGTAAATGCGGCTGCCCTCAGGGGCGGCCATGTGACTCATTGGCTTCCCAGAAGCGAGTCCGCAGCTGGAGATCGCTGATGGACCAGCCTGCTTGCCCTCTGTCCCCACCAGAATCAGTAGAGGCAATCCTGGAAGGTTGGGAGAATGGCTATCAGTTACTTGCATTTTAAAGGAAGAACAGCACAAGTGAGCTTTCTTTTCTGTTTTCTTCTTAAATAATGTAATGTAATCTTTATTTAAGACTGGCCCCTTAGCAATAGATAAAGGTGAGGGAGGGCCTTGGTGAGTGTACTTCTATCTGTGTGAGTGAGGGATTTAGATGGCTTTCATCTTACACCAATTTAGCAAATTATTCACTTTCTATACAAATTCACAGCATTCCTAAAATAGCCAGTTCCCATTGTGCATTTAAACTACTAAATTGTTTTACAAAAATCTGATTTACACCCAACTTTTCAGGAGTATTGTTCCTTCATAAAGCAAAACCTTACTGTGTTGATGTTTCTCAGCAAATTCCTAGAACTGCAGACAATATGTAAACGCAGGGTCTTAGATACAACAATTGGAATATTTGTGACTCACCCAAAACTTGTTTTCCTTTTGGGATGGGGGATTTCTGGCAGAGAGGAAACAGATCCATTCATTTGTTCAACAAATGTTTATCTTGCTGAGTGGCTTCTAAGTGCTGAGCCCTCTGCAAGTACTGTAGAAGGCACAAGGAAAGATTAGCACCCATTGCCTACCCGGCTATGAGCTTACAGTTTGGCCGAATGATCAAATGATCATATTTCGTTTACATGATATCCTTGGGAGGTATTTTCCTGCGCGAAGGCTGGATGAAGAAACTGAAACCTATAGAGGTTGGGGCTCTGCCCCATCCCACCCAGCAATGCCCGGCTAAAGTTTTCTCATGTTCAGCCGCAGACTTATTCCACCGTACAAATCCTTCAGCCGACGGAAGCTGCTGATGCTGCCCCTGCTCCACAACAATCCTCACCTTTCTCTCCCCAGCAAGTTGTCCTTGGCAGGCACAACTCTCTCCCCCAGCCCTGTGGCCTGAAGAACAGGCTGTGGCCCCAAAGGAGGTAAATCAATTGGGCACATAGAGTATCCTGGCTCAGGTTTCTCTATTTGTTAAAGTTAATCCTATGTTATTGTTCAGAATTAACGTCTTATTAAATCAGGGTGGACCTGAATTGGCATGAGTGCTGGTAAAGTTAATGGCTTTACAGAGCTGGCCATAATTGTGTTCTGGGTACAGAAGCCAGCGCCTTGGTTGGCCTCAGTGCCCTGGTTGCTGCAGGAGCCCCAAGCAGTTTGCCAGGACCTGGGAGAGCTGCTTAGTCACACTCGTCAGGCAGGGGGGGGATGGTTGTGACTGAGAAAAGCTGCTGGAAAAGGCTGTTCTCATCTCCGGGGTTAAAGCACATGTTGCCCCAAAGGAAGCGTGGTTCTGATATTCGTGGGAAGCACACTAATAAATTGAGAAATTTCTCCAATCCTGACATGCCTTTTGGTTTCAAGCCTTCTTATCTGGAACAGTTTTTAAAAACGGGTTAAAGAGTGTGCACGGGTGGTGCGGTGGTAGAATGCTCGTCTTCCACACGGGAGACCCGGGGTCGATTTCCGGACCAAGCACCCCACCCCCCAAAAAAATGAGTTGTAAGGCTCCTTGTAAGGATTCCTGCACCCCCTCCCCCCTCCCATCCTCACCAAAGCTTCTGCAAAAACCCTTGGAGAGACTATCCTGGGAGAAAGCCAGTGAGGGCATGCACACATGCAGAAGCCCATGCAGAGAGCAGGAGGCCAGTGCAGAGACATCGGTAAAGCTAACTGGCTGACTGGGGACTTATTTGCAGGGATTCCTGTACCTCTCCCTTAGGGATTTCTACTCTAAACGCAAACACTCCCACAGTTGCAGTTTGGAACCTTAAGACGTGATCTAACTAGCACAGTTCCTTGCCTCTGGACAGGATATCATTTAAGCTAAACGTTTTGTGTGTGTGTATTTGTTTTTAAAATACTTCCATGCATCTCCTCTATCAGACCTGCCTTCATCTCACGTTCTTTAGAAAGTCCCCATGCAGAAACCTTACTCTCTTCTCTCTTTCTACATTATATTCACACCTCAAGTCCACACAATCTGACCTGACAATAGTTGGAAGAGTATTAGGCAGCCTTCTTACATTTATCTTTTTTTTTTTTACCTTTCTTTATTGTATAGTATGACATATATACAAAGCAAAGAAAGAAAAAAGCAATAGTTTTCAAAGCACTCTTCCACAAGTGGTTACAGGACAGATCCCAGAGTTTGTCATGGGCTACCATATGATCCTCTCATATTTTTCCTTCTAGCTGCTCCAGAATATAGGAGGCTAGAAGGCTTAAATACTTTCCTATAGTCACAATTGATTTTTTTTTCCTTCTTTTTTTGAAAAAAATAACATATATACAAAAAGCTATAAATTTCAAAGCACAGCACCACAATTAGTTGTAGAACATATTTCAGAGTTTGACATGGGTTACAATTTCAAACTTTTAGGTTTTTACTTCTAACCGCTCTAAAATACTGGAGACTAAAAGAGATATCAATTTAATGATTCAGCATGCATATTCATTTGTTAAAGCCTATCTTCTCTGTATAACTCCACCATCACCTTTGATTTTTCCATCCCTCTCTTTAGGGGAGTTTGGGCTATGGCCATTCTAACTTTTTCATATTAGAAGGGTCTGTCACTAATGTGGGGTAGGGAGATGGAACTATCTGATGTTCAGGAGAGGCTAGGGTACGTTTCAGGACTTTTCTGGATCAGGGACCCATCTGGAGGTGGTAGATTTCTGGCAAGTTACTCTAATGCCTGGAAGCCTTGTGGAATCTTATATATTGCCCTAGGTGTTCTTTAGGATTGGCTGGAATAGTCCTGATTGGGGGTTGGCAGGTTGTGATAGGTAGCAAGGTCTACTTGAAGCTTGTGTAAGAGCAACCCCCCAGAGTAGCCTCTCAACTCTTTGAACTCTGTCTGCCATTGACACTTTATTAATTACACTTCTTTTCCCCCTTTAGGTCAGGATGGCATTGTTGATCCCACGGTGCCATGTCTGGATGCATTTACCTTTACATTCCCAGACCCTGGCATTGGTCCTGACACTAAGTGTGTCCTTAAAGAGTGTTGTGGAATTGAACTGGATGTTCTCTGCCCCACTCCCCTCCCCTCCCAAGACTGTATGGCTGTCCTTAGTGACTCCTTTCCCATAAGCAACAAGCCTTTTTCCCAGCCAATTTCTAACCAAATTCTTTACTCTGCATCTCAACTTTCTTTTCATTACCCTTCCCCACAGAGGAAAACTACGTTAACTGAATAATGGGTTTGGAAGTGAACAGGGCCGGTCAGATGTGCTGACTTGCATCCTAGGCTGCTCAGGGTAGGTTAGCAGCAAAGGCCCTGCTCCCAGAGGCGAGGCCTGCGGATGGAAGGGGTCTGCCTGGCCCGGGCTTCTCAAGGACCCCATTAAGAAGCTCTTTAGTCTTTCGAGGCTCTGTTGATTATAAAGTTGGTATTTTACCTCCACCTGCTGATTCCGTGTTTCAGAACTTGAGTAGCAAAAACACAGGTGTTATATGTTGACCTCTAGCCCCAACAGGTTCAGAAAGAAACCACAATGGCATTTTCAATACCTGTCTTGTGCTCCAGGGCACATGGTCAACTGGGTGTCCAGTGCCCCACACCCTATTTACAGAGTAACAGTCTGGGTGTCTCAATCCATTCCCTGATGCATCTCTCCCTGGACTTCCTGACATAAATGGATGCCTGGCTGGCCCTGGGAGTCGCAGAGGGTGTTGAATTAGACACCCTGCCCAACCCAGTATAATTTCTCAAGGTCAAAATGAGTCAGCAGACAACCCAGATTGTGGCTCCTTACTAAGGCTCTCACTGCGTCCATGGTCTCCGGAAGGAACTCTCTGAGGGCTAGTGAGGCGCCAATAGCCAGGTGGACTAGATTTGGAGCAAAGCAGGAAGGATGAGAAAGGGTCTCGAGGAGGAAAGTGAGGCTCCCCCTGCCCCTGTTCCACTTTTGTAATTACAGCCCCTATCCCATTCAGCTCTCTGCTGTGGTCTGATTCTCCTGTTCAGAGAAAACATTATATATCTGAATCCTATGCCCAGCTCCTGCAGTGAGCACTCATGGAAGGCCACAGGAACCTGAATGAAACCTGTATTTTAAGGATTTTAGGTCAGGGCAAACTTTCAACGTGTTTATTTTCTGAACCAGTTTTTGAGGATTCCTTAGCCTTACACTTCCCTGAGGAACTGAGACTTGAAAATCTCAATGCAGCACGAAGTAGGTGAATATTCCTGTAGAGAAGTCTTGAAATTTCTGAGCTTCATGTGGTCCCCCAATTGGGCAATTCTAGGAGGTCACCTGACTTCAACCAACTCCATGACCCAGCTGGCCAGGAAGTAAATAGCTCTGGGTGATTTTATAGGCTGGTTAACCCCGGGCTGTCATTTCCGTGGCTAGTGCATTGATTGTTTCCCAACTTTTAAAGAACACCTCTGTCAAGCAAACCTAACCAATACTTGTCTGATGTATCAGAGGTATTTCAGGATCTCTCAGGATCTCAAAGCACTCTTGGGAGCTTGATTCCCATTCCAGGCTTGTCTGTCAGAAGGAAAGACCTGTGGGAGGAGCCGGGACACTTGGTCCGAGAAAAGAAGACTCCGTCTACAGTTATGGGAAGGGATGTACTGTGCACAGGGCGAGACTGATTTCGTACATGTCTGGAGAGCCGAACTGTGTCCGGTGGGCGGAGTTAGGAAGCTGCGGGCCCCTGGGGGAGTTCAGAGCCAGCATCTGCATCCATCAGGCTGTACAGAGGGGGGTGTTTGTCAGCCCATGTGGTTGATTTCATGAAGAAATAGGGCTGAGTCTACAGCAACCTTATAAGATGCCGTGAATATTAAGAAGGAGAGAAGAGAAGAAGAAAAAGAAGCAGAGGAGAAGATAAAAGAGAAAGAAAAGAAAGAAGGAAAGAAACAAAGAGAAAGGAGGGAAGGAAGGAAGGAAAAGGGAAAGAAAAGGTTTCTCTGTCTCTTCAGGAAAGCAGGAAAAAAACATTCCTACTGTTTGTTACTTTCAGTAGACTAAAAATAAACAAGAATGGGCTCATTTTTCCTGGGGCACCAGTGTGTGTGTGTGTGTGTGTGTGTGTGTGTGTGTGTGTGTGTGTGTGTGAATCACCTTACAAGTCCATGAGCATCCTTATAAATCTCCCAGTCCCTTGGCAATCGCCGTGATAGACACAGACCTGAGTTACCAGGTGACACTGGCTAGATAGATCCCTGCCTGCCACAGACCACCTCTAGGGTTTTCTTGTTCTTCTCTGTTCATTCAATTTTCCCACCCTCTAATTTATGTGGAACAATTGAAGTTTAGCTCAGAGGCAAAAAATAAAACTTACAGAAAGCCACGGGGGTGGGGCTAGCGTTTTATATGGGAACAGCAGGTGGCCTAGTGGGGGGGGGGGGGGGGGAGACCTGGCACCAGGAAGCCCCTTTGCCTCTCAGGTCTGCCCCATATCCACCTGCCTCCCACCGTCAGGGCACCCTCGTCTCCCAACTCCGTAAAGGGAAAGAGGGGGCGGGAAACCAGGGCATTCCTTAATTCGGCAAACCTCCAAGTAGTCATCATGGAAAAACAAATATGAATCTTTGTTGATCTTCCTTATGTTTATTTTATTTTAATCTTGAGATATTTTAAAGTTACAGGAAAGTGACTTTAACGTCTTTACCACCTAAAATGTCAGTCCAGATTTTTTTTCACATTTGTTTCCAATTATTGTATTTTTTAAGAAACAACCGTTTCAGATAGAACTGCGTGCCCTGCTATTCATGCCCCAATATTATTCTGACGCTTTTGTTTGTTAGTGTAATGGTCGTTTTAATTTTGAATTACAAACAGGGAACGATATTTTCGATGCTTAAACGCGGCCCCGTTAGGGAGCCTCTGGGGGGCCAGGAGATCCCTGGGCGCAGTGGAGGCGTGACCACGGGGCTCGCGCCCAGCGCCCAGGAGGACAGGACGACCCTACTTTCTTTCCTCCTGCTGCAGCCAGGACAAGGCAAGGCAAGCCAAGGCAAAGTAAGCCCGGCTTCCTGGAAAACCCCACCCCGGCTTCCGCGGCTGCGCGGCCTTTCCTGCGCGCCATTGTGCGGGCGCGGGGGGCATCGCGGCGCGCTCAGCCCCGCGGGAGGCGTTTCCGGGACGCTCGGCCGAGCATCCTGGCAGGACGGGCCCCGCCAGGGAAGAGCTTTATTCTCCGAGTGGCACGTTCGCCTCCAGCTGTGCCAAGTGCCTCGCCGACGGGGCGGAGAGTGGGGGTGGGGGAGGGTCGGCAGAGGGGACCCCGCGCCTCACTGGTGGCCAAAACCAGACACTCACCCGGTGGCGCGTTTTTGCTCCTTCCTTCCTTCTTCGAATGATTCTAGAACTTCTTCTCTGCCAACCTCTGTGTTGGACGCTGGAAAGCAAAGACAGTTTCTGCCTTCATTCACTCATTCATTCATTCCACAGGTAGTTATTGAGCATCTCCATCTGCCAGGCATTGGTCTGGGTGCTGCGAATACAGCAGGGGAGCAAAATACAGAAAGATCCTTGTCCCCATGGAACTGATATGATATGGAGAAACAGTGAATTATAAGCACAATAAAAAGTGTATCATCCAATAGATGGTAAGTGTGGTGGAAAGAAAGACTGGGGAGGGGGTGTCAATGATGGAGGGTGGTGATGGTGAGGAATTTGCCAAAAGTACCCAGGGGAACAGCATTCTAGGTGGAGGGAACAGAGAGTGCAAAACCCTGGAGTATGCCTGGCAGACTGTGAGTTATGCAACGAGAAAGTTTTCTCCTGTAGCTGCTGGTGCCTTACCTGGACTCCCAGAGCTCAGCCAAGAGAGAAAGACATATCCCTAAGGCAAGGTCCACAGTGAGCCTCCCATTATCTGCAGGATAAAATTTATACTCCTTTGGATGCCCTCACTATCTGCAGCTTGTTTATTTCTCCAGTTCCATTTCCTACTCCTTCACTACTTGCATCACCCGCTACAGCCTGACCCCTGGCCTGTGGCTCCCTGGCGCACAGTGCAATTGGCATCTCCTGATAGGCAGTACCCTTTCCTCTTGCCTGTGTCCACCCAACAAGCCACAACTCTTCCTTCAGGACTCTGTTCAGCGTCACCTCTTCCATGAGGCCTCATTTCACTTCTCCCAGAATGTTTTGCCTCCACCCCCTACTTATATAATACCCTGCAGACCTCAATTGGCAGGAATCTTGCTGCATTGCGGTGATCAGTTGGCTTGTCCACATCTGGGTCTCTTGTGTCCCCGGCACCCAGCACCTGCCCCCACAGAGTGGGTGCTCAGCAGGCTGGCCAAATGACCCAGGGAGCAGTACTAGGCTGCTATGGTCCCCTGAGACAGCCCTGGTGGCCCCTGCCATTTAACCGACTGTGTTCACAGCCATGGACTTCTGGGAAGGACACAGATTTCCTGTGGGTGAGGGACTGGTGGAGAGAAAGGCCCTCCTTCTAGCCACAGAAAATGGCTAGCTCAAGGGACATTGTTGTCCAAGAGAATAGGAGAGGCCACCCCTCTCCCCAACCTCACTCCACCCTAGGTGCCAGTCTGTGGCTGCTTGCACAACTCCTGGAAACCCTGCTCAGAAATGTGCTTCCTCTCCCACTCCGGGGGCTCCAAGCCCTTCTGGGGCAGCACTGCCCAGCAGCGCTGAGGCCAAGGCATGTAGGAGAGTATAGTGGGCTGGCTGCCCCCCGAGGTCTGGTCAAGTGTTCTCTGAAAGGCCCTCACTCCTGTCCCTTTCTTCCCAGCCCCAAGTCCACATTCCTAATCCGTGCTCCTCTTCTCCCACCTGAGATGGCTGAGAATATCTCCAACTCACCTTGTCTCCAGTCCCTGCCTTCTCCTGCCAATGTTAAAATAATCTTCCTGGAGGTTGCTGTTTTCCAAGTGGCCTCTCGGCTTGGAGACCTGCAGGGGCCTCTCACGGTGCAGAGAACAAAGTCCAGACGCCTAAAGCTGCATCCTTCTGTGCACTTTTTTTGGTTTTTATTCCTTTGCTTTACCAACCTCATTCCAACAGTCTATTCGTTGTGTCTCAAATATTGTCCTTTCTCTGTGCTTTACCTCTCTTAGAGACAGTCCCCAACTCTCTCCACCTATCCAATCCTGCATACAAAGCCTTCCCAGGACATCCCAGCTAAACCAGTCTCCGAGCCCTGTATCACTGCTGTTCATTCCCTATAACAGCTACTTCATGACCAATTAGATAGTTAAACTTGAAAGCATTTAAACTTGAAAGTATTTTAAGGTCCCTTCAATCCTGAGGTTCTATTCTGACCATGTGTTTTTGCTGTCATTTTTCACAAATTTTCTTAGTTCTCTACCAGAGTGTAAAAGGCTTGAGGACTCAGTACAGGTTTGCTGATGGGAAGATTCCACCCCCAGCAGGCCCCCGTCATACCCACCCCCACCCCCCCGTCTCCTTCTCTCCCCAGGTGTGCCCTTCCTCAGCCATTAGTTCCCTTTTCAGCTTCTACAAGGTAGAGCCCTCCTGGGGAAGCTGATGGATATTTACATATTGTAGCAGCAGAGAACTGATAGTTTGTCCTCCAAAGGGAATTTGCTGTTTGTCAGAGGTGCCTGGAAAGAGCTATACTTGGCCATCATTAAGTGTAATGGTGCAATGCCAGTTATCAACGAGGGAGGAATGACTGGCATGGAAGCTTGCGGGGAGCCATCCTGTTTTCTCTGCCTGCTTTGCGTGGTATTTTGCCAGCTCCAGATTGGGGGATAGAACATGGAGTAAGGAACATTCATTCATAAGAAAACACATCTCTCACTCCTGCACCTGATGCCATCTTACCTCCCTAGATAGCATCCCTGAGAAGAAATTGGGTGCATGGGTTGTCAGGGTTGAGGTGGGGCATTGTCCCTGTGCCTCCATCCCTGGTCAGCAAGGCTGCCCCGAACTCCTGCCAGCTCCTAGCGCTGCAGGAAACGCCATGAGGCACAGCGAACTCAGTCCTCATGGGCTGGCAGACCCACTGGGAGACAAACGTTACTCAGGAGAGTGGTGAGACAGACTGCAAGTGGCATAGAGTTTAGAATGGGAGAGATGGGTGTGGGCACAGAGGGATAGGGAGAGAGGCAGGAACCTGCATTTATTGTGTGCCAGGCACTGTGCTAGTGACATTCGCATGTGTTATCTCCACTAATCTTCCCATCAGTCTTGTGAGATAATTGTCACCAGCTCCACTCCCTGCCTCCAACACAGACGTGGTTTCCTCTTACACCCTTTTTCCATTGTTCTTTTTCCTGTTTTATTTTTTTTTCTGATTGTACGATAGTTGGTGTTCATTACAGACATGGTATATGTAAATAATATGAAAGTGTTTGGAAAAAAATAAAAATCATCTCTAATCTCATGACTGAGATACTAATGTTGTTATAATCTATATATTCCAATTTTCAAAATTCATTTTACACATATGTGTACAAACAATTTTTATTGTATGTTTTACAGGCTTTCATAACAACAGTATTTTCAGATTATGAACAATTGTAGAAATGCATCTTTAATGCCTGCAGTGTCCCGTTATGTGGACGAGCACTAGTTTCTTAAGCATTCTCCAGAGCTGGGCATCTGCTGTACTATCTTTTGAAATTATACATAATGATGTAATAACATCTTTGTACTGACATCTTTCTCTGAATTTCTGATTATTAGGATAGATATTTAAGCAAGGGAATTACTAGGTCAAACAGTATAAAAATGACTTTTAAATAGTAGTTTTGCTTTCTGATTTTAAAAGTAACACATATTAACTGTGAAAACTTTGGAAAATATACAAATGAAAACAATACCTTTTAAATTACTATGATTAATATTTCAAGGTGTTTATTTCTTGGTCTTTCTTCTAAAGACACACACACATAAATGTTAAATAAATATGACTGCAAAAAATTGGAATTACACTGTACATACAATGCTATATCCTGCTTATCAGTAAACATTTATGATAAATCATTTCTATATATCATTAATAATCTTTGAAAATAAGATTTTTAATAGTTGCATATTTCTACTTTAAGAAACTAATTCTACTTTAGATGAACTAATTTAAACATTCTTTTACTCATGGCCATTTAGATGGCTTAAAATAGTTTCCTATTAATAATTGTGGCGAACATCTGAACATCTGTGAATATTAATCTTTGACCTCATTCTGGTTATATCCTTCAAACGGATTCCTAGAAGTGAAATTACTAGGTCAAAGAGTGCAAACATTGTTAAAGCTCTTGGTACATATTGCCAAATTGTGTTCCCAAAAGCATTCCTAATGACCAAGTAGAGATTGTCTTACCACACTCTTGCCAATATTGATTATTATAAATAAAAAAATAGTACCTTTTAATAAGCAAAGTTACCTCAATTCTTTAATTTTTATGCTTACTATTAATGATGTTAAACATGTTAAAAATGTTTATTAGTCGCCTGCCATGCTGGAGACCCAGGTTCGATTCCCGGAGCCTGCCCATGCCAAAAAAAAAAGTGTTTTTTAGCTACTTGCATTTCATTTTTTGGAACTATCTGTTTATCACCAATATCCACTCCTTGCTTTTGTCTTAGCATACTATTGTTTTAGGTGAACTCTTGATATTTTAAGGATATTATCCCCATGCCTGCCATATTCATTCTCGAAAAACTTTTCCAAATCAAGGAGAAAAGATCCCCATTTCTCCAGATGAGGAAACCAAGACTCAGTGAGGGAGGTAAGTGGTCTAGCTGGGATTTGAATCCAGATCTGACTGGCTCTGGGGCTCTTGAGCAGAGAAAATAAGAAGAGGAGTGGAAACACTAACAGCAGCTGTGAAAGCCTTTGTGGTGGAACTTGAGTATATTCTGTAGGACGACTAGAGGTCAGCTGGTGGCAGGGGCTGGGGACATTTGTGGAGGAGGAGGGCATCGGAAGCCAGGCAGGGCCTGGCCTGGTGCAAGCTGTGCTTCTCTCTCGTCATTGCTGCCGAGCTCAGCTGCCCTTTTCCCCTTTAGAACCCTGCAGAGGGCCGCCTCCAGCCATTTACCCACATCCCTTCTAACGCTGCACCTTTGATTAGTCCTGACGTGTACAATCCTAAGACTTTGAAGGGGCCCTCTGTTATCTCTTGCACCGATGCTTGGAGATGGTGCAACCTCCTCAGCAGAGTCTGGAATCTAAGACTCTTTCATCATCTTTTCTTACCCCATCACATTTATTTCAACCTACATTTCTATTGATCCTTACTAATTGGCAGAGCAAAAAGGAAAAAGAAGGGGGAAGAAAGAGGAAAAGGGAGAAGACTGGTTTGCTGTTTTCCTTATGATAGGTGTACAGAGTTTTCCATCAGGTCTATAAGCTCTTTGACTTCCAAGCAGCCTTCTCCGCCTCCACCTTTCCCTTCACCTAGCACAGGACCTGCACTGAGAGGGGGAGGACTGAAGTGGGTGCAGGCTGCTGTCGAGGAGGGTTTTATACTCCCCAGCCCACCCCCACTGAGGAATAGGATATAAAATAATTAAAGATCCAGTAGTTTAATCTTGCAATCTGGAACCAGACAGGTCTCATTTAAAGGGAGGGTAGAGACAGGGAAGGCGAAAGTGGTGCAAGAAAAAGAAAGAGGAGAGTGTCCCCTGTTACTTGCTGTCTCCTCTCTCTCATGGCTCCATCTGGACCTGTCCTTAGGGAGTTTGGAAATGCCTAAATATTTATCTTGGCAGTTGATTGCTCTGTAGAAAATTGATGTGAACTTGCAGATTTGGAGGCTTTGTGGAAACAGGGCTGGAAAGATAGGAAGGCTGGAGCGCCCATGGAGGTGGGGAGAGAACTGTGAAGTTCTGCAGGTTAAAGGAAAATAACACCAGATGGAAACTTATTCTATAGAAAAGGATAGAGAGCACCAGAATTTATAATTGTATGGATAACTTCAAAGAATATTTTTTTCAGTTCTTAATTTCTTTAGAAGATGATTGTCTAAATCAATGATGATGATAATGATGATGATATATTGTACTCAGAAATAAACTATATGAAACAGAACAAAGAAAGGGAGGGTAAAAGAGAATTATACTTAAGTTCTTATCTGTGAATTCAAGGTAGACTGTGATAAGGTCATTTATAATCCCTAGAACACTTGAAAAAATAAAACAAAGAGGTTTAGCTAAAAATCCAATAGAGGAGGTAAAAGGGAATACTAAATAAGACTCTATGAGCCCAGAAAAGGGGCAAGAAAAAGGAACAAAAAAAAAAAAGATGGGATAATTAGGAAATAAATGATAGTATTTATTAATTGTAAGATGATCTCTAAGTTCTTTTCTAGCTTTCAGTGTCTCTGATTTTAGTCCACATCCCCTACCATCCGTTTCCAGTAAGGGAGCTAAGGCTGAGTTACCTAGTTAGTTATGGCAGAACCGGGGTGAGAGTGGGTTCTGCAGATTTGGGTCTGTGACCGGTGCATTGGGTGGAGGGCTGTGGTTATAGGTTAGAGTTTGCCATTAAGGTCCTGATTATGAGCAAGGTTAAAGTTAGAGAAGTTAATTCTACCAGTTAGGTCTGGGGTTAAATGCCGATTGAAGGTCAGAGTCCACTCTGGAGTGGCCTTTAGCCTTAGTCTGTGGGTCAGACCTGCAGGCCAGGAGCAGGAGCTCAGAGGGGTTAGCCTGGCTGGGGATGGAATGAACCAGTGGGACTTGTGCAGTCTCTACAACAGCTAGTCACACTCCGTAAGCATATAATTTCCCCATCATGAATAGACTCTTTCCTTTCTCTGTCTCCCAGAACTTTTACTCGCTTTCTCTTACCAATGCACAGCAATATTCATTCATTCCAAAAGCATGGAGTGATGACCTGCTGGGTGCCAGCCACCATTCTAGGTGCTGAGTGCCTTCTGAACAAGACAAAGACCCTGACCCCAGGGAGCTGATGTTCTAGGAGACAGGAAACAAGCACATAACTAAATAAAAAGATCATTTCAGAGAGCCGTGGGCCGGAGTGCCTGGAGATCTGGGAAAACCCTGAGATTGAGCAGAAGGAGGTGGGCCATGGAGATCCAGGGCAGAGAAGGAGACGCATGTGGCAGGGCCTGGAGATGGGGCAGAGAGAAGGCAGCAGGATGTGAGAGATGGGCAGGAAATGAGCTGGGAGAAGGAGGCAGCAGGCCCTTTGGGACCAGTGGGCCAGGTGAGGCACCTGGATTACATTCAACTTCTGATGGAAAACCACCAGAGAATGTGAGCAGAGGAGATTGTCATCTCATTTGAGCTTTAACATGGGGCTCTGACTGCTGTCTGGAGAACTGCCGGTAGTGGCAATAAGAGAAAACCAAGCAAAATGATACAATGGACCAAGAAATAAGAGCCCTGGATTCTCGTCCCTGACCCGCCTCAATATGCTACATCTTCTGGATAAGTCTGTCTCTCCCTTGCGGTATCTGTCTGTAAAATGCCAGTAGTAATCTCTATTTTATATTTGCAGAAACAGTAACTGGTACTAGACCATTTTAAAAAAAAGGTGTTTTTACAGAACAAATGGCTTTATAAAGGAAAGGCTATGCTTATTTTCTTGCCTTCTTGGCAAATTAGAAATTGCTGAAGTCAATTAAGTGAGTTGGAGCTATATAATTAGAAGAATTTGAATCAACTTTTGCATGAAGATTGTGGCTTTTGAGGCATCACTCATAAAGTGACTGGTTAACTTGGTTAATGAGGCTGACTCAACCCAGTAACCCAGAGCCTGGCAGATTCTTTCCCTCCATTCCCAGACCACGACTCCACCTAGGCCCTGGTCATGTGGATTTTTTTTTTTTCACAGTGACAGAATTTTTTTTTTAATTTAAAAACAGAAACAATCTCCGCCCAAATAACCCACCAAACAAACAAAAGCCCAGGTTAAATTAAATGTCCTGTGACTGAGAATGGGGAGAAATTCAACTTCCCCAAGTTGAATTCTTGATATTCTCACAAGCAGTGTGGACAACCAAAGCTATATGCTGAGCCCCCAGTCTTGGGGTTTGTTCATATGAAACTTAACCCAGCAAAGGATAGGTCAAGTCTACTTAAAATTTAGGCCCAAGAGTCACCCCCAAGAGAGCCTCTTTTGTTGCTCAGATGTGGCCCCTCTCTCCAGCCAACACGATGAGCAGTCTCACCACCCTCCCCCTGTCTACGTGGGACATGACCCCCAAGGGTGTGGACCTTCCTGGCAACGTGGGACAGAGATCTTGGAATGAGCTGAGACTCAGCATCAAGGGATTGAGAAAAACCCTAGAATGAGCTGAGACTCAGCATCAAGGGATTGAGAAAACCTTCTTGACCAACAGGGGGAAAAAGGAAATGAGACAAAGTGTCAATGGCTGAGAGATTCCAAACAGAGTTGAGAGGTTATCCTGGAGGTTATTCTTATGCATTAAGTAGATATCACCTTGTTATTCAAGATGTAATGGAGAAAAAAAAACGAAGCTGGAGGTCTCGCGCTGCCTGACTTTAAGGCATATTATGAAGCCACAGTGGTCAAAACAGCATGGTATTGGCATAAAGATAGATATATCGACCAATGGAATCGAATAGAGTGCTCAGATATAGACCCTCTCATCTATGGACATTTGATCTTTGATAAGGCAGTCAAGCCAACTCACCTGGGACAGAACAGTCTCTTCAATAAATGGTGCCTAGAGAACTGGATATCCATATGCAAAAGAATGAAAGAAGACCCATCTCTCACACCCTATACAAAAGTTAACTCAAAATGGATCAAAGATCTAAACATTAGGTCTAAGACCATAAAACAGTTAGAGGAAAATGTTGGGAGATATCTTATGGATCTTACAACTGGAGGCGGTTTTATGGACCTTAAACCTAAAGCAAGAGCACTGAAGAAGGAAATAAATAAATGGGAACTCCTCAAAATTAAACACTTTTGTGCATCAAAGAACTTCATCAAGAAAGTAGAAAGACAGCCTTCACAATGGGAGACAATATTTGGAAATGATATATCAGATAAAGGTCTAGTATCCAGAATTTATAAAGAGATTGTTCATCTCAACAACAAAAAGACAGCCAACCCAATTACAAAATGGGAAAAAGACTTGAACAGACACCTCTCAGAAGAGGAAATACGGATGGCCAAGAGGCACATGAAGAGATGCTCAATGTCCCTGGCCATTAGAGAAATGCAAATCAAAACCACAATGAGATATCATCTCACACCCACCAGAATGGCCATTATCAACAAAACAGAAAATGACAAGTGCTGGAGAGGATGCGGAGAAAGAGGCACACTTATCCACTGTTGGTGGGAATGTCAAAGGGTGCAACCACTGTGGAAGGCAGTTTGGCGGTTCCTCAAAAAGCTGAATATAGAATTGCCATACGACCCAGCAATACCATTGCTAGGTATCTACTCAAAGGACTTAAGGGCAAAGACACAAACGGACATTTGCACACCAATGTTTATAGCAGCATTATTTACAATTGCAAAGAGATGGAAACAGCCAAAATCTCCATCAACAGAAGAGTGGCTAAACAAACTGTGGTATATACATACGATGGAATATTATGCAGCTTTAAGACAAGATAAACTTATGAACCATGTAATAACATGGATGGACCTAGAGAATATTATGCTGAGTGAATCCAGCCAAAAACTAAAGGACAAATACTGTATGGTCCCACTGATGTGAACGGACATTCGAGAATAAACTTGAAATATGTCATTGGTAACAGAGTTCAGCAGGAGTTAGAAACAGGGTAAGACAATGGGTAATTGAAGCTGAAGGGATACAGACTGTGCAACAGGACTAGATACAAAAACTCAAAAAGGGACAGCACAATAATACCTAATTGTAAAGTAATCATGTTAAAACACTGAATGAAGCTGCATCTGAGTTATAGGTTTTTGTTTTGTTTTGTGTTGTTTTGTTTTGATTTTACTATTATTACTTTTATTTTTTTCTCTATATTAACATTCTATATCTTTTTCGGTTATGTTGCTAGTTCTTCTAAACCAATGCAAATGTACTAAGAAATGATGATCATGCAGCTATGTGATGATGTTAAGAATTAATGATTGCATGTGTAGAATGGTATGATCTCTAAATGTTGGGTTAATTTCTTTTTTTCTGTTAATTAAAAAAAAAAAAAGAGAAGGGATAATTGGAGATGAAGGGATACAGACTGTACAACGGGACTGGATATAAAAACTCAGAAATGGACAGCACAATACTACCTAATTGTAATGCAATTATGTTAAAACACTGAATGAAGCTGCATGTGAGGTATAGGTTTTTTGTTTTTGTTTTTTTTTGTTTTTTTTTCTTTCTATTATTGTTTTAATTCTTATTCTGTTGTCTTTTTATTTCTTTTTCTAAATCGATGCAAATGTACTAAGAAATGATGAATATGCAACTATGTGATGTTATTAAGAATTACTGATTGTACATGTAGATTGAAATGATTTCTAATTGTTTTGTTAATAATAAAAAAAAAAAAAATGAACCACAAAAAAAAAAAAAAAAAAAATTTAAAAAAAAAAAAAAAAAGATGTAATGGAGAGGCTGGAGGGAACTGCCTGAAAATGTAGAGCTGTGCTCCAGTAGCTGTGTTTCCTGAGGATGATTGAATAATGATATAGCTTTCACAATGTGACTGTGTGATTGTGAAAACCTTGTGTCTGATGCTCCTTTTATCTACCTTGTGAACAGACGAGTAGAACTTATGGAATAAAAATTAATAATAGGTGGAACAAATTTTAAAATAAATTTACTTTGAAATGCTAATGAAAGCGAGGGGTAAGGGGTATGGTATGTATAATCTCTTTTTCTTTCTGCTTTCGTTTTATTTCTTTTTCTGTTATCTTTTTATTTCTTTTTCTGAATAGATGCAAATGTTGTAAGAAATGATGAATATGCAACTAAGTGATGATATTGTGAATTACTGATTATATGTGTTACTGTTTGTTTGTTTGTTAAATTTTTTTATTAATAAATAACTTAAAAATAAAATGTCCCGTGAGTATACCCAGCAAACATCTGTATGTGCAATTAAACACTATCTGTTACTGCAGCACAGATTTCAATATTCCAGTGTTCTGGAGAGGGGAGGAGGGACCCAGGTTTTAACTCTTTGGGGTTTGGGGAGTCAAGATGAGGGAAGTTAGAAGAAGGGGAAATCAATTTCATTTTCTTAATTGCGTCCATATAAATATATTCCTAACAACCAAAAAAAGAAAATGGAGCTTAATAGACAAGGGAATAGAATAGGGGGTCTCCCAATTCTACCTGGCTGAAGAATATGAAAGAAATTAATTTCATGGTGGGAGAAGAGATTAAGAAAAAATGATAGAAGAAGATGGGAAGGAGAGAGAAGCAGAGAGGCGCCAACTGAGGACAGAGAGGGAACGATGGTAGGGGGGCGAGGAGATGGTGCCAGTGTGACTCTTTCTGTTTCCATCTTCATTCCTACTGTATTAGGCTCCAGTCCAGCACCTGTCTCCCTGTTTTCTGCCTCTGTCAGTGGTCTCTCTGGATCCCTTGACCCCCCTTCACCTTGTCCCCACCCTCTCTGGGAGCTGGCTCACTCCTGGTTCCTCAGGCTATAGTTCGATTTGGCCACTCAAAGTCTGAAGCGACTCCCAGAGTTGCTGAGGCGGAGGGTGGACTTTGGGCAGCCAGGGGGCTGGGGGACACAGTCACGCTGTGTACGAGGCGGTGAGTTCTGCATGGCCACTGGGTTTGACTGTCCCACCGCTGTCCCCTCCAGCCTGCCGGGCAATCCCTGGGCGAACCTGAGCCACTAGATCTTGACGCCAAACAAGGTGAGCCGAGCGAACAGTCTGTCAGCCTCAGCACGGGTAATGCCATTGGAGATCTGTAACCTCCAGCTCCCACCCCAGGACAGGGTCTGGCGTCCCCAGGTCAGAAGAGGCCGATTTGAGTGCCTGTCCCTTGCCCTGGTCTCCACGCTCCAAAATGGGGCACTGTGTCAGACTGGCCATGGGGCCAAGGAGGGCAGACAGACAGACTGCAAGGGGATGGCTGGTCCAAGAGGGAGCACCGCCCATCACCCTGTGCTGGACCGGGTCACAGGGCTTTTAATTGGATGCCACCGGTCACCACCGACCCCACTGAGAGAGTGAGGGCCGTCCCCCAGGGCCTTCCCACTGTGCGGGGGAAGTGGGAGCAATCCCTGGGATTGCAGATGCAGAATAGAGATAAGAACCCTGCCCCAGCTTCCTCCCAGTCCATGGGCTCAACAGAAACCCCCGGGGTGGGGGAGGGGCTCAAGTGTCCACTCATCCTGGCTGTGGTGAGGGGACGGGCCTGCTGTCCATGGATTGGGAAAGTGAAGCCCGCGGCTCATCCCTCCAGCAAGATGGCGCCCTGTGCCCAGCCCCACCCTGCAGGCCCGACCGCGGTGGAAGGACATTTCCTTCAAACACCTGCGTGCACAAAACAGCTAACAACAGCAACGACAAAAACAAGCAAGAAGCAGCATCGGTGTCCAGGTGTTAGTGATTGTGTGCCCAGCACCCCGTAGGCTTTAAAGCTCGCTTAGTCCTCTGGTGTAGGTATGGCCACCCCCATTTTGCAGAGCAGGAAGCTGACGTTCCCAGAGGCTGAGGGGTTTGTCCAAGGCAGTGAGATGAATTACAAGGCTGGGAGTTGGCCCCGGTCACCGGTTCCAAAGCCATCCGCCCTCTCTCCATCTCTCTCTCTCTCTCTTTTCATAACATAAAATCTGCCATTTTCAAGTGCACAGCTCAGTAGCATAAGGTACATTCACAATGTTGTGTAACCACCACTGGTGTCTAGTTCCAGAACATTCTCATCATCCCCAGAAGAGACTCCCTCCGTACTTTAGCAGTCCTTCCCTACACCGCCCTTTCTCTAGCCCCTGGCAACCACTGATCTGCTTTCTATCTCTAGAGAGTTCCTTGTTTTGGACATTTCATATAAAAGGAATCTCACGGTATGTGACCTTTGGTGTAAGGCTGCTTTCACTTAACATAATGATTTTGTTCATGGTCTCATCAGTGTTGTTGCCTGTGTAAGTAGGACCTCATGCTTTTTGTGGTCAAATAATATTCCACTGTATGGATATGCCAAATTCTGTTTATGAATAGACAGACCATTCCATTTCTTTTTCCACAGAGTCTGGAAAGTCCTCATACCAGAGATAATTGAGGACAAGTTCAGACCTCCTCTTGGGCTAGTGTGTCATTCATTCCATCAAAAGACAATCAATCAGTCAGCAAATATGAGCCGAGGGCCAGTGCGAGAGGTCTGGGAGGGGCGGTGTGCATACCTAAGGATCATCCACGGGCACGGCACAGCCACATCTGCACCGTGGAGGGGCACTGAGGAAGGGGCCGCCCAAAGCTAAGGGTGAGGCAGGGTAAAGGATGCAGGGGGTGAAGGAAGGTGAGCTCGTGAGCTGGAAGGTGCAGGGGCTAACTTAGGGAGCTGGAGGGCCTGGCTGCTTCCTTTCCTGGGGCCTGGGCCCCCTAGAGCATGAGAGGAGGCCAGGCCGGGGCCCTGGGAGAACCAAGCATACCTGCACCCACATCTCAGACTCGCCGGGGTGACCCAGACACAGACCCTCCCTGGCCGAGGTCCATGTCCCCTATAGACCACGCTCTTGGCCTGGCCGGGCCCTAGTGACGGCCGGTTGAGTGCCAGAAGCGGCCCCGCGCCTGGAGATGAAACCGAGCTACAAGAAGGGATTTCTTTCCAGGTTGGGGCAGACCCCCTGGGAAACGGAAAATCAGTGGAAAGGACAGATCCTCCTGTGTGGAGGCAGGTTAGAGCAGGGCCTTCTAACATAAGGGGCCTGAGCTGAGCACTCCTCTGGGGTGACAGGTGGCTGCGCAGGGCTTAGCAGCTCCGGCTGCCACAGGACCTCAGGCAGGGAAGGAGGGCAGAAAAACCTGCCCTTCCTGCCAGGTGGGCCTCTTTACCTCCCTGCATCCCTCTCTCCCAACACTATTTAAGAAATGTACCCGAGGCTCACTGTGCCCGCCCCCCCCCCCCCCCCCCCCCCCCCGCCCATCTGCTTAGGGAGAAAGGATGAATCTTCCTAAGCAGCCCTACCTTAGGGAGCAGCAGGCTGGGAGGGGCCCCCCCTCCAGAGACAGGCTATTCTAGCAATGGCAAAGAGTAGGGGATAGGGGTCTTTCCTGACACTTAAAAAATGATTCCTTGTGCTGAGACCCAGCACGAAGGGACTGAGAAAACCTTCTCGCCCAAAAGGGGGAAGAGTGAAATGAGACAAAGCGTCGTCAATGGCTGAGAGATTCCAGAGTCTCCAGAGTCGAGAGGTTATCCTGGGGGTTACTCTTATGCATTAAGTAGATATCACCTTGTTGTTCAAGATGAAGTGGAGAGGCTAGAGGGAACTGCCTGAAAATGTAGAGCTGTGTTCCAGTAGCCACGTTTCTTGAAGATGATTGTATAATGATACAGCTTTCACAATGTGACTGTGTGATTGTGAAAACCTTGTGTCTGATGCTCCTTTATCTACCTCGTCAACAGACAAGTAGAACATATGGAATAAAAATGAATAATAGGGGGAACAAATGTTAAAATAAATTTAGTTTGAAATGCTAGTGATCAATGAAAGGGAGGGGTAAGGGGTATGGTATTATAAATTTTTTTTGTTTTCGTTTTATTTCTTTTTCTGAATAGATGCACATGTTCCAAGAAATGATCATGATGATGAATATGCAACTATGTGATGATATTGTGAATTACTGATTATATATGTAGAATGGAATGATCAAAAGAGGAATGTTTGCGTTTGTTTGGTGCTTTTTGGTATTTAAAAAAATAAAATAAAATATTTTTATTTTAGATAAAAATGATTTTTAAGAATCATTAAAAAAATAAAATAAAAATTTTTAAATGATTCTTAATTTTAATATAAGCTAATTTTAAATATTTAAGAAAAAAACCTCAGTTTTAAATTACACTAAATTTGTATGATCTCAGTGTGTCAGTATGTTTTTTAAGTTCCTTCATAGGACCAATTTATCTGGCCAACACTCTCCCTTTGGGAATCCTTTATGGTACAGGCAACACTATGATATTAAGGATATGGTATTAACCAGCATGTGTTTTATAGTTTATAGGGTGCTTCTAGGCACAGTAGGGCATTGGATGCTGTCCCTAAGCCTGTGAGGGACTCAGAGATATTAAACCAGTCAGTGATCACCTGGTTAAGAAGTAAAGACCAACCCGGGTTCCCAGCAGCGCCCTCTTACACCCTGACTTCTAGCCCCCAAGGAGAGAAAGGCAACATCTAACCCACCGTCTCTTCCAGCTCCACCCCAGCTGGAGCCCCTTTACCCACACAGTCGGGTTCGCAATTCTTATGTTACATAGGGCTTTAGACATTTCCCATCCATTATCTCATTTACTTCTCTACCTTTTGTGGAAGATAGGATTCCTTCTATTTGGCAGAAAAGTAAACTCAGGAACAAACAGGAAATGGTATCCATTTGCTCCAGACCCCATCTCTTCTTCAGCTCCCTCTGTCCCACCTCCCTTAGCCTTAATCAACCCAACACCCACCCGTGGGCCCACGCATTGCTGGGTTCTTCCCTACCGGCCTGAGTTTAAGCCACAGAGGCTGCTGAGCATAACTGCCCACCCACCTTTCCCCCCAGTTCCCCACAGACACTGGATCAGCCGCAGAGAGGTGCCTTGTCGGTTCTGCTGTCTCCTAGGAAGATGCTGATGGGAGAGCCCCCTTATCTCTGCGGTTGTCAGGATGGTGAAAAGGCTGGTCATCAAAACTCTGAAGCTCAGTTAAAAACTTCTGGAGAAAAATGATGCATTCACTAGGAGAGAGGAATAGGTAAGAGTAAGGAAGAAGTGATGAAGGAAAAAAGAAAAAAGAAAAGGAAGAGGCACAGAGAAGGAGTGGGGCTGGGGTAGGTGCCAAGGGCAAAAAATTTAATGGAAACTGGAAGGGCACAGGGACATTCTAGACCCACCTTTCCAGTGCTGCCTACACCTAAGAATAGCCCTTCGCTGGACTGTGGAGGGCGGTTCAATTGTCCCACGGCTCTACTCAATATTGTCAAGACGCTGAGGTCTCCACGGCTGCCTGACCACACACCCAGGGCCACGTAGCCAAACCAAAGTCCTCTCCAACGTCAGGGCTGTAATAATCGGCTCCCTGCTTGGAGGAGGTAAACTCTAGGAGATTCTAGAACTTGCAGGAATTTTGCTCTGATGCTAGTGCCTATTATGCAAAATTTCACTATAGAGAGAGAACTAAGTCTTTGTAAAAATTGGGCTAAAAGTATCTGGTAAATTGAGTCAGGGGCTGCCCAGATCAAGGGCATCTGCTTTCGGTTCTGCAGATGCTCCTAGAGTTTGCAAAGCAGAACCCACCTTTGTGCTTTGGTGTCATCACTGCTGTGTTGGCCAACCAACTACTGGGAACAGTTCCATGGTGGAAAAGCGAAAAGATGACACCTGTCCCAGTGTTACCATCATCCTCTAAATGCCTTCTCAGGTGCTAATTCACCTGCTCTAATTACAGTGCATTGTACAAAGCCTTAACAGCTCGATGACCTAAGACAGACAATGACTAAACCTCCATGAAGGATCTGTGAACAGCTTCCGTGTGGCCTGCCCTTTGCTTGAGAGTTATAAGAAAATACTCAGTCCCTACCCCAGGGCCCAAATGCTCTTCCTGATCCCCTTTTGACTAGCAAAAGGTCTCTCTTCAAGATCCAGCCAAAAATGTCACCTTCTCTGGAAGCCTTTCCTAACCCTTGCCTTCCCCCTGGCAAATGGAGTCATTCCCCATTCTGAGCTCCCAGGAAAATGGGGGTTTAACTACTGAGGTGTGGCATTTTATCTGCTTGAAAGTCTGTCTCTAGGGGTAGACTGTGAGCTGCATTTTATTCAACCTTCTTAGCTGAGTTCCAACCACATTGACGAGTGTGGGTTTTACACTCAATAAATGCTGAAGAATAGAAGAATGACATTATTTGATCAAATAAAATATAGAATACAGGCTGTCAAAGGAGATGCATTCAGTGTAATGAAATCTGAAGAGAGAATTTGCATTTTAGAAATGCTATCCATCTATTACTTTTCAAATGAGTTTCTATTTCTTTTTTTTCCTTTGTTTGTAAAAAGTATTCAATCAAATTGTTCTTGAGACTTTTTGAGGTTCAGCTTTAGTATTACAATAATTTTTATAAAATATAGACTGTTTTATCAAAAATATTTATACACTCTGTTGCAATATATCGCTTTTCCCCTCAGTAACTGCCAATATAAAATCTGGATCCCATGGCCTAAAATATACAGATGTACTTCACATAAATGCTGGAGCCTGAGGTACACTTGGCCACTGTACAAAAAAGGATGAGGTGGTGAAATTAAATAACAAGCCTACAATATGGAATACATTACAATGTACACATATACATGTTCACAGCAGGTATACAATGACAATCCTTATGGTTTAACAAAGATTTAGATACCTTCTATAGCAGACACAAGAACAAAATATACTAGGAAGCTAACTATAGAACTAATATCTAACAAGGGGCGATCAGTTCATTGATTCAGGAAGAACGCATGACTGAGTATTCATGAGTGTAACATATATGGAAATGTGTTTAGTTAATATAGTATCTGGGTTCAGGCTGATAAGTTTTCATTCTTAAAATTTTAAGTCACACCTTCTGTGTGAGACTAAAGCAAAAAATGTTTATTTATTACAAAATCTATATTTTGACTAGTGCATTTCCTAATATAACTTATGTAGATAGTTTGATTGAACGCCATAAGTACTTGGAATCTCAGGTAGGACATGAGATTTTGCTGGTTTGTCCAGAGTGATGCCCCGATGAATCCCAGAGTGATTCTATCAGTGAGTGGAAAAGTATCTGCAAAGCCCCCTTCGGGGAATGGTGAGAACAGGGAGAAATTCAGCTTCCCCAAATTGAATTCTTGATATTCTCACAAGCAGTGTGGACAACCAAAGCTATAGGCTGAGCCCCCAGTCTTGGGGTTTGTTCATATGAAACTTAACCCGGCAAAGGATAAGTCAAGTCTACTTAAAATTTAGGCCCAAGAATCACCCCCAAGAGAGCCTCTTTTGTTGCTCTGATGTGGCCTCTCTCTCCAGCCAACACAACAAGCAAACTCACCACCCTCTCCCTGTCTACGTGGGACATGACTCCCAGGGATGTGGACCTTCCTGGCAACGTGGGACAGAGATCTTGGAATGAGCTGAGACAGCATCAAGGAATTGAGAAAAACCCTAGAATGAGCTGAGACTCAGCATCAAGGGATTGAGAAAACCTTCTCGGCCAACAGGGGGAAGAGGGAAATGAGACAAAGTATCAATGGCTGAGAGATTCCAAACAGAGTTGAGAGGTTATCCTGGAGGTTATTCTTATGCATTAAGTAGATATCACCTTGTTATTCAAGATGTAATGGAGAGGCTGGAGGGATCTGCCTGAAAATGTAGAGCTGTGTTCCAGTAGCCATGTTTCTTGAGGATGATTGAATAATGATACAACTGTCACAATGTGACTGTGTGATTGTGAAAACCTTGTGTCTGGTGCTCTTTTATCTACCTCGTCAACAAAGGAGTAGAATGTATGGAATAAAAATAAATAATAGAGGGAACAAATGCTAAAATAAATTTAGTTTGAAATGCTAGTCATCAATGAAAGCGAGGGGTAAAGGGGTATGGTAGGTATAATCTTTTTTTTTTCTTTCCTGTGTTCGTTTTCTTTCTTTTTCTATTGTCTTTTTATTTCTTTTTCTGAATTAATGCAAATGTTCTAAGAAATGATGAATATACAACTAAGTGATGATATTGTGAATTACTGATTATATATGTTGATGTTTTATTTCGTTTCTTAATCTTTTAATTAATAAATAAATTTTTAAAAAATAAAAATAAAAAAATTTTTAAGTCAATGCTGATATTTAGTTGTTCCTATTGCTTCAACATTGTTTAATTAACAAAAAATCATTTGGCAAGTAGCTCTGCTGGTAAGCTGAGGCTCTGTCACATGGTTGGTAAAGATTCAGCAATAAAAACATTTTCTCCTAACACATATAGAAAATTTAGAAAGCGGTTCATTCCATTCAAAAAAAATGAAGCCCAAAATGTGTTCAAGCTACAACTACTTTTTTTTTCTGACAGTGCTTTACTTGAAAAAAAAAAAAGAGAACATCTGGCTTATTCAAACAGAACCATACTATGAATAGCAATAGTATCCCATGTCCTTATTCTCCTCCCCCTCCCCCTCCTCCTCTCCCTCCTCCTCCCCCTCCCCTCCTCCTCTCCCTCCTCCTCCCCTCCCCCTCCTCCTCCCCCCTCCTCCTCTCCTTCCTCCTCCCTCCCCCTACTCTCTCCCTCCTTCTCCCCCCTTCTCCTCCCCCTCCCTCTCCTCCTCTTCCTCCTCCTCGCTCTCCCCCTCCTCCTCTCCCTCCTCCTCCCCTTCCCCTCCTCCTCTCCCTTCTCCTCCCCTCCCCCTCCTCCTCCCCTCCCCCTCCTCCTCTACCTCCTCCTCCCCCTCCTCCTCCTTATAAAACACAACTAGGTGAAGTTAACTGATTACTCTTCCTTCCGATTCAGGCAGGCTCATGGCAAAGCTGAAGAAGAATGTTTTTCTTTCTTTCTTACAAAATAGACTATTGATCCAATAGTATTCATTTGTGATGGACCTTTTCATGGCCAATGTTCGCTCAGTTTAAACTCCTTGAAACTTCCCAGTGCTTAGATTTACGACGAAAATACATGGAACAGCCACTTTTTGAAGAAAGTATTAGAATAGTACTTTTAAATAAAACTTCATGAGTTAAAAAAAAAAGATGCAAACTCAGAAGCTATTGGTGGCACGGAGAGCAAGTGAAGGGTTGTTTTCTTAAGAGATCTTCCTGTGAGTCAGTCTGCTTGGTGTCCCACTGTCTGGTTTCTCTTCTGAAATTATCCTTGGTTTTCAAGGTTTCTGATGAGTTTTCTACTCTTAACAGTTAAAGTTAGCTTGGAATTTTCTATGGGTCTTTCCAGTACTCTTGTAATTACAGCCTTAATTATTCTTTAAGACCTTGGGTGCAATAGTTTCACCTTGGAATACTCCCATATACAATGAACTCTGGGCTCTCTGCCTTGGAGTCATCTCCCAGAGGTTTACCGCTGACTTGTTTTTAGGCCAGAAGCCATCTCTCCACCATAAATTACTAGGTGGTCAGGATTCATTTTCATTTAACCTAAGATAGAAATAATTAGGAGGCTAATCTGCTGTAAAATAAAATTAACAATTAAGATAGGGCATGCCAAGACCCATGGTCTGAAGGCTTCGAAATGTGTGTGCCTCATCTTCCTTCCACTGGAGTAGGTCGTAATGGGCTGGGCACAACTGGGCTTGCAACCGCAGGATTTGTGCATCTCAGACCCCAACACACTGAGAGAGACCAAGAGAAAATCCTTGGAGTTTTAAGTATTAAGTATTTACAGGCACATTCTTGGCATTGCATCCCTGGTTTTTTTCAAAGGGCAAAGACAGAGGTATCACTTGAGAGAAGAGAAAAGTTGAAAATGAGGTTTGTGCGGGAATTCATCTCCTGGCTGGGAGCACATGTATTTACACGCATGTACATGCAAGTGCGTTTGGGGGTGTGCTAAGCTGTGCTTCAGAAGGTGCCCTTCTCTGTACCCCTCCCCCAACACAACACCACAGAAGGACCCAAGTTCAGTTCCCAGAATGATGCAGCTCTAATCAGCTCTTACACAATCACTGCAAAGCACAAACAAGGGGGGCAACTATTATCCTCACCTTTTGTATGTTAATTTAATTTCAAAATCAAATTCCTTTAGTCTCCAGATCCCTTAAATGCCATACAACTATCCTCCTCTATTAACTTCGGTTCAAAACCTCATAGTTGTCGCTGGTTACCTTGGACCACTCCTTTGGATCTGCAAGGGCCGTGCTGGAGAGACATAATGACTTGGAAGGAAAGCCATTGACTGAGGTTGTGAAATCCTTTCCTCCTACTTTCCTTTTCTCCTCATTTCTACTAAGGCATCTGAGAGTTAAACCTGGAGAGTGGGTCAAGCATGACTATCATCTTCTCTCAGTACCTAGCCCCAGAGAAGACAGTTCAGGGCTTCTGTTGTCTACAGGAGCAGTGAGAGGCTGGCAGGAGAACCACTCTGAATGAAATGCGCAAGAGAAGGTAAGGCAAGAAGAGGCTGAAAACCAACCCTTGTGGACTCACATTTTAGCAGAGCACCTCCCTAGATAAGATACCTTCTGTGGTTAGTTTACCATGAATGAAATGCAAGTCTTGCCGACACAGTTTATTATCTGACCCTAAGCAGTCATAGACTGCTTCACATCTCTGCCAGCCGAGGCTAATGGGGTAGAGGCCAGAGACCACAAATTTAATTCAAACATCCTTAGACCTAAAAATTTCAGAACTTAAAGGAACTGTAAAGATCCAGCCCTCTCACTTTAAAGAAAAGGAGACTGTGGCCCAAAGATAGATAATGAGTAAAGGAACTCAAGCCACACCTTGAGTTCCTTGAGGAATGGAACACGTCTCATTGACTGTGGCCATCGCTGACACCTGGCAGGATGCCTGGCATATGGTGGGTATTCCATAGATGCTGATCAAATAAATATAAGAATGAATGCATGAACAAATGAATACATTGGGTAAGATTCTTAGTTGCATGTCACCAAAATTGTCTAGCTAATTCAAGGGGAAAATGAATTCATTAAAGAGATTCCGAGTACTCACAAAATCCCTGGGAGGACTGGAGAGCCAGGCTCAGAGAGTTAGCAATTGTGAACAAAGCCCCAAGTGGGACCAGGAGTCGACCAGCGCTGCCACTCCGAGGCACAGACGACTGCAATTTGTACAGTCTGCCCACCAATTCGAGACTCAGGTGCTGATGCAGAACCACCGCTATGACTTCACCAGGACAGGGCCCCTCTGCAAGGTGCCTGCTTCCCCTGACTTTTGATTCAAATTCTGATTCACAGAGCCTGAGCCAAGGCGACCGTGCCCTAGGAGTTATGTGGCATTTTAAGTTTCTGTAGCAAGAGACAAGCCTTGCTTTATGAGGAGGGAAATACCCTAAAACATAGAAGAAGGGATAAACATCAAAGGGGCTTTGAAGAAAGAAATGAATGAAGAAAATGGATTATGCAAGATGTAAATACATTGTGCATCTCGCTGACTCTTGCGTCTTTATGCGGCTGCAGGATGCTCCCCTCCCCCACTCGCAATCGCCCCGTCACTTATTTCTGGGAATCCCTGGTGTGTTTTTCAAAGGTTATGTCTATTTGCAGCTGTCATTTTTTTTTCCTTCCTGGCATTCTCCAGCACTTCCTGTGAAGTCCACAGTTAAGGCTTCCTTCAAGATTGGGTCAGTCCCCTTCCATGGCTTCCTGGGTCCACACTTGAGTCCCTTCCAATGAGGTCGCAGCAGTGCCGTGATTTCTGAACATCATCCACATGCACAGCCTTGAAAGGGCCCAAAGGCTCCTGGAACAATTTATATTATGGAACAAGTAGTGTGCCATTAGCAAGCAACACTTTTCTTTTCTCCCATTGAACTTTCAAGTCCATTTGATGGACTATTCCTTTCCCACTTTGAATGAAAGCCTCGGTTAGGACCCAAGATTTTCTAATAATCCTTAAATAGTAAAAATAAAAATTCCTTTGCTCATACCAAATAAAAGTCTCATTCCGGGATACTAATGAAAACTCCACACTGCCTCCCAGGTTAAAGGGTTGCCCTCCCCAGTTCAGATCTCCTTCAGACTGGAGCCCTGCACAGACAGGATGAGAAATGGTACCTGTTGCTAGGAATCTTGACAGACACGTTCCTTTGTTCATTCATTCATACATTCCTATATTCATTCGACTAGCATCTATTTGGTGCCCATTTACGCCAACTGCCCTGCTAGGCATCAAGGTCAGCAAGCTATTTCCCCACCTAGCACCTCTGCCTTTATCCCTTCGCTGGCCTGCCTTGGCCTCTCTAGGGTAGAAGGAAGGAAAAGTAAGGAGCAGGAAAGGTCTTTTCCTTGTTCTTTTTTTTTAAACTAGCATGGGTGTAATTTCTTCTTGGTTTTCTCTAGCCATGGCTGTCCCCTCCAACTGCAGGCTTTCTGGCTCCAGAAGGACCTCTCCTTGAAACAGCCACTCACCATCTTCCCTCACCTTCTACCTCCAATGGCACCCCCACATTTTTTCTGCTGATGTCACCAAGAAGAATCTCAGTTGGGCAAGATCCCTTTAAAAATCCTAAGTCCTTAAATTGCTTACAATCCAGTTGTGAGGGATGGGGCAACCTGTAGTTCTTTACAAATGGAAATGTTTTATCAGCTAGCATTTGTGAATTCAAATGGAAAAAAAAAGTTTGATTCTTTCCTCCATAACAACCACAGAACTCCTTTTGAAAGATGACAAATTCTGGATTTGTGGAGTCAAAAGACACAATGTTTAGCTACAGACACAGTAACTATCTGTGTGAAACAAGAAGGCTCTGGCTTTCTGAAGCCAACCAGAGGGCATATGGCTTTCTGTTCCTGCAGCTCAGTGACGGAAAATGTGGAAATAGATTTTGGTTGGATGAAAGGACATGCAAGGGGGAAGGATGACTTATAAAGGCTTTTACTAAAGGAGGAGCCTTGGCCTCTGCCAGTTGTCTTTCTCCCATCTCCATTCTTTCATCCACATGCTCTCCCCACCTCCACAACCAACTAAACGGCCAGACTAGGATTGAAGGAGTATTAAATGAGATAATACATGTGGCAGGGCTGGGACCAGTACAGGGTCAGCACTTGCACAATCCTGAAAGTGAGTGGCTCCTTGAATTTTGCATCCTAAGCACTTTTCTTTCCTCACCCTAGTCCTAACCCTAATGTGTGACAACGCATCAAAAGTTGTAAATGACTAATCAAATAGCCCACTCTCCCAAAATCTCTTCTTGTTAGATTCCGCCCATTCCAACCTAATTTCTCACGACATCCCAGACACTAATATCTGTTACTTTGATGGAATTACTGAAACTCTCTTTCTTCCACGTGCCCACTGCATATACTTTCTACCAGATTTGAAGTTAACTTCGTGTCTCTCTTTACAAACTTCCTGAGGGCGTGCTCTACAAAGAAGAGAGGAAGCCAGAGGCCAGTCTTGTCCTCTGTTAAAGTAGGCGTTCCCCTGGTGCCACAGGCTTTGTTCCCAGTCCAGTCCAAAGTGGGAAGATTTCCTGGGAGCCAGTTTGCCTAGTATTTTCAGCAGTTCGGGAGCTTTGCTTACCGGTGCTCTCTACTGCCCTCTCTGGCTTGAACATTGTCTCCAGAGATATTCCTCTAAATCCTGGGACCCAACCTCCCCACCCCCCACCATCACATTTCACAGCTTTTCTCCCTTAGTTCTCATGAGCTCTAAAAAATAAAATGGGGGACACTTCAGCCACCAAAGCCTGCATCTGGCTTACATTCCCAGGTCCTTCCTGCTTAGGTTGTTGAAGTAACCCTGGAAGAAGTCTAATGAGATCTTTGGGCTCTAGCAAGGCTGGGTCCTAGCCTTCTGGAAATTATATGATTTGGTTATTAGACACTGCCAAAATTCAAAACTCTTCAAAGCTACTCTTCGAGATTTCCATAAAATCCATCCAGCTGTTCATCTTACCTTGGCGACCTTTGACCTACAGGATGAGATCCCAATTAGAAAGACAGGCCAGCTGACCACGTGGGAAGATGCTTTAATAATATGGTTTGTGTGCTCTTTAGTGACCCTTTACCTTTCCTCTTTTCTACTTTAAACATCCAAAAAATTAATTTCATAACCTCAACATTCCTGCACAGTGCTCTATGGGTTGGAGATGCTGCTTCGGGAGTAGCTAAGCAGAGTTCAGAACTTGCAGGATCTCCCTGCTCTGGCAAGCCTGGCTCTGGGGACCTGGAAGTCACCAACACACCTGTTTTCTCCCCTACTCCAGTCCCAAATGAGTTAAGTTTATGGTTGATTAAGGAAGAACTGTGTCTACCAATTTGAATTCCCCAATAAGTAGATGCATCCCCTAGGATGGGTGGTCTTTTGACCAGTGAAAAACCATCCAGGTCCTGAAACAAAGGAGATGCCAACCCCCAAGAATGACTCCTGGGAGAGACTTACACTCTTTATTTGAATCAGTAGAGTCTGCAATATGACATTTCAGAAATGAAATCAAATGCTCCACCACTGTAGGAAAATGAGAAAATGTGTGGCTCCCCAGTTCTACACCTGTCTTTCCTCTCTTCCAACCTTGCTTTCTGTGGCTTTCCAAAGGCTCCTGCAAAGCATCACCACCTGTCTTACTGTGTACAAAGAAAAAATACGTGTTTATTTCGTGTTGTAGCGATGATACAAACCTATGCCAAAAAAATTCGGTTTACAGAGATTTTAACATAAAACGTGCTGAGGCTAAGACGGCTTATAAAGAGATGCAGCGACGGCTGCCAGTTCCAGGGATGGTCAGTTCTCCAGCCTCGGCTTCGATCACTCTTGTGACGTCCCCCGGCCCTTCACAAAGATTAAGGGAACCCCCTGTCCCTTGCCAAGATGTCCCTGCTGGATCGTCTTAACCTGGAATGAGGTGGGATTCCCGGGAAAGCACCGCAGCCCTGGGGAGAGGCGCGCGGGGACCCGGCGCGGGTCGAAGGCGGCAGAGGCACAGCAGGGAAAGCCCCTGAGCTCTAAGGCCCCTAGATTTCCGCTCTTCCCACACCCAACACCCTCACCTTCTTGTTTTCAGAACTTCAACTGGACCCTGGAAATGCAGAGCGCAACCCAGAGATTTCTGTGATTTGGGAACACGGTGCCAACTGTTACTCCAAGATCACATTAGGGAACCCGACTTTGTCTAATTTGGAACTCGTCTCGACCCCGCGCCACCGCGGCGGGTGTTGGGAGCAAGGGGGCGAGGGGGTGCGGCGGGCCTGACGGCTCCGAGGCCCTCGTCTCTCGCATCCCCGCACAAACGAAACTATCCAGCACAACCCCGCAAGTGACCGACTGGCCAGTTCGGGCAAGGGAAGAGCAGACGCCGCCCTCGCTCCATGTCACTGCGCTGTTTCTCCCAGACCTGCGGCAGGTAGCCCGTCTCCCTGCCGCTCCTCCCCGACGGGCAACTCGGCTGCGTCTGGCCAGCTAGAGCAGACTCGGAGCGCGGCGGCCAGGGCCCTCGGAGTTAGTCCCACTGGGCCGGAGGGGCCACCGAGCGGGGTGAAGGACGCTAGGGCGCGGCCCGGAGCGGGACCCTCGGCGCCCACGGCCCAAGGGCACGGTGAGGGTGGAAGGACACCGTGGCAGCGCGCTCCCTCCCGGAGACCGACTCCTCGCTGCCACTTAGCCCGGCACAACCTGCACCATCCCCCGGCTTGGAGTCACCTCGCCAAGCTACCACTCACCACCCCGCCGACCTCATAAACAACTCCTGGAAGCGCGGTGGGAGAAGGCGGGGCGGCCCGGGCTGTCCGGAGCGGAGCGCGGGGGCAGGGGGCGGGCCGGGGTCAGGGCAGCGGCTGAGGCCGCGCCTCCCCATTGGCCGGGACGCAGTGGACTGCCCGAGCGCTCCCCGCGGCGAGGGCGGGGTGGGAGGGGGCGGAGCCTGCCGCCGCGCGCCCGCGCCCCTCGAGCCCTCCCCCCGCGCGGGCCGCCAGAGTTTTTAAAGTGGGCGCGCAGCCCCGGGAGCCGGACAGTCGCTAGCGAAGGGCAGTTCGGCTCCGGCGCTCGCAGCGTTCTCGCCCCCAGCTCTCCTGAGGCGGCCGTACAATCCTCGGCAGTGTCCTGAGACTGTATGGTCATCTCAGCGGCCGCCCGGCCCCGGACTTCTCCCAGCTCCCGGCGTTCGAGCCACTTCTTCATCTTCTCCTTTTTTTGGGGGGGGGGGGGGAAGCAAGAAAAGTGACTCCTTTTCGGGGGAGAAAGGAACTCCGGTTGCCTTCTTGCTGCCCTCTTTTCGCGTTTGACAACCTCCTCCCACTCCTTCCCCAACCCCGCCTCCCGTGCAGGTTCCTCCCCGTCACCTTTCTCCACCCTCCGCCCCCGCACCTAGCCTGCCGCCCGCCAACTTCCACCTGACCGTGCGGGGCGCTCGGGACCTGCGAACACTTGGGACTTTTCCTCCGGTCCAGGCCCCGGAGCGGGTGAAGGGCCACAGCTGCAGCCGCCACCGACCGCAAAGCCCTGGTGCTCGGCGTCCCACGGGGCCGCGGCCGCGATGACATCTGACAAGGAGAAGAAAAGGTAAATGAGGCGCCTGAGTCGGCGAGGGCGCTGGTCCGAGGGGATGGCGGGGCCGCGCGGGGTCGGCGCGACACAGAGAGGTTGGGAGAGGAGTGCGGAGAGGTCTTCGAGGCCTAGGGATCGGTTTGGAGGATTTTGAGTGGGGAGGTCAGGTGTCCCGTCCGGGGACGTGGAACTGCGGCCTCGCAGTGGAGAGTTCTGGGGCCCGGGGTAACCCGGGGTCCCTGGAGGAGGGGGATGTTCCCACGGTGCCCTCCAAAATCTCTCTGCCACCGCAACGCGCCGGAAGGTTTGTGAGTTAGTGTTCTTGACTTTACCGCGACTCGCTTGCGGGGACAGCATCCACGTCTCACTTTTCCTCGGGAACCCCCCCGGTCCTTTCAAAGGCGCGCCTAAGCCCGCGCTGCGCTCCAAACCTGCGGGGGGCTGGAGGCGCTGCACAGGGACGCGCCCCGGCGGAGAGGCTGACACCCGGCAAAGACCTGGCTCCGGGGTTCCAGACCCCACAGAAGCTTAGAAAGAGCTCTCCCAGCCCGCACTGTGACTCTTTGGCAGAGCGGGATGGGACCGCGGTGTGCGGAGAGGAGCGGTGACACCGGGCGCCCGTGGTAGTCCGGTGTTTCTCTTCCAGGAGGGCAGAGAAGGACAGCCGCAATCTGCCCGCCTGCCCTCGCGATCCTCTCAGCACTGGGTGAGAGGCAACTCAAGCCAACTCTCTCTTTGTCCTCCCGTCCCCTCCGGCCCGCTTCCGGCCCGGCCGGTCCCGGCCTCCTCCTGGAGAGGATGGGAACGCACGGCGCGGCAGCGCATCCTGTGAACAGGAGCACCGCTCCGGGCCCAGCGCGGGGTCAACCCCCTGGTCCCCCACTCCTGTCTCCACCTGGGCTACCCAGTAGCCTACAGCTTCCAGATCCGCGGTCGGCGGAGGTTTGGCGTGGTTGCAGCACGGAGAGGGGGCGCGGGGTGCCCCACCAAGTTGCTGGGGGCTGTGCCGCGGGAGTACGGCGACCTGGGGGGTCGTGAGAGGCCTGCGGAGATGAGGAGGAACCAGCCGCGAAGGGAGGTGCTGGCTGACCCGGAGCTGGGGCCCGGAGAGTTCAGTTCCTGGGTTGATTTGCTTTGATTCCGACTTCCACTACGGGACGGGAGCCAGGAATCGTGTATCCTCTGGTGGAAAGCGGCGGTTCCCACATCGGGGTACCGATAAGGATTTGATAAACGCGAGCGAATCGCGCCAATCCTGGCCAGGTGCCCGGGCGCTTCGCTCCTGGATCGCTGGGGGTCGAGCCCCTCAATCCCTTCTCGGCACCCCGCGCTTTCCCTCGCGTGTCATCATCGCACACTCAGGCCAGTTACCGTTGAATGAGCGTGGGTCCGGTTCCCCCTGGGACCGGCGGTCGCCGTATCCTTGGGAGCTTCGGGGCGGTCCGTGGCTCCTGTGTCTTTTGAGGGTAGGGAAGCAAGGATGAGACTTTAAGATTACAAAAGATTTACAAAACGCATTTTGTGAAACCAATATAGCCAGTAATGCTAGTAAAACCGTTTCTAATAATGCTAGAAATAGTAATGACTAAATATTCGAAAATCAAAGCTATGATCAGCTCATCTGTGAGTGCTACGGGCTCCAGAGCCGGCAAGAGTACATTTTACAACTGTGATGCCTATCAGTGCATGTTGCAATCGCAGAGGTGGGGCCTAATCCTAATCTTCACAAATGTGTGAAATGTCAGCTTCTGCAGCGTGACTCTACCGCTGGTTCTGTGCTGTTATGGATAGTCATCATTGCAAGAAACTTGAGAGCAGGATCAAAAATTATTTGGACACTCCCTGCTGCAGTGCCTCCTTCTTTAGAAGCATGGCTGAGAGATACAGGAACTGGGAATGGGAGCAGGGAGAAAGTTGCATAATTTTACTCCAAACTATTGGAGAGAGCAGCTACTTAAGAACCACTGCAGGAATTGTAAGCGAGATGCCTATGAGGCAAATCCGTTTGTTGCGGTGCTCACCTGGTAGCACAGCACCCAGAGCGGCTACCCTCTGCAACTTGCCTTGCTTTTTACGTAGCAGAGGGGCAGGGCAAACAGCATGCCCCTCACCATCCAAAGATCTGCGAGTTGTTGTCAGATTCCTAAGGGGCTAATTGCTTTGAGGCTTATTTACTGTTCGCTCTGGCTCTGTTTGCTGGGTGCAAGCACCTTGAGGGACCTAGATGTAATTTAAATACGGAACCAAACAGTAATTAAAACTTGGTGTTGTCATGCAAGTAGCTGTGTCCTTAGCTTTCCAAGAGTATCTCACAAATGCCGTAGGATGCCTAGGGGGGCTCTCTGCTGGCAGTGACCATTCACTGGTTCTTAAAGATTAGAGTCTTTTCTGGTTCTACACCTGGGCAGCAGAACCGTTTTCCCCAAAAACTTAAGACTCACGGAATATTTGCAGTGTTCCTTCTAACAACAGCCCCTCAAGGACTGGCCAGGATTATTTTATTCCAGAGCTTTTTCCATGAGGCTGAATATGTTAATGTTTAATTACAGAGTTTGCTTTCTAGCTGTTGGCTAGCTGGTCTTGATAGAGAGTGCCAGAGTGTGCTTTTTTGTTCGTAACGAGCATTTGCCATGACATCAGAGGAACTGAAGCTTGTTACGGGTTCTGAACTTTCACTTGCCCTTCTTTCCTGATATATCAGGAATAAAGTGGAAGGATTGACCAGACTGGGTTCCTGGTTATACCAAGAGCTAGAAAGTGTCTGCTGACTCACCTCCTGTTAAAACAGTTTCTGAGTTCCTTTCCTGGGAGATAAGAGGTAGTGAGGAAGTTCTTAGGTGCATGGGGATTGGAAAGTTGTTCGGGAAATTTAACTGAGATCCTTGAAAAATCAGGGATCAAAATCCAGTCCCATTCGTTTCCTGGTGCCTGCCCATACAAAAAAAGAAAGAAAGAAAGAAAAATCCCGTCCCAAAGCCAGACCCAATTCAGAGCACTTTTCAGGAAGCTTATACTGCTTAGTACAGGGCCAGCTACGGAGGGGGCTTGGGGACATGTGGACTAGAAGTTTTCAAACTATCTCCCCCTCCCCCTGCCTGCTGAACTTAGTAAAAATGAAATCAAAGTCCATCTTTATTATTTTTCTTTTTCTGATTCTGAAGGGAAAAGTATTGCTGGGCAGCTTTTCTCAATTTTAAATATATTTTCTACAGATATTTCTTTGATACTTTCCATAGCATTACCACAATGCAGGTTAATATGCAATTGATAAAACACATTCTAGATTTAGGTATTTAAAATATAATATATCCTGCGTTCATGAATTTCAAAAGGATGCTGTGGCGGTAAGTCCTGAAACCTAGAGGGCCCAGCCTCTCCAGAACATCTGATAGTTCCATCTCCCTACCCCATATTACTGACAGCCCCTTCCAACATGGAAAAGTTAGAATGCGCATAGCCCAAACACCCCTAAAGAAAGGGATGGAAAGATCAAAGGTGATGGTGGAGTTATACAGAGAAGATAGGATTTAACAAATGAATATAATTGCTGAATCATTAAAAAAAATTGGTATGTCTTTTGGTCTCCAGTGTCTTAGAGCAGCTAGAAACAAAACCTAAAATTGTGGAGTTGTAACCCATGTCAAACTCTGAAATATGTTCTACAACTGTGGTGCTATGCGTTGAAATGTAGTGCTTTTTGGTATATATGTTATTTTTCACACACAAAAAAAGTCAATTGTGATGATAAAAAATGTATTTATGCCTTCTAGCTTCCTATATTCTGGAGCAGCTAGAAGGAAAAATGTGAGAGGATCGTATGGTAGGCCATGACAAACGCTGGAATCTGTCTTGTCTTATAACTACTCATTGAAGAGTGCTTTGAAAACTATTGCTTTTTTTATTTCTTTGCTTTATATATATATGTTATATTACAATAAACAAATTGAAAAAAAAAAAGATGCTGTGACTTCGGGTTCTTCCTCTCTGATGGAGAGCTTAGAATTAGTTTGTAAGGTACCTGGAAATCATCTAGCCAAATGCTTCTCTTCTGGATGTGGAAACTGAGGCCTGGAGAGGTCAAGTGAGTTCTCCACAAAGAGAGTTAGTGCTTGGCTAAAATCAGAACTCTGATTCATTATTTTCAATTACATATGTGTTTTCCTATTGTTCACAGAATAGTATCCCTGAAATGCCTCTAGACAGGTGGGTGGTTTCTAGCAGGTTAAAGCAATTCTATGCCCCCCAACCACCAAACCTTGTAGAAAGGAGATTTGCTCATCTAGAAAATTATGAAAGCTTTCAGGCTGCAGCAGAACTGTTCCTGCTTGGTTTTCTTTACAAAAGGGAAGCAGAATTGGTGCTGGTTGCAATATCTGTAAGCTTTGGGAAATAGGCTTTCATTGTTTTAGCCCTCTTCCTTAATTTCACTTAGAAAAAAAGTGTACACATACAGGTGGCCTTCGTTAAACAAAACCCGCCAAGTGCCATTCCCCAGTAGAGCAGATTGCTTTGTGAAGGAGAAAATTTACCGTCAGCAGAGACCTTCAAGCAGCTACTAGAATAATTCTTGCATTGGATTAGGTGGCATTTTCATGGGAGTGATAACGTGAGACTCAAATAGTTTAATTCACTTAGAATGTTAATCAGTACCTCTGTGTTGGAGGGGAGAAGGGTGTTTCCTCAACTTTCTAGGAATTTATTTTGTAAAGTGTTTAGAAATGGAAGGAACTAATTAAGTATTCTCAGTATTCCAGGATTGTAGCCTAATACATTTGAAGATACTCAATGGTATTAATTATCTCAAGATTTGAGCTTTTTCACCTTTCAGGAAATCAGTTCCATTCAGTAGTATTGCTCTTTTTATATTTTCTCCAGTCTGTTCCATATAAGGATGATAGTTTTCTCTTTCATTTTAGCCTAATGAATGGTCTTTTCTTTTAGGACTGCCCATCCCTGGTAGTTCTTAAAGGGTCTGCCTTTTGCCACTGGTGTAAAGTTAGCAGTGTCCTTTACCTCCCAGGACCGCAGTGCCCTTTACCTCCCTTTTCCCCATTCCCAGTAACCCGGTACTGCCTATTCTTACGATGAAAACCATCTCTCAGATATTCCCTGCAAGATATAAATCAATAAGACAACAAACGTGTGTTGGACAACTACCACCTACTCTGGATATAATGCTGAAATGGAGACTAAGAAACTGGGGACATGGGCCTTATCTTCAAGTTGTTTAGTCTAACTGGGAGAGAAAGGAACACACACAGAAGTGTAAAAAATATATAGGTTGCTAATGTGTCTTTTCCACAGGGATCGAATAGTTTGAACCTAAAGGCATGAAGTTCTGAGTAGTATTTCAGGCAGAACCCACTGCCCTCCCACACATAGTTATTTAAGAGAACGGGGTGGTGGGGAGGGCTGGTACTAGTTCTTAGTATCCCTGGAATTACAAGCATTGACACAGTATAAAGACTGGATGTGGGTAAAGGCCAAGTCTGTGTTTGAGTGGGTAATGAGAATAAGGAAAAATGGGTGGGGTGGGATTTGGTTCAAGAGTATTCCCTGTGGTCTCCTTGGGCACCCTAGGCAGAAAAGTCCAGTGTTTGCTGTTCTGTACACACTTGTTTTGGGCGAGGGGCATGACGGGAGTCTAATAGCGCTCAATGAGTGATTGGGATGGGGGTTTCTGGTCTCCTTGAGGATAATAGTGGAAAACGCTCCGATTTCTGGAAGGCCAGAAGGGGAGAGGAGGCTTCTTAACCTGGGGTTTGTGAATGGGGGGAGTCTGTGAGCCTCTGAAACTGGGTGCTAGGTGTTATGTATGTAGGCCTGTTTTTATTTTGAGCAAAGTTTTTTCAGCTCTCAATAGCCTTTCAAGGATTCTGTGATCTGGAAAAAGTGAACCCTGGCTGCTGGATGTCTGATTCCATAACTGCCTTATGTTTCAGGATCTTTCTGTTCAGACCCCACAGTTCCCACAGTTCACTGCCAGTGACTCTCCAGTCTCAGAGGAGGTGGGAGAAGGTTGGCGTATGTATCTAATAAAAATTATGCAGTACAATTTAACCTTACCCGTACCTGGCTGGCCTAGCCAAATATCTGCCCTCATAATGGAAAGAAGGGGGTCAGAGTGCCCTGCACGGGGTAAGTTGTGGAATGGTTCATTTTGTTAATGCTTCTTAAAATGGCCATGAAACTTTATCATTATATTTCCCTTCATCTTCAAACAGTTATTTGGAGCCATGTATCTGTAATGGAAATCAGGGATGAAATAGAACAAACCAAACCAAAGACTGAACACTTAATCTTACTGTGTACCAACACTGTTCTCAGAACTTTACATGGATTATCTCTTATAATCCTATAATAACCCTGAGATATAAGCTCCACTGTTATCCCCATTTCACTGATGGGAAAGCTGAAGTACAGAAAGTTAACTGCTCAGGACCACGTAGGTATCATGGGCAGAGCTGGGATTTGAACTGAGCAAAGTGTCTCCAGAGTCAAAACTCTTAGCCACTGTTCCATCCCACCTGAACTTATCTAAGATATCTGTAAAGCATGTAGTACCATGCCTGACTTGTGCTAAGTCCTCAATAGATGAAAACTGCTCTTATGTTTTTATATTTTTCACATTTTTTAATTAAAAAAAAATAACATATATACAAAAAAGCAATAAATTTCTAAGTACATTTTAAGAAGTAGTTATATAACAGATTTTAAAGCTTGGTATGGGTTACAATTCCATGATTTTTCATTTTTTCTTCTAGCTGTTCCAAAACACTGGAGACCCAAAAGAAATATCAACGTACTGATTTAGCAGTCATATTTATTTGTTAAATCCTATCTTCTGTATTATACTCTTCCTTCTCTTATTCTTTTTTTGTGAAAAATAACATATATGCAAAAAAGCATAAATTGCAGAGCACATTGCAGCAATTAGTTGTAGAACAGATTTCAGAGTTTGGTATGGGTTACAGTTCCACAATTTAAGCTTTTCATTCCTAACTGCTCTTAGGTACTGGAGACTAAAAGGAATAACGATATAATGATTCAGCACTCATACTCATCTGTTAAACACTATCTTCTCTGTATAGCTCCACCATCACCTTTGATCTTTCTCCCGCTCTTTACGGGTATTTGTGCTATGCCCATGCTAACCTTTTCATGTTGGAAGGGGCTGTTGACAATATGGAGTAGGGGGAGTAGCTGATGTTCTGCAAAGGCTGGCCCCTCTGCATTTCAGTACTTATCTGGTCCAGGGATCCAGTGTTTTTATGTTTTTAATTACTATAATCACTTTTCTCTTTTGTGACCCATCCCATGTATCGAACCTCACAAGCACACAGGGAGGGATTGAAGCTCTGAAGGGTGGACTTGAAAGTCTTGGAATTTCTTATTTTTCATGGATTTTTCCAACTCTGACAGAAGGTGGTTCTCTATTACCCCCAAGAAGTTCAAAGCTTCCTACCACTCTCCTTTAGCTGGTGGCAAGACTTCAATAATTACTTTAGCCTTCAGACTCCATTGTGCAGAAGAACCTGTTACAAACTCTTCCTCTGTGGCTTCTGAAGAACCATCTCCAAATCGAGATGCACCGGACTTCCTTTGGCTCTTTTGATCTTTTGAAATTGCAAGCACAGGAAGGAAAGAATGGATGGGGGCATAAAGAACCGCTATGATCATTGCAATAATAGTGCGTTGCATTTTTTATAAAGTCCTTTCTCTGATGAGCCCTTAGCTTTCACAGCCATCACACCATCGGCCTCTGTACTGTGAACCCAGAAGGGCTTCTTTACTTTTCCCAGTGCTGCAAAACATAACTGAACTGACACGTATCAAAATAGAAAGAGAAGCAAGCCAGGGTGGCATTTGTATGTGTCGTGGCCATCCATCGTAAGTATGTGCCCCTCACTGCATTTGCAACTTACAAGTAGAGGTTGGGTGTAATTTGGTACCACCTCTCTGTTCCCACTGTTGAGAGCCACATAACTGATCTGAAGGCATGAAGTGGTGAGGCCCTTTGAGATCTTGGGAGCCAAGGAGCCAGGTGAGGAATGGACCAGAATTTTATCTGTTCCTAAGTGATCTTGCTTTTTTCTTATTTCTCAAGAAATACTGGTCTGCTTGACTGCCTTAGGCAATTTCCAGGGGCCATTTGTACATCTTCAGAATGCTTGTGTGACACCACTACCAGAAGCTTCACAAGTTCCCAGGAGGCTCATTTTTCCTTTAACTTGGAAAATTTTTTCAGTTTTAAAGTTTTAAGTAACCTATGTAAGATCGTGACTCTGGGAAGCAAAACTTTTTCTCAGGTGGAAAAATGTTTCAGAAAGGTGACTTGTCATTAAAGAAAATGACCCCATTTTAAAAATAAGTATTTGCCATGCACCCATTTGGTATTTTCCCAATTCTAGAAAGCCGTACATGTTATGGAAGTGGACTGTTAGAACTCTCTTGTTATCTGCTCCCAGCAACTTCCTGCATCCTCTCCCATGGTTCCCTCCAATTAAAAGCAAACCTATGAAGTAAATGCTAGCAATTTTATCTGGTTAGGCTGTACATGGGTGAAAAATGGATCCAGTATGCCCCATTCACGATCATGATGCTGGAGATTAACTGTCCTCCACCCCCTGTGATGTTGGCTACCTGCAAATGCTGGGGGATAGCCAGAAGCATTCTCCTTAGAAGCTCTGAGTTTTAGTTGACTATTTTGGTCTAATTATTATTATTTTTTTCTCTTTATTTATTTTGGTCTAATTTTTAATCTGTGGTGTCCCGGTGTTGACCTATGACCAGGGAGTTGGTGGTTTGCTATGAATAAGAGGACACATGGGCCCAATCTGAGAAAGTTCACAAGCATTCTATAAATTCTTTTAAATGCATCACTTAAAGAATATGATTATGGTTTGGTCCTAATCATTTAAACCATGGCCTTGTATGCCTAGCCCGCTGGTACTCCCTGGTGTTCTCTCTGGCTCTTGATGTTGTGTTTGTATAAACAGCTACATGCATTATACTCTTGATAAGAAAAAATCTCATATCATCATCATTTGGTATAAGGTTTGTCCTGAATATCTTAGAGGGATAGGAGAGAAAGGCAACACATTTTCCTAATTTTATGTTTTGGAAAGATGAAATATATTTTATATATTTTATAAAAATATAAAAAGAGGCACAAACCACTGCATCCAAATTGAAACCAAGAGGCAGAAGCAGGTGTCTGTGGTGGGGCTGGACTGCTATGTACCACCTTGGGCTCTGTTACCAAGCAGTGAGCCAGGAACACAAAGGAGGTGACTCCAACTTCAGTGCTAACTCTTCTCATTACTAATGAGTAATTACAGCAAATATTTACAGGCCTCCTTCCTACCTTTACGACTTCCTGCTGCTGAAGCACTTTGGAGTATTGAGAAAGATTGTTCTGGAAAAATACGTCATACACAGTGGCAGGAAAGAATGGCTGTTAAGCATACACGCAAAAATCAGTTGCTTGCCTTTGTTTATGAATTCTAGGTGGAAAAGACAGAATTGTGCTTTTGAGGGGCTATTCAAGAATGCTTTCTCCCATATTTCAAAACAAAATTAAAAAAATCAAATCTGGACTATCAGATATACAGGAAAATGGCACTGTGCAAGTTAGTGAAGTAAAATTTGGAGTTAAAACAAATGTCATTTGACATACATTCTTTTATGTATATGGCCTCTGCAGTATTTTTATGAATTTTATATTAACAGAGTAAATAAAATATGCCCTGTGGGAGTATTCAGGGAGCTAGAAGAATTCTTCAGTTCATCAAACTTCCAGAGTAAATCCTGATAATGCTAATTTCATATATATTTGACTTTAAAATTGTTTTCTCAGTACGTTTCTGTAAACCACTGTACCCTTGTGTTTTTCCTCCTGTGTTTCCAGCAGTTCTCAGATGCTATTTTAGAATGGTAGTGTCCACCCCAGCACGGGCGGAGATTGATGAAGCTAATTTTGGTGCCCAGAAGGCAACTGCAGAGCCAAGAGGGTTTTCTGTCACCTGGGTTTGGAGCAGCATGGTGTTACCAGACACACCACATTTCACCTTTAGAACCTTTATTTGTGTGCTTGCACAACAATTGTTTACCCAGATATTAAGATAAAGAAAGTATGAAGGTCACATTTCACTGGTAAAAAGAGAGCTTCTATAAATGTAACTGTTGCAAAGCAGTGGGAGTCTGTCCTTTATTTTATGTCAGGGTTTTGGGGGGGATTCGTGGAGGATGGGGCATGGGAGTGGAAGCCCTTCCCAGTTTTGTTACCTCCTTTCTGTCACTCCATAGGTCTTGGCTCAGCTGACAGGCCTCTCCCATTTGGTGAGGCCTCTTTGGCATGCTCAAGAAGTCAGGGGGAAACCCAGTCCCCTGTGTGGCCCCCACTGTCCCGAGTGCTCTGGCGTTCTGTGGGTCAGTACACCTGCTATGTAGCCCCGCTGCTAAAACAGCTTTCCTCGCTTTTCCGAGGAGGTTTGCGTGGTGCTGATAAGGCCCCTATTTTAGGGCTCCTCAGCAGGGTTGTCAAATCCTCAAGGCACAGAGTCTTTGGCGTGGGAAGGGGGTTTCTTTTGTGGATTTGGGTGTTTTTCTCAAGGATGCCCAAGGATTGGATAGACACAAGGGCAGCCAGTGCAGCAATGGGGGGTTAACCTTGTTTCTAGGAAAGGCCCCCCCACCCCAGCTCACGCACCCCGTTTACCATCATCTGACTGCCCCAAAGGCACGAATTTCCTCCCTCTTCCCCAAAGGCTTGCTTATCCAGTGCTCCAGTACTCACTCCCACTTGGGTTTCCTCTCACTGTACCTTCTACCTCGAATGCTCTTTACCCCTCTTCCCACTGAAATATACCCCATTTCCCTTGCATTAGCCCCAGTTCCCCAACTTCTTTAGAACCTTCTTTAGCAATTTCCACACTGGCCCCTCCCCCTTAACTTGTATCTAGCTCTTGGTTATGTTTGCCAAAGAGCCTGATTATATTTCCATGATATCTAATGACATTTTATATATTCTTTCTAACAAGATTGCACGTTGCTCAAGGGCAAAGATGTCTAATTTTTCTGGTGTCTCCTGTAATACCTTGCTTTTTTTTGGGCTCTAAAGTCATGTTTAGTTTTTTAAAAAAGTCATAGAATTTATTTGTTGATGTCCCTTGTGTCACTTAGAAAAAGCCTGCCTCTTGGGCTCTGCTTTTCCCATTTAAATAGATTTGAGCCCTTTAGTAATTTTTCTTTTAAAAGGAAAGAAAGAACACAGGCAGATTTTTTTTGTTTGCATGGGCAGGCACTGGGAATTGAACCCGGGTCTCTGGCATGGCAGGAGAGAACTCTGCCTGCTGAACCACCGTGCCCCACCTGGCAGATCTTACTGATACATGAATTTGTATCAAATGCAAATATCAGACTAGTATATCAGTGCTTCACTTTGAGAATACCCTTCGCACTTGGGCAACAACCAGCCCGTCACCAAAATACTCCAGCTTAATCTCAAAGTTAAAAAAAATGGATGGGAAAGTTAAGTGCAAAAGGTACCAGCTCTCAGTTCAGAAATCACTTCCCGGGGAAGCCTTCCCTGATTAGCTACACTTTGGTTACCTGTCTTTATGTGGCCTTCAGTCTGTATTATATTAATTTTATGATGCTTTTATAATTGGATTTGAGTATGTGTGTGTTTGTATCTGCCCTGGCCACATGTAGGTGGTAAATCCTTCAAAAGCAGGGACCAATTCATTTTTTTTCTTCTTCCTGCAGCACGTAGAGCAGAGGTCCCCACTGGCACTCAGTGATTGCTTATAGACTGAGTAATTCTTCCAGTTAGGAACTTTGGGAATTAGTGCCAAAGGTTTGGAGACACAGGCAGAAACCTTTGCTCACATGAGCTTAACCCAACCTCATTAGATACCTATTGTGCATGTAGTGAGGTTTATGGGAATGCTGGCATTATCACTGTGTGTGAACGTTTACAGGTTACCTACCAAATTCAGGTTCTGCTAGGCAGTGAGGTTGCAAAGAGACATTAAATGAGCTTTGCCCTCAGGGGGCTTATAGTCTATTTGGAGAGTTAAAGAATTCCTAAAATGATTTGTTTAAAACAATGAAAGATGTTTTATGTGAATGGGTGTCCATGCTCCATCTTTAAGATGTTGTCCTCTTTTTAGGAAGTCAAAACTCTGAAAAAACAGTGGAAGATGGTTAGTAGCTAAATGTGAAGTGAATAAAGATAAATAGATCTTGTGTATTGTCAGTGGTTAGAAGGGAAGCAATCAGCATAGATTAGAGGGTGATTTAATGGAGGAGTACTAAGATTTAGGTATTGAGGATTAGGTAGAAGAACAGCATGAGTGAAACATCCAGGCAGGGATTAGCAGGGTGTGTAGGTCAGGGCTGTGAGCCAGCACCTTCTAGAGCTGAATCGAGAGCGCTCTTAAGTGACGGAAAATGAGGACCAGGCCTGAGTCATTTTGTAATGGAATCTTCAGACCACCTTGGGGATGTGTGAGCAGTGCCTGCCTCTCTTGAAAATTAGTAGGACATAAAGGGGTGCTCAGGGCACCTCCAGCATCCCCCCAACCAGGAGCTTGTCTCTAGTGTGAGCACGAAGGGGAGGTTGGTGGAGGCCAGGATGGCCCTCCATAATATTGACCACAAAGGCTAAAAATGTCCCCACATATGTATTAGGAAATCAGTCATCTTTGAATGTGCCCAAGTCATTCTGGATTACATTTCTTGTTGTCTGTATCACTCCTCATACCATGTATGAACCTTCCACTGTGTCTTAAAATAGCTTTCCATCTCTGGAGAGGGGTGCAATGACCCTCATCCCCAAGTTCTCATTTTGATGGCAGAGCCTTCTTCCCCTAGATGATTTGATAAGATCTTTCATTATACACCCTCTTGCCATTTCTCATTATAGACTCTAGGTGTTTAAGTTTGCTCATTGTAAAAAATTAGAGCAATCCCTTCAACACCCTACTCTTCATAGTAGGGAGACAGCCAAATCCAAGTAAGGCCATCCCTTTTGTCCATCTCTACCAATAACTGTTCATTATATGGCCTGAGTGCAGCATGGTAGTGGAGCTGCCTCTTGACCTTTTGCTCTCTTGTAATGCCATTACCTCAGTCCTTCAGCCCAAGCTCTGATGGTCTTGGGCAGATGCTGCCATGAAAGAAAGAAATGGAGCCGTCTTTTTGGAGACCTGGATTGGGCAGCTGGGGCAGGAGGAGCCTTGTGGTTTTCTCCTTTCCCAGAAGATATAACTTTTCCCTTGGAGGAATTTAGAAGCAGTTGGTGCCATGGCTGAACATTTGTAGGCAGGGCTTTGGCTAGAGATACTGAATCACTGGAGAAGACCTACATCAGGGACCAGCAGAGGCCAAGCAAGTCTCATCCAAGTCTCTAGCTTACCCTGTCCAATGGTACCGAGGGAGGCTGTAGCTCCTGAAGGCACTTGACTTGAAATTTAACTTCGTGATGACAGCTGTATGCTTCGTGTCTTATTTCTTTTCTATCCCTTGTAGAACTGGGAAACTGCTGTCCAGCCCAGGCAGGATTGGTTTATTCAGTGGTTCACTCAGCAGTCATTTAGAGGCCCACTCTGTGCGTGCTGCTAAACGTTGAGCCCAGGGAAGTGCCCCCTGGAACCAGTGGACAGCAGCTTTCCTCTTCCAGGACTGCAGGAACCAGGAAGGCCCAGCCCAGACCTGGGGCTATCTGAGACCTTGGGCAAACCCTGGGAGGCTAATTCTACGGAAGTCCTGAGAATACGCCTAGGCTAAAAAGTCGTATTTACCCAAATCTAGCCAAGGCTGGGAATTTGAATCTAGCATCTGCCTTCTCACAGCACCAGGTACACCTCAGGAAAAGAGAAAGAAGATGTCCCAGCCAGATTAATCTGTGACTAGACACCCACTGAGGCATGAAAGCTGTGTACCATCCATGTCTAGTCCTATGTGTATATTTTCTTTTCTCTTCCTTTCCGAAGTAAAAGGTCCTTTTGAAAAATTCTAACTTTGCCTCTGCTGAACTTCTAGGGCACAGTGTTTTCCATAACTTGGTCAGGGAGGTGGGAACTATGCACACTTGTTGGTAATGTGGTCACTGCAGCTCCTGGGCCAGTTCAGGGCCCCAGAAAATCCTGGTGACCAGAGAACCCAGGTAGAAAGGAGACTGAGATGAGTGTGAACACTGATTCCTTCTTTCCTGGTCTATTACCTTTAGCACATTTAAAATGGCTTCCATAAACAGATCAGCATAAACCTTGAGGTTCTGGACCATCTGCAGCTCCTTGTACAAGTCCAAGTATTTTAAGGGTAATAACTGCAACTTAATTCTCTTTGAATCCAACATCTTCAGAGCCAAGCACTGTATGTGTTTATTTTGGAGAGGGACAAACTTTCACCCACGTGAATTCCTTTGCCTCTAAAATTAGTGTCAGGGGATGACCACAAGGGTTCCATGTTTCTTAGCTGTTGTCTTGTGAAACATTATAAATTCACCCAGGGCCACCTCTTCTTTTGTGTCCCTGGCAAAGCCTTCCACTACCTGAGATTCAGAGAAGGTCTCAGAAGTCTTTAGGAGTCTGAAAAACTGGACTGATTGGAAAGCTAGCTCTTTCCCTGACTTGTATAGCCTAGGACATGTCATTTAACCTCTTTGCCTGTTTCTCAACTCTAAAAGGGGGTTAAACACATGCTGCTTTCTTAAGAATACTGATATGAGTTTGAGACGAGCTGGGGTTTCAATATGACCATGCATTTTTAAAGCACGTTCTACTTTTAAAAAATCATTTTTGTAACCATTATCTCAATAGAAAGACCTTTGAAAAGTATAAAGTACAGATCTTCAAGACATTATTATTACCAAGCCTAGCAATATAATCATTAGGCACATTATGACCTACTGAGCTGATTTGACTATAATTGGAAGGGAGCCTGAGAAGAATCAAAAGGAGACACTTGCTCTCAGGCCTTTATGTTCTTCTCCTGGCTGGGTCTTTCTGGGTTGTGGGCTGTTGCCAATAATGATTTTAGTGTATGAATTTTATTTTTTCCATTCCCTGAGATGTGAGGAAATCCAGCAACAACAAGGAACTTTTCAGGACTCCTGATAAATGGTCCAACTTCAGGAATGCCCCTTTCCATGCCTCACTTACACACACACCATCTGTGGAGTTGGAGAGAGTGCATGCTAGCCTCACTTCTGTCAAGAAAGGGAATTTGTCCTTTGATCACAAGACCCAAACCACTAGTCCTGAAGGACTGTATCCATACCACATCTTCTTAGGTTCATCTTGTTGCTTTTCCTCTTAGGAGCAAAAGCTAATTGTAGGCACCTCAGGAGACCACATGACTTGCCCGAGGCTGCAGATCAAATCGCCTGCCCTTTTTAATAGGTCAGACAACTTCTTAGGAGATCTAGAAATAGGAGATGAATACTGATGCCTAGAAGATACTTTGGTCTCCCGGTGTTGCTACAAAGGGAAAGAGGCTTTGGGTGCTAAGAGCCTGGCTTTGCTCCCTATTGACTGTTAGATCATGGCAGGCCACTTGACTTCCGTGGGCTTTAAGTCCATCATCTGTAACGGTGGGCTCTAATTGTCTCTCAAAGCTATGCTTGCTTTTCTCTGGGTCCCAACCCAAGGTGGCTTTTAGCCATCAGGTCTCAGCTTAATAATCATATCCTCCAGGAAGCCTTTTCTGACCTCCCTCAGTTAACTCCATCCCCATCCCTCTTGGATCTCTCTTCTCTCTTTCGTATTATAGTTTGTTTGTTAATTATCTTTCTTTTTTTTTTGCATGGGCAGAGAACAGGAATTGAACCCGGGTCTCCAGCATGGCAGGCAAGAATCCTGCCTGCAGAGCCACCATGGCCCGCCTCTTATTATCTTTTTTGCACCATTGCATAAGCTCCATGAGGGCAGGGAACTTGCCCTCCACCCCATCCCCAATGTTAGGACAGTGCCAAACACATATTAGGGACTACTTAAATATTTAAAAGAAATTATTAATCCAGGGTTGATGGAGCCTTGTCCGCAAAGTGATCATTTCTTATATTTGCTCAGTGCTTACTTTTTTCCCCAAAGCTTATGATGTAGATTAAAGCAATTATCATTGTCATCAAAGAAATGGAAACAGTATAGGCATAAAAATGGGATCATAAGGCCAGAGAGCCCAGATTAAGAGACTCCCAGTTCCAGACTCTTTCTGTCAGCCCACACAACCTCTCTTGCACCTTATTTTTCTGTCGTGGTGATGTTATTGTTTGTCCTATTTAGTAATGTTTACACCGGTGGAATAAGGGCCATTGTATGTTGTGGAGTCTGGAAATACACAACAGAGTCCCAGGAGAGTGCCACTGTCATTCCTTACCACAAATAGCAATGGTCAGGCCAGGGGCGGGATTGGGTGGGTGCCGTTCACTTTGTTGCCGGTTCTGTGGTTCTGCATGTTGAAACACCACTGCCCGTTCCAGACAGGATGCTGCCTGTCCCACAGACGCAAAGGGGACTGGGGGTCCAAGGACCACAGCCTCCCTTCTGTCTGGCACCATCTCTACTTCTACCGTCTAGACCCCTTCTGCTTGGGAAATGTACTGTTTGTGCATCTAGTGGAATTCCTTGATTCTGGAATGGAAGATGGAAGCCTGCAGCCTAGTGAAAAGGAAACTAGCTGGGTGACCTCTGTGCACCTCAGTTTCACCATCTATAAAATGGAATAGTGAGTGGGAATCATAAAAAATAGGCTCAAAGGTCCCTTTTAGGGTACCAACTCCATCATGAAATGAATTTCAAGTAAGATGCTCCCTTAGGGACGGAAAATTAGAGGTTTAAGACGGTCATTAGGGGGTTGACAGGAGCATCTCCAATTCCCCTATTGCTACCCCTTCTCCAAGAAGAGGACCTGCTAAAGTGGAGGGGCTCAGAGACTTAGGAGTTGCTGTTGGACATGGCCACAAGGCCATGCTCAGAGGGAAAGGCCCGGTCTGTTTTCGTGATGACCGTGGAACTACCATCAAGAAGGAAGTGGGCTGAGGTATGACAAAGTGTGCTGTGGTTTCTACAAAGACAGCTGTGTTAGCAGAGAACAGTGTCTCCATCTTCATGCCAGAGAAGAGGGAGGCTGCGGGGGAAAGAGTGCCCTTAAATAGGAGACCTGGGCCCCAGCTCTGACCCAACACGCTGCAGCCTTTCCCATGTCACAGACTCCCTCTGACCTTGGTTTTTACATCTATCAGTTGGCTGTTATAATCTCTACCCTGCCAATTGGATTGGGGCTTGGAAAATATAAATTCTGCTGCAAACGATGGGGTTATTACCACTGAGATATTTATGGATAAATGGACCTATCTGGGGTGCTCAGGACAGATACTGAGGTGAGATGATTTATACAAGCAACTACAAGTACTGTGTCCTTCAATCTGAGACGACAGAGAGGACTGAGTTGGAATGCCATTGGCCATGAGAGGAACGAGTTAGAAAATTGTTGAATGCCGTCATATCATATTGGGGGGTGGGTGCAGTGTGGGACAGAGGTGAGTCATGGTGCATGAGTATTGGGGAGTCACCCTGAACTACAGCCAAAAAAGTAGAACGATTGGGACTTGGGTTTATCTGCCTGACATCAGGTACATCAAGTTCTGGATGGCTGCCCACTGGCCAGAGACATGATGTAGCCGGCTCTCTTTTGCTGCCCTGGGAAGGCTTTCTGCTGGCTTCAGCCCCGCTGAGCAAAGTCCGCTTGTTCACTGGAGTTCACACAGACTCCTTGCCAGGCCTGCCCAGAATCCTGTCTCCTCTGACTTCCTGGACTCTTGCATAATATTTCCTTGCTTCTTGAATGGCTGCCCCCGTGCTGGGGGCAGCTCCCTGACGCTGCTGGAAAGAGGGCAGGATGTGGAGGGAGGACAGGGATGTGCGAATGTCACCCAGGGGTGCTCTGAGCCCGAGGATCAAGGGCAGGAGGGGCAGGGCTGCCTAGATTGTTTGGGGGAAGATTTTTAAGTGAAAGGAGTTTGAGAGAGCCAGTGTGAACAAACACACCACCCGTCCCCGTGAGTTGTCTCCATTTAAAATCATTTTGAAAGTAGCCAAATTGCTTTCTTCTGATTATTTCTTTGTAAAAAATCGTAGTACAGAAAGGCACTGAGAAAATAAAAATCACCAAACTCCCACCATCCAGAGACAACCACTGTTAACACTTTAATGAACCTATTTCTTTCTCTGTAATAAAGGTGGATATATAATTTCAGAAGGGTCGTATTAAATGCTGTTTTGAAAATGCATTTTCCAAACAGCAATATACCAAAACTATCATCCACTTTCAAAATACATAGATTTAATCAATAGCTGCATTAAGTTCCATTTATAGATGTAGCATGATGAAACCCCTACTCATTGGCAGGCCCAGGCTGAGAAAACAAGCTATAACCAGCCCAGAGATTATTCTCAAACCTGAAAAGCAGCATCTCTTCTATATTACTGACTAATGTGTTAGTGCTGGTATCCCAGAAATAACTACAAAATGAAAGGTTCTATGTCCATGTAGGCCTTTCTCTAGGCTTAGAATATTCACATGATTACATAGGAAGAGGCTGCAGGTTTGATGCTAGAGGCTGGCTTGGCTGCTTTGGAAAGATGACTTGCCCGTGTGGCCCAGCCATGTGCTTTGAGCACGGAGCCACTAGCTGGTGGAACGAGTTTTACTTCAGTGGTGTTTCTCTGCCCAAGATTCCTAATAAGCTCCATTTTTAATTTTAATTGGTTATTAAATGCTTGAAATTTTGTGACACAACCTACATCTTTAGAAAAACACCCTTCTCTACAGAGTAATGTTTTTGTGATACTGGAAACTAAATAGTACCATTCAGATTTGCTTACAGGTTAGAAGACTTAAAAAAGTTCAGCTGAAAAGGATGCTATCGGTACAGTGTTTCTATCTCTCCCTGAGCCTGTATGTTTCTCAGGGCTGTGATTAGCTTTTTCACCTTCCATTTCTGATTGTGGTTGGAAATACGATATAGAAATACAGTAAATTTAAGCATAATGATGACTGTTACTCTTGAGCTAGAGCTCTAGATGGCATTTGCTCTTCTTTAATTTGTTCTTAAGCTGGATTGAATGTTTCTTTAATTTAATCAGAAGTTTTAATATGAGATTGGGGATAATTGCTTGGGGGTGTGAGGTTGACGTTTGAGTCAAGACAAATTGTTTCCTAGAGCTCTCTGTTTCAGATTTCTAAAGTGAAAAGCATGATACTGCCAGTCAGTGTAAACACATTTATTTAAAAGCTCTTGGCTATCTTTTTAAAACATAAATTTGCAAAATAATTTGGCACCAGTAGAATCCAAGTATTGTATTTCATTTTGTTTGTATTTGTCCATTCTCCAGGTAATGATCTATTATAATAATTTGCATAATTACAGTATCTCCTCCAATTTATTCAACTAGGACTTCCTTTTCTAGAATTACTGGCCAGACTGTTATTACATCAAAGTCTTTAACTATATTTCTGAGGCATGTGGACGGGGATAGGAGTTAAAGAGGGGAAATAATAATCTTTGCCTGTTTTTTAAAGGTGTTGGCTTTTAGAAATTTAGCAAATTAATTTTGTAATTGCTCTCTTTCTTGGTTATTACCTGATCTTGGTGGAGTCCTAGCCATGCATATACTTTTGGGAGTGGGGAGGGATAACAAGGCAGAATCTTCCTCAGAATTATGAAACAGAACTTTTTTGAAATTGATACTTCTGTACAGTGAACACAGAGCAGCTGTTGGCATGGCAACCCCTACGTGGAAAAGCGCACGCGTCTTGCAGATGACTTTTGCAGTACTCAGTGTTAATCTGATAAATGGCTTTTTTAATAGTAGTTTGTGGGCTAATGGAAAGGTCAAAGCAAACCTTCATTAACGGAAAGAAGGATGGGGATTTTGCAGCCACCGGTAAACACACTGGAGCGCCACAGCCAAATGTCCACTTTCAGCTGAGTGTCTTTTTTTCTAACATCAGATGCACATGGAGGGTGGCCCGCGCAAGCAAACTAGGAATACTGTTTGTCTTGAAAGGGCTTACCTGCCATTATCATTTTAGATTCAGTCACGGAGAGGTTTTGGAATCCTTTTTGATTCAAGACATTTACTTTTTGTGAAAGTTCAGGAATAGTTTAGAAGGTTTGCACTCTGTTCTCTTTTTCCTTTGGTGCTGGTGGAGATAGGCGATTAGCTACTTTTATTTGTCATGATAGACATGTATCTACATATACAAGGGCCTGCGTGGGGATGAAAATCACTGCCCCTTGTTTATACTTGTGAGGCTCACGAGAATATCAGTATAATAGTATCTGTTGGGAATCAAATGTATAAGGAAGTGACTGTTATGTACAGTAGAAGCACCTCCGTATACCTGTCTTCAAAGTTTAGGCTATGGAGCAGGTGAAACTATTTTTAAGGAGCATCCTTTGCTTTTAAGTAATTGAACCGCTTTGGAGAGATCTAACTAAGGTCAGCCTGCTGTGGGGTGATCTGCCCTCTATAATCCTCCCTGATTTAGGGTGGTGTGTAGGTGTATCTCTCTTCCCCCAGAATAATCACTGTTGTTATCCATATAGAAGCCTGAACCTATTCTTTTTCCTCTCCCTGGGGAGCAAATCCCCCAGACATCTTGCCAAGGGTTTGCGTAGGTCTTTGAACCACCTCACTATCTAATTTCTCCACCTGAAAGAATACATAAACCCCCTTTTCCTCCCCATCCCTTGGGTTCTTGTGTTGGTAACTTGTACTTTGACAAGAAAGGAAAGAAGTTAGAATTTACTGAGTGTATATTTTATTAGTTGTTGGTAGCAGATGAAAAACATGACATCTGCCCTTAAAATAATTACTTTAGGACTTAAAATTTAGTATATCACTCTTTACCAACAGTGCTTCTCAAACCCTTAGTTGCATGAGAATCACCTGGAGGGTTTATCAAAACTTTGATTGCTGAGCTTCATCCCAGAGTTTTTGATTCAGTAGATGGGATGGGTAACAAGATGAAAATTTACATTTCTAACAAGTGCCTGGGTGATGCTGACGTTACTTGTTCAAGAACCACACTTTGAGAACTATTGCTTTACATCGACCCTGTGAAATAGGCATCATTCGCAATTATAGGTGAGGAGCCAAGATGCAGAGAGGACAAATGACTTGCTGCAGGTCATCTAGATGGTAAGTGCCAGTGCCCAGATTTGAAGTTGGGCAGCCTCACTCCAAAGCCACACTGCTTTTTCCATTTTGTCAGGAAATGCAGCGAGGCATCACTTGAGGTTCCCTCACCTGGTCCACTTCCAGCATCGCTAATTGATCACTGCATGCTTTCCCTTTGAGTCCGGATGAGCTCTTGGAATCCTCCACACTCTGCTCCCGACAGCCATACCCACCAGTGGGAGTTGGAACCAAAGTTGAAATCTGTCATCGCTGTATCAACCTATCTAGCTGCTCAAAAATACACACATTATCAAGAAAGCAATCTTTTACATCTAAAAGAGCCCTAGCCTCTTCTCTAGTCTACCCTGCTTAGGGGGTTAATGGGTAGAGGTTAGGGAAGGGGTGTGGAGTACAGCATTTCCAAATTGTGCTGGAACCTCAAGGATCATCAACTGAAGTCTTCATTCAGCACCCACCCAACTTAGTAGGACCCTTGGTTAGGAGCCCTTACCACTTAGATTTGAAATCTAGATGAAGTTAATAGGGAGATTTTTTTGAAGCTCCCATATTTTGCCTAACCCATATCTGTTACATTTTATTCTAAAAATTATTTATTCCCTTATTTACACAGAGCTCGATGATGGTTAGTTAATAAGTGCTCAGTGAACATTTGTTTAAAAGATAGACATAAAATAGATAATAGAGGCAAGTGGGTCCACACTTGATGAGACCTTTTAACACAGAAACAGGAGGAATAAACAAGATTGAACAGAGGATAGCACTTGAATTTACACAGAACCTCTGAGTGCCAAAACCATCCACAGATTTAAATCTTTTCTGTGTTCTTATGAACCAAGAGACTGGTAGAAAACTGATCAAACTGATCAAGAAATTAACTCATATTTTTCCCTCTAAAACTTGTGAATTGTGTCAGTTATTGCCACTGTTATGAACCCAGGACGTTTACGTATGTGCTTTCCAAAGGGGATTAATAAAGGCCAAACCAGAGTTTTACAAAGATTAGGGGTCTTTTAATCTATATATTAAGTGATCAAAGGGAATTGACCATCTTGGCTTTTGAAATAACCCATCAATATCTTTCACATGTTTTTGCCAGCCCATGCAATGTCTAGCTCTCATCCCTGCCAACAACACATGCTTAGTCTATGGTTACTCTGTATACAGAGAGATCTCTTGTCTCCTGTGCTGTTCATAAGCAGCTTAAAAAGCAAGGACAGGATGAATTACATCTTTATGTTTCGGTATCCCCACCATGCTTAGCAAGACCTATGTGTATAAATGCTCAATAAATAGCCATTATCTGAAAATACAAATCTTTTTAAAAAACCTTGAGGAAAGGAAACAACATAATGTTCATAGACATCCATGAGCGACATCTTCGTGTGTACACCTCTACCCTGTATATTTGATATGAGAATGTGTGTGTATGTGCATTCGTGTGTATGTGCATTGATACGATATGAGAATGTGTGTGTATGTGCATTCGTGTGTTTGTGCATTGATATGATATGAGAATGTGTGTGTATGTGCTTTCGTGTGTATGTGCATTGATATGATATGAGAATGTGTGTGTATGTGCATTCGTGTGTATGTGCATTGATATGATATGAGAATGTGTGTGTATGTGCATTCGTGTTATGTATTTTCTGTGGATGGATAACTTTGCATGTCAGATCTGAGTCGGGCACAGGTGGGGTTGAGGGGAATACTGGAGCTGAAGTGATCCGTGCCAGGGTTGGAAAAAGCATCAGTAACAAAAGTGAATTTGGAAGTGAGGAAAGATAACTCTGAGAACATGCTGGCCCAGGGCTATCTCTGGCCAAACCAGAGCACAGTTTTAGGGAACATTTATATTTATTTCCTTGAAGTACCCCTCCTGAGTTTTGCCTCTTTGACTGTTTTGGGGGTGAAATTTTTGTAGTATTTGATCCACTCCCACCTTGCAGGATCACTTACTATAGAAAATTCAGCTTTTTCTGCACATTCTCAGCACCTGTGTCTCTATGTGAGCATGCCTGTAGTCATGGTGTCCTTAATTTTATTTTTATTTATAAAACCGCCTGTGTAGTCCGATTGGCAAAAGAGAAATAAAAAAACTTCATCCAACATTATGTCTGGAGACTAGAAGATTTCCTAACATGTTGCATGGGTCTTTGGTAAAACTATTTTGGGGATGGAAGTTAGTCTCATGCAAAACCCACTGTCACCATCCAGCTGGCCACTGACACCCCTTTGATCATGCAGGCCAAATGAAATACATCAACAAGGACAGGTTATTTGATAGTTAGAAACTTGAACATAGTTATCTCTGGAGAAAAAAATGATATCAGCTGTCCTGACTCAATAGTATGTGTACTTTGAGAGATTCAACTTGGTTTGGGACTAGCACATAAACATGTGTCTTGAAAGCCAAGAAAAGGAGTGGCATTGTATTTGCCCACTTTGGCTGTAATGATGTCCCATGGTAGATAAGACTGGGGATGGTTAGAATGAAAAGTAGTCATCTTTGGGCAGTTCCCAGAGGCCAAGATTTTTCCACAATATAAGTTTTAAAGCCATGTATTAGAAGCAGTTATGTAAGTGGGAAGGTAGCTGCACCTTATAAAAGGCCTAACAGAAGAGAGACAGAACCCTCCATTTGGAGCTTGTTTCGTTAAATGTCAAGGGGAGAGAAATCCAAAACCAGTTAATATTACCAGTCTGCACTGAAAACGGACTTCAGACTTGGATGGAGCCAGTCTTAGGCCTGCCTGGGTCTTACTTCTCTCCTGCTTGTCTTGGGCACACACATACAGGGTATTGTTCCATTGGGCATTTCCCCACTGACAGAGAGGATGTTTAATATTTAGTTATGTTCTATAACTGTTTTAACATTGAAAGAGAATTTAAAAAGATCCAATTCATCCTTAGGATTGGCTGACCTTGCCAGGTGGTGCAGGGAAATCCCCTGAGGACAAGCCCCTGGGAGGAGCCCAGTCCCTACAGTAAGAAAGCTCCCCGGGGACCTGTTTGACCCACTGCCCTCCAGATAGCTTTGGTTCTAGATGTTCTAGGTCAGATGTTCTTGGATGATAAGAGGTTTCAAAAATAATTATTGTATTAGAATATTCATGTCTTGAAATTTTTTAGATATTTACTTTGGGAGAGGAAGCTGTTCTGTCCCATTCATTAGAGGTAAGAAAGGAGCCTGTGAAAAACAGCATCAAGAAAAATTCTCCTGATGTAGGCATTTCCTTGGGGCTGGGAAAGACAGGCACTATGGGTGTGTTTCATTCATGGTAAAAGCACTAACCTCAATGTAAGAACATCCTGTAGGCAGGTCAAGGTTGACATGATTCACTCAGGAAGCCAGCTGTTGGTGGTGACCTGGTAGGTAAGCTGTGCGTCTGGCTGAATCAGATCAGTAGAGGGTAATTGTACTGTACCCAGTGGGCCTTTCATTGCCCAGCAGGTGTTGGAGGGATGAGTTCTATAACCATCTTCTCTGTTCCCACCAACTTTACAGAAAACCCATTGAGATGTACATACACCCACCCCCATTTTCTGAGTGTTTTATATGCATCCATTACTGCTGCAGGAATGAAAAAATTGGTGAAAAACTTGAAACCCTATCACCGTGATGATTTTCAGAATTTGTGTAAAGATTGTTTGCGTTTAAAACAAAGGCACAAAATAAGAAGAAACAGCAGTGATATACAAGGTTAGTGAAAGTGCCCCCCTAATCCCACTTAAATCCTGAAGAGAGAAAATAGCTGAGTTGTAGTGATTATTTCTTACAAAAAAACCCCTATAATTTGGGGGCCCAGTTAGACTTCATAAGAGGCAGCCCTAGAATAGCATGGGTGCTATTTTGAATTTTTGAGAAGAGAGTGACATTCAGCATGAAATGGAACTGATTCTGTGCTGGTAGGATTATGGAGCAGTTTCTTCCTGGCATTGATGTCCCATGGGGGACGAGGAGGGCTCAGTTTCTGCTGCCGCTGCCGCTGCTGCCGTGTGGGTTTGAAAAACACTTGAGTACAGTAGTTTTGCTGACTCTCCCACCAGCAGGGGATCAATGCATACTCCTGGGAGAAGGGAGGGAGTGGAGACTCTGCTTTTGGCTTTAAGATTCCTCTCCTAGCCCCCTAATATTAAGGGAAGTAAGATTTCCTAGACTAGGTTAATTTTAAGTATAGGGCTAGGAATTAGGATGGAAGTCTTCTATACAGAGTGTGAGAATAAGGGGGTACAGACCATGAATGGGGCACAGGAAGAAGTGGCTGGATCACCTGCCTGGTGGATGAGCCTCCCATGTCTCTTTAGGGTTGTGCAAGAGTTGGGCAATGTTTGGCTAGGGTGGAGAGACCTTGGCAAGGGCATTTGCACTCGTACTAGATTCTTATCTCCCCCATGGGGACAAACAAGTGTTAAAAGCTCTGCAGAGCATTTTAACAAGAGGAAATCTATTGCTTTGTCTAGCTGACCTTACTTCACTGGTGCCTTCTTGGAATTTTATTCAGTAAGCACCCACTGTAGGAAAAGTGCTCGATTGTAAACCCAGAGGATTAAAGAAGAATTAGGCACCATTGTTTCTGCCCATAGGAGCTACTTGCTGGTATGGGTAGGGATTTGGGGTGGGATGAGATGAGCATTCAAAAGGCTCTAGGGGTTTGGAGAGGAGAACTAGAATAGAGGTGGTAAGAATGCAGACCCTGAAGGTTGCCTGGTTCAAATCCTAGCTCTATTACATATTAGCTGTGACATCTTAGTTAAGTTACTTAAACATTTTCTACCTCTATTTCCTCAACGACAAAATGGGAGTCATCCTACCTGCATCAGAGGATAAAGTCTTAGCTCAAAGACCAGAAAGGAAAGGCTATGCTGACCTCGAGTTAGCCTGCAAATAAAAGGCATTGGACTGAATAAATACAAACATTTTATTTATTCTGAAATGCTATGATTCTGTGACTGGGTGTATATTAAGTGCCTACCATGTGCCCAATAGAGTGCTTGAAATAGAGAAAAAGAGGAGATATCTGCCTTCAAAAATCTGTAATCTTAAGTGAGAAGAAGACATTAATATCAAGGAGAATATTAGAAATTAAATGCCAAACTTGATGGTACGGGTGGTAAGAAAATTGGGATAGAGAATGTAAAGTGTACCAGAGTGGTTTGTAGACTGTGATAGCAACCTATAAATCCCATGGATAAAACCACCAAGACAAGGCAGGAGCCCCAGCTTGTTTACGAAATCCCAGAATTCTGATGCTCCAAGCACTGGCATTAATATTTAAGTTAACGTTTGGGAACTGCAGAAAAACTGCTGTTATCTCCTTGGGAGTTAGGTATGACAAGATTTATAAAACTCCTCACCCAAAGCAATAGTATGGGCTGAAACTATAATGAGTTTCAAATGGGTTTTCCATATTTTCTTGGCTGACCATTCCATTAGAGTGTAGTGTTTGGCACAAAGTTGGCACAAAACAGTTAATCTGTTGAATGACTTGAGTGTCCCAGGGCTCTGCCCCAGGGTCGATGGGCTTTAAACAGCTATAGGTGTCCTGGTGGTGTCCTTAGCTCCATCTCTAGAGGGTGGCTCAGAGAGGAGGCCCTAACACAGCTTTGTTAGAGCTTAGCATGGCCTCACACCTCTGGAGCTCTTCTTTATCAAAGACGACTTCTACTCCCCAAGGTTTCCCCACCTTAGGGGCTCTAAGCCCTCCCTCCCAACAGTGTTTGAACTTAGGTTTTGAAGACTCTTGTCCACATCCTCAAATCTCTGCCACAGCCTGGCTACCCCCTAGTTCCCCAAGGTCAGCATGTAAGTAGTGACTCTGGCTTACATAGGTGACATAAAACTTAATAATACTTGGCAGAGACTGCTAAGTGCCAAAACAGTGATGTAGACAGTAAGTGAGGTTCATTGGCTGGGAAACTGTGAACGCCTCCTGGAAGGGATGAGCTAGGGGCTTGAGTGGGCCTTGAAGAATCAGTAGAGAGCACACTGGAAGACAAGATGGGAGGAGGCTTCAAATACTTCCTCCTCCCCCCTCCCCCCACCCTGCCCCCACCACGTACCCTCCACACCACGCCTCACTAACCGAACATGGGAGGTGGCTGGTCCCTTTAGATTTGGTGGTTTATTCTGGAGCAAGGAAATGAGATGGAAATGACCGATGAGGGACAAACGTGAACTCCCTGGCCCTGACCAGTCCCTAAGGTTTGCCACTTACCAACCAAGCCATCAGCCATGGCCTGCCTTGCTAGGCCAGCTCAGGACGTCTGGAATCAAACCCTTGCAAAACTATCTGCTGAGTTTCTTTCACAGTAAAGAACCCAGAAATCCTGGCAGTACAGGTCAGTTCATTTTACTTATATAACTCCTTTCTGTGAAGGCTGAGTACATATCACATTTGCTGTCAAAACAGAAGCATCAGACAGATGGGTCGTGGAGGTTCAAGAAGGTGCCATGACTTGCTGTCTTGACCCTCCAGAGCAAATGCGAGGTGAAATTGATCGGAACCCGAGTCTCCCTTCCAGGCCAGTATCCCAAGCACCTTTCTCCCCTCTACATTTCAACGTTGGCTCTTTTTCCCCACCCCCTCCTTTCCGTTTACAAAAAAATATTTTTCCATATAAGCAAGATAGAATCAAACTTTGCAACCTCCAAATGTATGAAATAAACATTATTCCTAATGAGCCTCTGGGAAAGTGCTCACCTCTGAACTTGGCCAAGGATTACGGAGGAAAGAAAACGTCCTAAGAACTGAGTGTTAGGGCTTCCTGGATTTTGTTGTTGTTGTTGTTTTTAGTTGAGTTACATATTACGTTTCTTTTCCTTAATAAGGCAGTTCCAGAAATCCTTCCTGGATAATTAGACCATGTCTGAAAGTGGAGACCGATGGTCGGTTAGTGACTCTGGTTTAGGAGTGCCATCTGGGACCTAAGCAACAGCACGGTAGAGGTGCTGTTTCTAGAATACTCTTACTTTCCTAGGATTCAGCCTCTACCCTGAAGCTCCTGGAGGGGCAGAAAAGGAACATGTAGGCCATCTTAGTTTAAAGGAACAGAAAAAGGCTCAAGGGAAGCTGTAAATTGAAGCTTTTAGAACCCAGGAGTTCTACATCTAGAACAAGTTTTATCCCCCAGATATCTTGCCCGTTCACTGATCTGTGCTCATCGGTTTAAGATTTCTATTTAAAAACAAACACACTTTCTTAAAGACAAAAAATTATTAGCTGTCTGTATAGCCTCTGCCTGCCTCATTTAGAGTATTACCCATTTTAATTTCCCTAGCTGTCCCCCTACAGCCAAGAAGTTTGCCTATAGGCACTGAGATGAATCATTCACAGAATGACTTAAGTCCCACTAAGAATGCGTAGCTGGTGAACACATTCCAGCCGAGGGCCCGGACCATTTACGGTGTCCTGTGTTTGCCGTAACACGCAGAAGAATTGGTGATATTTTGTTGCTCTTCTCCTCAAACTTTTCCTCCAGTTTTCCATCTTAATGCTTTTAATCATTACAGAATCAAGCAAGCTCTGTCCCTCCGCTCTCACCCCTGCAGAAGGCATGAGCTTTCCCAGCTGCTCCCTTTCCAGCAGAGATCTAGGATAAAAGGAAACAGAATTTCTGATCTTTACAAAATCCAGAAATGTGAGTGACTGTCTAAAGCTGTTTTTCATGGCAGAGACTGCCTTTTCTCTTCCCTTGAATCCCTGCATGCCAATTTAGGCTCACATAGATGCTTAGTGCCCAGCTCCTGAATTCAAACTATCCCATGCACAGACTACCTTCTGTCAGGCACCTACTTAGTGCAGCTTATCTTTTAAAATAAGCCATCCTTCAAAGAGCAGGTTTTCCCCCGTGGCCTTGGAGTTTGTCGAGGGTTTTCTAGAATTGGCAACTTAGCTGTGACCTCAGAAGTCTTGGCTCTGCCAAGACAAGGTCTTTGCGCTAAAACAGGCTCAGTGCCCATGGAGATAATCACCTCTTGTAATATCCACACAATCATCTCATTGTCAAAGCACAAGGAATGCGAAAATAGAAGAAATACCACAACAGGGTTGCCCCATGGTTCAGCTAACCTAGGACGCTGCTCCCAGTGGGGAGCACTTTGGGACACTCAGGGGAGAGGGTCCCAGCTGTCGTTCTGGAGGCAGGTCCTGATTGGGAAGGCGCCGTGTTCCTAAAACCTGAGCCAAGGGCCTGCTCATTTGGGCTGGATTCTGCTCCATCTTCTTGGTACGCTTTCACCACCTCACTGTCCTAGCTAACTCCTCTCTGTCATAAAATCTCAACTGAGAAAGCCTCTCAGGACTTCCCTTTCTCCCCACTAGGGTTGCAGTACCCTTTGTGCTCCTAGAGCACTGGTCACTGACTAATGCAGTAGTAGCAGCCATAGCTTCAGTGTTTATTGAGTGCATAGTATGTGTTAGGTACTGTTCTAAGCACGTTCCATATATACATATCATTTATGAGGCAGGTACTTTAAGAGTAATTGCTTTACAGAATAGGACACTGAGGTTTAGGAAAATTTAAATAACTTACTCAAAGTCACAAAGTGAGTATCCACGCCATAACCCAGACCATTCAACTGCCATCTGTCTGGCACTCACCCCGTGCCATGGTGCTGCTTGTCGGTCTTGCTCATTAGGCTGCAAACTTGTTGAGAACAGGGATACGCCTTTCATTCCGTATCCCAGTGCCTGGCGTGTAGTAGGCACTCAATGAATTCAGAATTAATGAAAACTAAAGCTCCTCAAGCCTAAACACCGGAAGGGATATAAATTCCAAAAAGCCATGCTCTTGCTAAACTGCGAAGGGGTACTAGTTTTTTTGTTTGTTTTTGTTTTTTAGCTGAGTAGGATTGGCACCTTAGAACTCTGGTTGTTTTGGAACTTTCTGCTAGGTGGCAGATGAAATACAGCATTGAGTTGTGGGGTTTAGCAGACTGTAATGGAGAAAGGACACATGGATTTGTCAGAATCTCTAAGGCAGACAAATCACTCCAATGAAACCAAAGCTTCAGCTGGAATTTTAAAAATAATTAAGGGAAACAATTGAGCAGAAAAATGGAAAAGAGGATGCCTTAGTTGATTCTGGAGACATGAACCTTTCTCCAGAAAAGTTCTGCATGCCAGCAGCAGCAAAGGGAGTCTCCCTGTCGCAGCTGAGACAGCTAGGAGAGGCACCGCGGGGGCCACACAACCCTTCACCTCAAGTCTCCCCACATTTGGGCTAATCTTCTCAATCGTCCAATCGAACACAATGCTGCCTCTGAGCCTTCGGGACTTTGAAGGCTGGTTTTCTTCTCTGGGCTTCAAGTCTTTCTCTGCTGCTGACTCACATGTTAATTATTGCTTTCCACAGAGAAGAATGAAGAGTGCTATTGCATTGGCCTGCCTGCCTGCCTGGATGTTATACAGCTGTTTTACCTGCGGAGTAGCACTGAGTAGGCAGGCCCTGGCCCTTCATCAGCAGTGGAAACAGGGGGCGTCACAAACCCAGAAACCAGCCGCTGCCCTAGAGTCGCACTCGGCAGGTGTGCTGCGCGGGGACCCGGTGAGGGTTACCTGCTGAGACTCTTTCCACCAAGTTCTCTAGTAAAGTGTGGCCCAAGAGTTTCAGTTTCCTGTCATCTGCCACCGTGCACGGACAGAACTGGTTTTTTCACACACAAAAAATTTCAGCCTGTTTTTCTCTGTGACTGCTAGGCTGGATAATGAAGTAAAAAAAAAAAAAAGATATTATCTCTAATAAAAGTGATTTGCAGAAATCACTGATAGAACCTCAGTAGCAGAGCTTTGTCATTCATTAATTAGCAAAGATAAGGGGAGCAGCTGGATTCTCTTAACCCTTCCGGGGTGGGGGGGTAGTCGGGTGTGTGTTTTGAAGGGAGCAGGGGGAGGTTTTAAAAATTGAAATGTGGATCAGTGGAGAGGGTGTTTATTGCAAAGGTTGGATGATTCTCTACCCCCACTGGCTGATCTTTAAGGGTTGTCATCGAGTTTTTAATTTGTATTTTCTCTCTTAGGATTTTTGGGTTTAGTAGCTTTTTTTTGGCTTGGCTTGGCTTGGCCCATTTTCACACCGTGTTGTTACATCATGGAAGGGATGGAACCTCTGGCATCCTCCTTGCCTGAAATCTGACTCCAAGGAGGGCAACTACACATGTGACCTGAGGCTTTGGGCAGTGGGTGGTGTTGGGCAATAGGTTGCTCTGCTGTGTCAAGGAGGAGGGATGAGAGGCAGAAGCACTCCCTGGCCTCATCCCGAGGGGACGGGAGCCGTCAGGGCTTGTTCACAGTGTCAGTGAAAGCCGACTGGCGGCTCCTCACCCAGCACCTGTGATGTGGGCGCAGGCACAGCCAGCGACTTCTTCTACGTGGAAACATCCTTTGGGCATGGGGATCTGTTCCTGTGGCCCCTGAGGGTCATCACATGTCCAGCAGCTGGTGATAAATGCAGCCTCCAGAGCTCCCCTGTAGTGACCCCCTTTCTGCTCAGAAAGCACCAAAGCATTATAACTGAAATTCTGGGGATACTTCATGGCTGGTCTAACCTTTGCCCCAGCTCATCATACCCCATCTGAACAAGGTAGAGGAAACGGTTACTGTGAAGGTAAGGGACAGGGACAGGCCCTGAGAAACATAAATTTGAAATATTGCCTCTGCCCTCAGAAAAGACACTCTCTATAAGTAGGAATGAGTTTATTATCTGTTGCAGTGACGCGTACAGGTTCATTCTCCAGGTGTTGAGGGCAAGGGGTGGGGAGCAGAGGTCAGAGGGGACTGGGTAGAGCGATCAGAAAAACCTCCGTGGAGGAGGCAGGCCTACGTCGATGCTGAAAGTGTAGGGTTTGGAAGGGCAGGAAGGTGAACACTTCAGGTGGGGAAAATAACGGGGGTCGTGGTTGGGTGGCAGAAAGGGGAGATGGTTTTGGGGGCTGGCTGTGCAAAGTACAGCCCGGCGGAAACAGGGATGATACTGCAGATCTGTGGGAACTAAGCTCAGAAGGCAAGGTTGGGACCGACGGACCTTGAGGGGCCATACAGAGTTTGGACATCATTGTGAGGGCAGTGGGGAGCCACTGACGTTTTTAAATAGAGAAGTGATATGCTAAACATGGTTTGGCGAGAGGATGGCAGACTGGTGAGCTGTTCCTCTCCCTGAGATCTGATTGGTCCGTGGAATTATGTTTTTCTTGATTTGTGATGAAGGAAGTAAAGGGGCAAGGGGAAGCAGCTGGAAGATGGAGGTTAAAATATTTGAAAATAAATAAAACACCATTGGAGCCAAAGGAGGCACGCATACTTCGTGACGTTTGTTTTTCATCCCATGGGTAACATTTATTAGTTATTGCTCAGCAAGAATGCCTTGTGGAGGTCTCTGTGGACTGATCCACTGATTAGGGTCCAGCCTGTGGTAGCCCAGGAACTGCTGCCATATTTAGAGCTCCCAACAAACGGATGGTTTTCCCTGGCTTTGGTGCCAAGAAAGAGGACGTTCCCATACTTGCTATCCAAAGTAGCAAAAGCATGGCCAGCAGAAGAGAGATTGGGATTGGATTCTCTCAGAATTCACTGTGCTGGCATCTCAGCCACCTGCTAATCAGTGGGTTAAACAATTATCTGATCATCTGACATTATCTCTCCTTTGTTTAAAGCCCTCCTCTCTGTGTTGGGCACCTAGTTCGTATTCAACAGTGTTTGTTTAAGGAGTGTCATTTCCCTACTCTGCCTTTATCTGCCTCCCACTTGTTCTCCAGCCTATCTGTTCACCATTGGCATCTCTGCTTGTTCCTGCAGCAAAAGCTTTGTCCATGTCATCCCTTCTCTCCCCCTCATTGCCTCCTCATGTTCTGCTCCTCCTTAAAATCCTACCTCCAACAGGAAGCTCTCCTTGTCTTCTCCAGCCTTGCATACTTTCTCCTTCCCAACTCCCATGGCATTGGCCGAGTACGGGGCCAGTCCTTCAGGATTTGACTCCTCACTTCTCTGAAAGCTCCATGAGGTCAGAATAGTTAGTTGTTCCACATTTCATTCAATGAATCACAGTCCCTACACACGGAGAGGAATTGATCATTTTGTTGTAGAAGTGGAGAGAATAAGCTATTGCTGAGGGGAAAAACAACTTTTTCCCAAATTGCTCAATGTTATCATCTGAGAGTGTAATAGTGACTTCTGGAAGACCCGGTATTTCCCGTGACTTTTGATGACTTCTTTACAAAGTATTGGAGTGTGGCTTCCTAGATTTTCACGAACATCTCACTTCTTATCAGAGTCAGAGGTGGCAGAACTGGGAGAAAGCAGGTGCTTTCAATCTCATGACGCTGAACATGTGACCCTGAAAACAGGCAGGCTTCCCGGAGAAGCCCATGGCAGAAAGGGTCTCTGGGGTTCTCTCCCAGGGCTCCTTCCTCTCTCCTTTTATCTTTCCCCATATATATATATATATATTTTATTAGGAGGAGGAGAAGGGGTTAGAGGATAGGGTGAGAAAAGATGAGAGATCCTGTGCTTTTTTGTTTTCTTGCTCTTTTGAAATACTTTCAATACCAGTCACCAGAAGTTCTGGCATCAAATTAGGATAAGTGAGATCCTCGAGTGTTTCGCTTGTTAGCAAGTTAATCAAACTTAAGTCCTGATTAAAAGACTAAACAATTGTTATTTTCCTAGCAATTAAGCGTCTGAAATAAAGATGAGAGAACTGATCCTTAGAACCATATTCCGTACTTGGAAAGAGTTCTCTCTGACAACTGTCTATTCTAGTTATGGTCCTTTTTTTTTTTTTTCACCCAGAATGTCTGACGACACTGCCAGGGGAATTTCTGCCCCCTCCTTTCTGACCTGAATATACCCAGTGGCGGCCCCTGAGGCAGCCCAGCTCTGTTTTCTCATGACACAGTGATTATTTTTGGCACTACACGTATTTTCTCTAATGTTATTACCTTTTTTTTCCCCACTCTTGGTTGCCTTTTGAGGAGTAATTGTTTTGGCATTTCTGTGTAGATCAGAGGGTTAATTTTAGTTCAGCGTTGTGGAGGGCAGGGGGTGAAGGAACGGCTTCTACCTTTGCCACCTCGGCAGTACCCAGCCCTCACTTTAGTACAAAACGAAGACCGCAGACCATCCTCTCTGCCCTGCTCATGAAAGAGCTTGCTTTCACTATCCTCTGTGCTCACCATTCATCCTTTTCGCTGGCGAGGCTTGAGGGGCTATCTAGAGGTGACGCTGGGGGCTGGACCCCGGGGATGGCATTTGAATGACTCGACTTGGCGGGTGTTCGATCAGCCCCATTCATAGTGGGTTCACCCCCGCGCAGTTGGCTCACTCACCCTCCCTCCATAGATGTTCTCTTGTTCACACTGCATGAGGAAATGGAGATTTCCAAGTGGGAAGCGGCCTTCCCAGCACTAACTCCTCACTGAAGGGGAGAGGAGCTGCAGAGAGCTCAATAAAATCTAAGCTGGCCCAGCTGCAGATCCCGGAGGAGGAGCAAGGTCCGAGGCTGGGGATGGAGGCCAAGGCAGCTGGGCTCACTTCTTTCCTCCCTGAGAGGAAAAGGAAAAGAGTAAGGTGCACGTTTGAATTGTTCTTTCAGTCAATTTGCAAATATTTACCCAATCTGCTGGCCCAAGGTCCTGTGACAGATAAATAGAAACAGAAGATGTAGTCTCTGTACCCCCCCCCCCCACCCGAAACACACTTTTCACCAAGTGACTTAGAGTCCAGTTATAGCAGCAGGACATTTGCGAGTAAAGCCAATAAGACAGGGAGGCCATTAATAAAAGCTGGTGAGTAATATGGGCAGGAAGTCCCATGGAGAAGGGGGTTAGGGTGGCCAAAGAAAATTTCTGGGATAAATAGGACTTGCGCTGGCCCTGGAGGATGGATTTTTTTTTTTTTTTTATTACATGGGCAGGCACCGGGAATCGAACCCGGGTCCTCGGGCTTGGCAGGCAAGCATTCTTACCTACTGAGCCACCGTGGCCCTAGAGGATGAATTTTTAATGAATAGGAAGGGGTGAGAGATAGATGATAGAGGTGGGGGAGAAACAAGGGAAACTGGGGGACATCAAAATGGGGATTAGAGAGATCCCATAAAGATATATAAAGAGATCAGGATTCTTCCTGCAGAAGCAAAATCTGACTTGTTAGATTTAGATGTCAGGCCCACTTGAATGAAGGCCCTGCCAGGTTAGCATCTTCATTGTGTTCCTGGTCTCAAGTTCTCACGTGTCTCTGGGCATCTCTGGAGTGCCTTCTACTTAAAGCATCATCAGGGAGCTTGTTAGAAATGCAGACTCTCAGGGTCCAGCCCAGACCCACTGAACCGGAAATGCACTGTAGCAAGACCCCAGATGAATTGTGTGCACCGTAAAGTTTGAGGAGCCTTTGTCTGGGTGGCTCTCCAGGAAACTGTCAGCAGAACTAGTTAGATCCCAAGTTTGATTCAAGGAGTTGGTAAAGCACATGCACACACACACGTGCATGTACATCTCTGAGTGTCTCTGAGATGCGGTTCTTTCCAGAGAGAAGCCTTTTATTCTGATTAACAATTGGATTTAGGATTAGAATTTTTATTAAAGATCTTGAAAAGAAAGAAGTTTGAGGAATTCATAATGTAGAACATAACGCATTGTAGTGATTTTTATCCATGTATCCAGTTTGAACAGTTTTGTATTATTTGTGCTTTAGAGGACACCAAAAAATATATATGTATATATATGGTCAAGTTGGAGACAAAGACTGCAGAAGTAAAATAAGTGGAGAACAACGCAGGGATGAATTGTGCAGTGTGGAGTCTGAAGTGTGATGTGGAGGAGAAGTCAAAGTTAGTGAGATCTCCCTGGAGAAAATGGACTTGGGTGAAATCTTGGGGAAAGATGAGTGCGATTCAGACATACCAAGGAGATGAAGAAAGTGTATTCCAGGAAGGGCATGGGGAACGGAAATAGCCGAGCCAAGTCTTAGAGGTTAAAGAAGCAGTGAGCTTGCACCAGAGAGAGGACTTGCTCCATGCTGGGGAATCTGTATTACGTGTATCTTTATCCTTCTGACATGCAGTCTCTGTAATAACTTCTTCTAGCTGAAGGCAATGTTGTATGAATAGGATGCCTGTACAAGCAGAATGGTTTGAATCAAACCACAGACTGTGCTGTTGAAAGCATTTAGGATCCAAAGAAACAAGGCTGTTTGATGGGTAAAAGCCCTAGGGAAAACCCCCAAATCAGATCTGGTAACAGTTTGGGTGTGGGGTAACACTCTCATGCCCAGGGAGGCAGCACCAAGGTAAATATTGTAGTAAGAATGAAATGCTCAACCAGTGGCAAATAGACACTCTGCCAGCAAAGATTTTTTTTTTTAAACAACCATATCCTAGTAGAGGAAAATTATCCCATCTAGGCTGGTTTGTCAGTGAGATGCTGACCTGGGGCAAAAGGGTAGACAGAATGTCCCCTTTGGTATTTTCCAGACCAAGAGCAGACATTTCCAAGTGCTTGTCAAACTAAGGCTCCTTAAGGGGCTTCATCACCGTTGCACTGCTCTGTTAAACCGGCTAAACCTGCAAGAGGGATCTGCTTATTCACATCTGGGGGATGGTCACCTGATTGCAATCAACAGGAAGGGATTCAGATGATAAAGGCTTGTGTGCTGCCCCACCTCTGACACTGGGAAAGTCACTAACATGCTTGTGTAAAATGGAGGTGATACTGACCTACTTCACAAAATTGTTTCTGGATTAAATCAGAGGTGGCGTCTTAGTTTGCCAGGCTGCTATGTAAAATACCACACAGTGGGTTGGTTTAACAGGAATTTATAGGCTCACGGTTTTTGAAGGCTGGAAGTGGAAAATCTAGGCCATGCTTTCCCCCCAAAGTCTGCAGCGTTCTGGTGCTTGGCTGGCATCTCTGCCTCCAGTCACAGGGCCATCTATCTTGCCCTAATTTGCTCTCCTGGTTCCCCTGATTCCCTGTGCCTTTTTTTTTCTCTGACCAAGGAAAATATTGTAGGGAGAATGGAATGCACAACCGGTGGCAAATAGACACTCTGCTAGCAAAGATTTTTTTTTTTTTTAAACAACCATATCCAAGTAGAGGAAAGTTATCCCTGCTTGTGGATTCTGGTTTCTTCTCTTGCTAAGGCCTCCAGGAATATGGAGTAAGACCCACCTTCATTCGGTTGGCCACACCTTAACTAAAACGAACATCTTCCAAAGGCCCTCTCTATAAGCAGGTTCACACCCACAGGAATGAGGATTAAGATTAAGAACATGGCTTTTGAGGGCGTCCATAATTCAGTCTACCACAGGTGGTATGATGAGCATTGTTATTATCTGGAAGCCCTGCACGCGGGGTGTTTCCTGGGGGTAGCAGCATCTCAGCTCCCTAGCTGGAATCTGCAGTGTGAGGGTAGAGCAGGGGCAGACATCAGAGGCCACAGACAGCTGTTGAGAGCCAGACAAATGCCTCTTGCAGCTGCTTGCTTTCTCTTCCTTTCTCTAGATGCAGGCACCACCCAGTATTCTTGAAAGGTCAGCACACTGGATATGGTAAGGATTGGGGATAGATGGAAAATGGTCCTGCTGACCAACAAGGATGAACATCCTCTCAGTACTGGACGAGACCTAAAGGAAACCTCCAATTTCAGTATAGTTTGTCATCTCTTCTCAAATGTTTTAGCCTGGGTCTGGGAAGAAAGGAAGCCTAAGGGACATGACTGGGCAGAAGGAGGATGAGCCCAGGGCCAAGGCTGAGACCATGTGCACCTTCGGTCATCTCCCCTCTGGCATCTGCCTCCCCAGTGCCTCTCTTGGAGCTCTGCGTTGAGCGATGGTGGCCTTGGTCCTGGAGATGCTGATGTTGCCAAATCCATCTGCTCTACAGGAGGGTGTGATGTGAGGAAGCTATGGGGAGCTGGCAGCAAGCTGGGTATGGGTCTTTTATTATAAAAAATAAATTAAAAGCAACACCTGCTATAAAGATAGACATCCTAGTGCTATTTATAACAGCTTAAAGTTAGAAACCATAACTGAACATTCTGATCTGCCTGCACCATATGATATTTTTGGCTATTAAGAATATTTTAAAACAATTCTGAATAAATAATGTGGCATGCTAAGTAAAAAGAGCCAGAAATCCAGTGAGATCTCAATATGTTTTCTTGATACCTTTCTGTATTTTTGAAATTGCTTATAATAAACATGCATTACCATTATCTCCAGCAAAGCAATTTTTTTAGAAGGAAATGATCTGTTAGGATAAACTAGGTTATATGGTGGTAACATGTAATGAAGGTATGTTTCTAATCATGTGACATGCCCAGCACTGGTTGTGGGGGGCTCTGTTCATGATGGTCACTCGGGGATCCAGGCTGAGAGCACCTCCATCATTTCAGACACCCCTACCTCCATATGGGCTCCAGGGTTTGCTGTAGCAGAGAAGGAGAGCATGGGGGACCAAGCACTGTTTCTTTTTTTTTTTTCTTAATAAAACCAATCAACATACAATATGAACACTCCGTTTTTTTCATCACATAGTTGTATATTCATCATCATGATCATTTCTTAGAACATTTGCATCAATTCAGAAAAAGAAATATAAAGAAAACAGAAAAAAAATCATACATACCATACCCCTTACCCCTCCCATTCATTGATCACTAGCATTTCAATCTACTAAATTTATTTTGACATGTTCCCCCTATTATTTAATTATTTTTAATCCATATGTTTTACTCAGCTGTCCATAAGGTAGACAAAGGGAGCATCAGACGCAAGGTTTTCACAATCACACAGTCACATCGTGAAAGCTGTATCATTATACAATTATCTTCAAGAAACATGGCTACTGGAGTACAGCTCTACATTTTCGGGCACTTCCCTCCAGCCTGTTACGCCTTAACTAAAAATGCGTTCTCTATTTAATGTGTTAAGAATAACCTCCAGGATAACCTCTCGACTCTGTTTGGAATCTCTCAGCCATTGACACTTTATTTTGTCTCATTTCACTCTTCCCCCTTTTGATCAAAAAGGTTTTCTCAATCCCTTGATGCTAAGTCCCAGCTCATTCTAGGATTTCTGTCCCACGTTGCCAGGAAGGTCCACACCCCTGGGAGTCATGTCCCACGTAGACAGGGGGAGGGCGGTGAGCTTGGCAAGCACTGTTTCTTGATGGTTCATGTCTGTATGTGCACCTGTGACTTCTGCTCACAATTCTGGTGACTGCCCCGATCATCAGAGGGTAAAGGAGGTGTGTCCGGAAGCAGAGGGGACCTGGAAGTGTGGCTGAGCAGTAGTGGTGTCTACCCTGAGGCTCTTAGAGGGAATGACTTATGACAACTGGGGTCTGCACTACGTGCCTGTGTTCTTTAGGGTCTTCTATCCAGAATGAGGAGTAGACATAGTTGAGTGGCATCTGCTGTGAGGAAAGCTGCTGCTGACCTGGATGGGGAGCCCATGCAGAGTGCCTGAAACCTCAAGAGGGCTGCCACCAGCCTCAGCCTTCCTTCCACATCTGTGCTGCTCCTGCACACCTGATGCCAGTAGGAATGGGCCTGGGGGCAGCAGTGCAGAAACTTCTTCCCCTTCTTTCTCTTTAAGGTTCAGTGACCTGTTAGAGCCAGGGTGTTGTCCTTGAAAGAGCACTGGATTAGGAATCAGAGTCCGGTGTCTTTATTTCAGCTCTATACATTCCCATTACCTTTCTGAGCCACAGTTTTCTTCATCTATAAAATGGGAATAATGGTGCATGTTCCTTCTATCCCACCGGGTGGTTGTATGGACCATATGTAAGTACTTTATAAACTGCAATGGGTGATGCAGATGTGAAGTGGTATTATACACTAATATCTTGAATAAAGAGTGCCAGTCAAGACTGGGCTTGGCATAGGGATGGTTGTCCCTTTACCCCTGTACATGCACAGCTTTCCCCACCTGGACTGGGGACTCCACGTGTCCTGGGATTACAGATGAAGCTGGGTTATCTGGAGCCCAGATGGGCTGTACCTATGGGGCTGCTCCATAATTGAATCTGCTTTACTATCATTTCAATAGCTGCCTGGAACAGAGAAGGCCACCAGATAAGCATCTCCAGGCTGCCCTAGGCAGAATTGACCATTAGAGAGACAAGTTGGTTGGTCTCCAGATATTACTGTCAGCTCTGAACTGGGCCAGGCCCTGTATGCATGCTCCCAGACCCTCAGTGGATCAAGGAGCTGGGGCTCAGCCTCTGGGAAAGGAGGCAGAGAGGTTGAGTTGTGAGCCACTTTCTAGGATCCCTTCAGGGAAGAGGGAGAATGAAAGCACCAGTTCCTGTTCTAGCCACTCCCTCCTCTTTGTAGCTCCCCTTTTAGGACTCTTTGAAACACTTGTTGGCGTGTTAGACTATGGTCTTGTCCAGGGCACAGACCAGGCTCATCACAAAAGATGTGTGTATTTAAGTATATTAATGCCTTTTTCCCTTGTCGAGGTCTATCTGAATGGCCTAGTTCCTCCTGGATTTCCTAATTTCATGTCTTCTCTTTTGACTGGTTAACCTTTTTCTCTGCTATATAATAGATTCTCCTAGTCACTACTGCTTTTGGACAAATATGAGACTATCCTCCAGAAAACTGACCGCTGGCACACTGCCCCCATCTAAAATATTTTTGCCTTTCTTCTTGAATTGCTTTCTGAGCCAAATACAATTCTTTCAATACCTTCAATTGTGGCAATGCCTTATCTTTTCAGGGCACATTTTATTCTTTCAAACAAACGAAGATCCATTCACAGTCAAGTCCAGTGACTAAAATGGGTGGGTAAACTGAATAATATTGTTTGGGGCTTAAAATGAAGTGCATGTTCTATAAAAAGTTAGATGGACTTTCTTGCGTGACTCCAAAATTAATTCTAAAAAGACCCCCAAAATACTTAGAACAATGGCCACTTCACTGGAATAAAATTTTAGCTTTCTCCTGAGATGTTTGTTTTGAAGGGTACCTTCTTTTATGTAATATCTATTTCAAATCTCTTTCTCAGTATTTTCCCTTCTCTCCCTGTATCATCCATGGCAGCTGGCTCAGACATGGTCCAGCCAGCTCCCGTTTCATTTATGGTATTGATTGCAAATTCGCCTGGGACGTAATGAACTTGGACACAGTACAAGGTAGAGGGAGAGAGCACTGTTAGGCATGAGACGTCATCCTGGGTTTAAGTCCTAACAGTAGTTCTGAGCCCCGAGTTCTCAGCCCTGAGTGCACAAGAGGATCACCTGGAGATTTTAAAATTTCAGATGCCCAGGCTGCATCCCAACCCAATTCAATCAGAATCTCTTGGAGTAGGTCTCTGGCATCAGTTTTTAAAGGCTCCTCTGGCGATCCAGTGAGCAGCCACCGTTGAGAACCCCTGACTTTGGTTCCTTCTAATTTCATCTATGAAGCAATCAAGCCCTGAGTGGGGGTGGGGGGGGTGGGAGGGGACTGGGAACTCATTCTCATCTCTGGGGCCTGAAGCTCCATGTGTTTCTCCCATCAGGCAACCCTTGTGCAACAGTGATGGTCACTAGATCCCTTCCAGTTGCATTTGAATTTCGTTTCCTTCATTCCCAGCCGCCTGCCGGCGAGCTGGCACCTGCCTAGAATTTCACCACCAACAAACAGACTGATCCAAGCTGGCTTAGTTAGTGGCAGTCTCTCTCCTTGCCCTGCGGAAAGCCATTCTACTCTAAGCCATTTAACCTTATAGGGTAACGGGCATGTTGTTTTGATTCCCTGAGGGCTCCAGGCATTACGCTTGTGAGTCCTGATCACTCTGAAGATCTTGAGTCACAGCTCATTAAGCAGCCATCCCCACCGGAGCAGCTGGTGACATCTGCCCACTCCAGGCTGTGATCACCTGAAAGTCAGAAGCCAGATCATCTTAACCAAGCGCTGAAAATGTTCAGTTGCTGACTCAAGTCAGGAATCTCGAAGCCAGGCTTGGAGCAATGATCCCAAAGTTAAAGAAACATTTGTAAAATAATGACGCTCTAAAGAAGAGGCTTTTTCTGGTTGAGTTGTAGCGTATTTACTGAAGGTGTAGGACAGTCCATTTAGTTTTATTTTTTGACTGGTTGCCGGGTCTTTAAAGTGGTTGTTCTCCTTACTTAGGATCCAATGTTTAAGAATTTGAGTTTTCAACTTAAGGAGAGTAAGTGGAGGTAGGTTAAATTATTTTTTAAAAAATCACATGAATGGCTCATTTTCCATTTGCACCAGTTTGATGGAGCATTATGGAGCCACCTTTGATAAAACCACATCACACACCCAGCCCTAAATTTATCCACTTAAGGCCAGCAGCTCTGCTTCCCCTTCTTCTTTCTCACCTTCCAGGAATTCGGCAGCCGGTTATTAATCTCCTAAACTGGGTGCTCACATAGAGACAGAGTCTCCTCACCTCACACAGAATCTTTGTCATTGTAATTCTTTTCTGTCTTAGCCCTCCTCTTCTTCCCTGGTATATGTAAATGCCTAGTGTATGGGAAAGTATCTCACACAGCTTGGGCACATGGAAGGTATGCAATAAATATTCATTTCCTTGCTATGATGGAAAAGCCTTTGATCTTGAACCCAGGAGAACCGGCTTTGAGACAATGACTTTTAACAAATTCCTTAATCTCTCTAAATCACGGCATCTTCATCTATTAAATGGGACTAATAGGGCTTATCTCGAAGGGTTGTTGTGTAATTCAAATGAGATCAAATGTGCAAAATAAAAAGTTCTTATCATACCCCCTTCCTCCCACACACTGTAAGGGTATTGTTATTTGTCCTTCTAGGTTCATCTAAAATCCTGCATCTCTGAGGAGCCTTCTCTGCCCTTGTTTGCTCACACCAATGTGTTACTTCTCTTAACCTTCTATTGTGTTTATTGCTTGAACTACTTATTTCTGTGATTTAGCCGGCTGCTTTGGATTGTTGGCTAGCTAGATTGCATACTCCTTGAGGACAAGGAATCTGTACTCCATCTACTCCCCAAGACCCTCAGGTCTAGCATGGAGCTCAGCACTGCTGGGTCTGCCTGCATAAGGACCCAGTAAGCCGGGACCACATTTATGATGTGTGCGCCACAGACAGAGCATCATGCGTGGTTGCCCTGTGGGGATAGGAGGGCCCTCAGGGAAGACTGGAACCGGGACTATGTAGAAAAAGCAAACTGGGCTAAGAAATAAATTTCTGAGTCCTTTTTGAAGATTCAGAATATGTAGGATGAGAAGTTTTAAAGGAAAACCAGGGACTTCTACCAACTCAGAGAGGACAAATTGAATTTAACATGCAAATTCTAGAAATGCCATGAAAAAAATTTAACCTATTGCAGATAATTCTAGAGTCCATCTTGGAAGAGGAAAGAAAGTGTAAATATTTTAGGAAATAAAATCTCAGCACAAAGACCTAGTCAGAAACAGCCTGCCTGATGAATATAGCCCCAGTCCAAGACAGGATTTACTTGTTATATTAAAACATCAGCCCCCTGGACATCCAGTCCTGTGTTCTATTTGCTGAGAAGTACAACTGATGATGAATTGTTTGAGCAGCAAGAGTGTATACGCATCAGTTGGGCTTAGGGAGGTCTTCCCTACACACTTAGCATTAATTATTCTTGTTCTTCAGTGTTGCTAATTAAATGATGGCAGGGTTACCAATTTTTGTCTGTTCTTCCACCATTCAACATTAGACAGACATATCTGGGCCATGTCAAGGTTAACTGGATAATCTAATTAAAGTCATGCTTGTCCTAGGGTGAAACTGTAAAAACAAGGTGATCTTGACCAAAAGGCTGTGTGAGATTCTCAATCTGTCTTTTTCTAAATCTTAAGATGTTGCTTGAGAAAGCCACTGTCTCCTGCTCTTATGTGGTGAAAAGACTATTCGCCCAGGAATAGAAAGCTTCTAACCCTTTCTCTACCACTAATTAGCAGGGTTACCTCGTAACCTCGTAATAAAAATGATGCATTTTTATTATCTGCCCCAAAAGTATTTGGGGCAGATAATAAAAAGGTATTTGCAAAGTCTCTCGAGGGAGTGGAGGAAAAATATGAAACTATTAATTAACTTTCTGGGAAATTCCTGATATTCCCTCAAGCATTGAGAGAAACGTATTCTTTAATGGTGAAGCTAAGCCTACTTATAAACAGACACATCTAAGAGTCACCCCCAAAGAACCTCTTTTGTTGCTCAGATGTGGTCTCTCTCTCTCTCTCTCTCTCTCTCTCTCTAAGCCAAATTCTGAAAATAAACTCATTATCCTCCTCCCTACATGGGATATAAGTCTCGTAGGTAGCTTGGGACATGATTTCCACAGATGAGCCTAGCCCTGGCACTATGAAATTGAGGATAACTTCTTGACCATGAGGGGGGAAAAGCTGTAACAAAATAAGGTCTCAATGGCTAGGAGATTTCAAATAGAGTTGAGAGGTAATTCTGGAGTTTTCTCTTATATAAGTTTTAGCCAGTTATTACAAATTGCCATGGTTTGCCAAGCTCCAACCAACATTATTTCTGAAAACCCTAAAGAAAACCCACGAGCTCTATATAAGACCCTATAAAAGTTTGTTGATTAAGTTTATTTTTCAGAAACTTAAAACTTCTAGATTGTTCCTACATCAGATAAGCCTGGAACTTAAAGGTTCCTGTCTCTCCTAGAACATCAACCACTTGCATTCCCCTACCCAATAATGTCAACACCCATTCTCAACATAAAGACGTTAGAACAGTTATTGCCCAAAACATCCCTGAAAATTGAGAGAATGATCAAATGAGGGAAGAGTAGTAACAGAGAAGTTAGGATTTAACAAATGATTATCAGTACTGAATCATTACATGCATATTTCTTTTTAGTTTCTAGTGTATTAGAACAGCCGGGAGGAAATTCCTGAAATCGTAGAACTATAGCCCATGCTACACTTTGAAGTTTGCTCTAGAACTACTCTTAAACTGAACTTTGAAATTTATCACTTTTCTGTAATATGTTATATTTCACAATAAAAAGGTTAAAAAAAGATGTTTTGTGACAAAACAATAAGGTTATGGAAAAAAGTAGGTGTCAACAATATTTGAGTGGATGAGGGAATGTGGCAGGAGGCAAATCCCAAATGCCATTGCCAGTCAGAGCACCGACTCCATTTTGCCTTTTCCTTACCAGTTTCTTCCTCTCTGCCTTGTCTGCACATCCCCTAAGGATGGGACAACAGCAAAGAGAAGCTTTATGCTTGCAAATGTTGGTATTAATTTCACAGCCAGAGCCAGGGAGCTTTTAGCCCCATGTTGGTTTCTCTTGAATGTTATAATGGGCAGGTTACGGTGTTTATGATACTTTTGTCTGGGAGTGCAAGCATTGGTGCTGGAGAATGGGCTCCAGCATCTTATAGATGCCAGTTATTCACCTGGCTCTCATGACACAAAGGGCTGATGCCCACGGTTTTACCATCCTGTCCCCTTTCTACCCATCCTTTCCTGTGTCAGAATGACTGCACACATTTAACAACTGCTTTCGTTCCACAGAGGTCAGGATTAAAATGTGATAGCTATAAACAATTGTTATATTATTAAAGCTATATATTATATAATATTATTATAATTATTATGTTATTATATAATATGTAATTTATTGTACATTATTATATAATATAGAATAACAAATAACATTATTTTATTCTAGTTCTAGACTTTTTCTGTATAATGTATAGAAAATATTATGTACAGTACATATATTTTTATGAAAATAGGCTTGTACTAATCTGTTTTGTAATTTTTTTTACTCTTATCACCTTTTCATATACAGGATTTTTTATATTAGCTAGCATTTATTGCTTATTATTGGGATAGCCCCAGTGCTAACGATTTTACATAAGTTATCTCACTTAATCCACAGTGTCTTTGTAGAATAAGGATTGTTTTCACCATTTTACAGATGAGGAATCTGAGCTGAACTAGGTTTAAATGATTTAAGTATATAGAGCTAGCAAGCAGGGAAGTTGGAATTCCAACCCAGGCAGTTTTGGCTTTTAAACTTCCCCTGTGAGAACTTGACATGAGCTTTATAAGAAGGCCCAGGCTTTCTTTAGTATTTGCTGAAATAGGCAGGCTTTTGTGTGTGTCATCTTTCCTTCTGCCCTGCAAAGAAGAGGAAAATGCGGCTGAGACAGGCTTGTGACATATGATGGCAGAGTTTGGAGAGAGAGCCCATTTTGGCCTGTTCCTTATTTAACCCTTATCACATACTTGCTTTAGGAACTTATGGTGTCTGGCTGACTGTTTTTGTTGGGTTGTAATGGCATTTTCAATTTTTACTGTAGAAATGACTCTCTATAGTGAAGTGTGAACCAAAGTCCAGTACTGGACTTCTATTTTTCTGAGTGGATTTTATCCAGAAAAAAGAGAACCTTGAATCAGTTTTTCATCTTGTCCTCTAGCGCCTTTGACCCAGCCTTCTGGGCCACAGGCCATAGCTTCCCCACCCATCCGTCACCATCCCTGGGCATTCACCCCAGTCCTCAGATAACCCAGGACTAAGTCTAAGGCATCACCAGTTAATTAACTTAATCAGCATGTTCCTACTGAAACCCCACTTATGTGAAGCTCTGATCTGGACTCCATGGGAATACAAGAGGAGGAGGGAGGTGGAAGTGACAACCAACACACACAAAAATCTAGCTAGAAATATAAAGCAGGCTGCGTGTGGCTTGGACAACTAGTGTGAGCCGAGAGCAGATCAGTGGAAGAGTGTGGTCCATGAGGTTGTAAAGCAGGAGTGTGATAAGTTGGCCGTCATATTTTAGGGACTAACCTCTTCTTTCTCAATTTAGGAGTAGCTCAGAGAGGAGAAAGGAGAAGTCCCGAGATGCTGCGAGATGCCGGCGGAGCAAGGAGACAGAGGTCTTCTACGAGCTGGCCCACGAGCTGCCCCTGCCTCAAAGCGTGAGCTCCCACCTGGACAAGGCTTCTATCATGCGGCTGGCCATCAGCTTCCTGCGAACACACAAGCTCCTGTCCTCAGGTGAGGCTGGCAGTTGCCCCCAGGCTGCTGCAGACAGGCAGACTTACCAGATGTCCCTACAGACAGGAGGCCGCTGTGGTGCCCGAGCATAAGGGTCACTGCTCTTCTTCCCTGGGAGCTCCCACAAAAACACCATCATTAGTGCTTTGTTCCTTAGGTTAAACATCTCCTTTCCAACAATGACCTGTGCAATGAATACAGCCCTGGGATAGGGAGAAAGGACAGGACCAGGGGAAAGCATGGGGACCTGGAAGCGAAGGAGGGCAAAAAGGACTGGGAGAACTAAAAATAGATTTGGCTGACTTCCCGGATTTATTGCCATCTGGACAAAAGACCCATGCTCAGCAATAGATTTAGGAAATTTGGGGTCCTTATCTTTGACTTAATGGACTTCTTCAGAATTGTGGGCAAGACTGTCCATATCATCTTTTCCCCTCTTACTAGCCAGTTACACCAGGCAAATTATTTTGCCTCTCTGAACACTGGTTTCCTCATCCATAAAACAGAGTTAAAAGATGTGTATGTTACTGAGTGTCTATGAGAATTAACGGAGACGATGCCGGTAAAGCACATGGTCCGTCCACACTCATTCACTCTGGGGTGTCCCTGATTGATAACCTAAAGCAAGACCCCCTCCCCATGGAACTAACCAAGTCTCACCCGCTCAAGTATCTCTGCAACTCTCAAGTTCCCAAAATGTCTTTTTTTTTCTCTCTCAGAGAGTTCACATTCTTCAAAAACTATATCCTGTTAGTCCTGATCAGAAAGGGGAGACCTAAGAAGTTTCCCAGTTCAGTACTATGTGGAAATCTCATCTAGTCTGTCACTTTTGTGTGGAAACTGGTCAGCATGTAGTGTCCCTCCCCATCCCAATGTGGCCACTGCAGGTGGGCAGTGTCCAAGACAGTGAGTGTGAGGAAGGCAGGCAGAGAGGGGAAGGTCCTTTTGTGGTTGGTTTTCCATTTTCCTGAGTAAGCATGGTGCCGTGGGGATGGGTTGATTCCACCATCCTGTTATGAACCAGCTATTCTGGGAAAGAAACCCTGGGCAGAGGGAATCCAGTGTGAAGTGGAGAGGCCAACCAACATGTGCTATTCTGGGCCCTGTAACACAGGAAGGATATGGGGGGAAGAAGTTCAGAAAATAGGATGACAGCTCAGTGGTCCCCAGGTTGGAGGGCTAGCTCTGTCCCACAGCTCTAAAGAAGTTCGCTGTGCAGCCCTGGGAGAGAGCAAACCAGAGGTGGTGTGCTTGGGGAGACCAAAGGCCAAGCCATGCTCTGTAAATGCATCCAAAGAAACAATGTAAAGCAACAGCAGAAGCGTAGTCATAGATGCTGCAGAAATACGGGAATAACTCTGTCAAGACTAGGAGAATCCATCAAAGGGCACGTGGGTGCTGCTTTCATTTAATCACCTTGGCTTGTCTTTCTACACAGGTGAAGGCAATGTCTGGTAATGTAGAAACTATCTTCAAACATAGAGCAGTCAGTCACCAATTTAGGACTAGAAGGGACCCCTTTTCAACACCCAGGAATAGCTCCTCTACTTCCCTACTATGGTATTTAAGATTCTTCTATTAGAAGTTGATTCCTTCAGGTTAATCATTGCTTCCTTCCGCTACCACCCTCCTCTCTCTCCCACCACAGAAGCCCTAGGAGGGGTAATCCATGAATTCTGGGACAGGCTCTGGCTGAATTTGGACTTATAAACTGTTTGAGACCTAGAGATTGTCAGATGAACCTTCTCGTTTCACAGATGATGACAAGTGAGGCATAGAATGGTTAAGGTTGTTCAGAAAGTGGCACATCTAGCACATGGCAAATCTGCATCTGGAATTCAAGTCCTTTTGAATCTTGGGCGGAGGGGAGGACAGACATGAGATGCCAGGAGCATTCTGTAAATCTGGTCAGGCAAAGATGTTGTCAAAGGATTGGTGGGGAAAGGGTAGGGAGAAGGCAGGGAACCAAAATTAAACTGAGGCACCTGAGGGCCAGCCCTGTGTGGTGGGATGGAAAGGAAATCCTCAGACCAAGTGTATTGTTTCTCCCCTTTCTCTTGGTGCAGAGCCTTGTTCTCCACACTTTCCTGCACTAGAGCCTGGTCGTCTTTCCCAGTGGTACAGAGGTTGGCTTAGAGAGGCTCCTGCCTGCGTCGGTATCAGTGGGAACCCCGAGTGTGCCAGTCCCCGTGTGTGCTAGACACGCCCAGGAAGAGAGAGGACCAGAGTGGGCCACAGCAGGCCATCACACATCCCAGCTGTTGCAAATTGTAGACACAGACTGCCCCTGCCCAGTCAGAACACTCAGCCTGTCCGTGCTGGTGCCCTCTGTCCCAAGGAAAGAAATGGGTAAAAGGATATAAAGTTTCTACATTTGGCCGTTTGGTCCTGGTGACCTTGAAGGAGATGTTCTCATAAAAGGAGCATGGCCCCGGGGGAGTAAGAGGTGGCTTTTCAACATCCTCTTTTCCCTAACTTCTCTTCCAGGCTCCTGCTGCAGGCTTTTCTGGACCAGGAACTTCTTAGAAATTGTTCTCAGGAATTGTATATGAGATAGGACCTTCTTTCTTTTTAAATTTTATTTTGCATTTTCAACACATAAAGCTATTGAGAAGGAATACAGGATTTGTAACCAAAGGGACCGCTGTTTGGAAACTCAGTTTGGCTGCCTCCTTTCTATACAACCTTGTGACCGTTTCTTTCCTGTCGTTGAGCCTTAGTTTCCTCATCTGTACAAAGGAAGAATAGTCATCCCCTTGCAGTGTTGTTTAAGGATTAACAGATACAAAAGATCTTATGCCATTGCTTGCTACATGTTAGGCTCTCAATAAGTTATAGCTAAAAAATAAAAGCATTACTAATAATTAGTTTATAATAAATGTAGGCTTCTGGAGAAATGATATAAATGAAACTCCAATGCAAACCCTTACTGTCTTCCTTTCTCACCTTTCAGCAATTTCTGTCACGATGCAGAGTTGCCAACTTTTCCAAATTAAAACAGGCCAGAAATTCATTATTTAAGCACTTCTAACAAAGATGAGCACCGATTTTGGCTCACATTATAATAGGAAATAGCTGGTTGCATACCTCAGAGTTCAAAAGGCTAAAAAAGACCAGGTTTTGCTTTAGAAAAGTTGCTTCTTTACTTAGTAACGTTTCCCTTTGATTTTCACAGTAGGCTGTTCTGTGTGGGAATTTTGGAGAGGAAACCTCAACATTGAGAAATTCAGGCTGTGGGTCTGGGCCTCCAATTGAGATTCGTATCACAGGAAGCAAACTGAAACAATGGCTTTATGATATTAGCTTCCACGCTGCGCTAAGAACAGAACACAGTCTGAGGGAAACATCAGTGGAAGTGCCGCCCAATTGTCTTACGGCCTCTTTCAAGATGAGCCCCACAAACTGTGGCTGAATCAGGGTCACTTCTACATTCTGAGGGCATTAAACTACAGTAAATATGCAAAATTCACTTTTGTTATGAAATTAATTTAGGGCTTCCCCAAACTCTTACATGTTTGCTTTAAATATATTTCCCACAACAGCTAGGAATCAACACAAAGCAAGGTTTCTAAAAACAAATGTCAGATTTACTATTGATTTGTTGTTATTTGCTTAGTGAAAGCATCATCAGTCTTAATAAGAGATTATGATTTTCTGATTCGTAGCCTACCAAGGGAAAGATACTAAAGTGTGGAACAAGTAATTTCAAAGTTTTTGCCATGACCTTTCCATGCAGGAAAGGTGTGACCAAGGAAAGCAAAAGTATGGAGGCAGAAATGGTTTCTGGTACCTTCCCATGCCCCATTTTCAGACTTCTTTCCCCACATCCTCCCTAATTTTTTTACTGTCCCACCCCCTCATCCCACCTCCACTCCCAACATTTTTCTGTTCTGTTTGGAAATGAGCCAGCAAGCTGATTCATGCTAGATTGTTAATGACTGAGAACAACTAATGTGCAACCTCTTCCAGAGATCCTGACGTAGTTCGAGAAAATCATTCCCTTAACTTAAACCAAAAAAGCATGGTCAATCAGGAGGTATTTCCTGAACCCAAACCTGTGCTACATCTCATGAAAAGTAATACAGAGAGGTAAGATAGTAAGATGTAAATGACAAAGCAATGAATCTCTAATGATAAACTTTCAGGACTCTCTGGTAGGCAAGCAAGATCAGATTTTTCTGCCAAAGGTTTGAGAATGGGATTTAAAGATATGAATAAGTGATCCAAAAATAATATCTTCTTGGCTTCAGTGAGGTCACCAGAGGTAGTAGGGGGTCTACTGCAGTGGGAAGACTAGAGAGGGGGGATCAATTTAGGCAGAGCCCTTAAATTGAAAACCCTGTGATGATTCCTCAGCGGTGACTGACTGCAAAGCATATCTTGCTCCAGGAAGATCAGATCAGAATGGTTCTAAAGTAAATCCTGGAACTTCTCAGGAAACAAATCAGAAAACGGCCCGGTGGAATAAAGTCATAGCCTGACCAGCAGGACTGTTGTGACAGCCTGGCCTCACAGATCTGGCCAGGAGGTGTCTGCTCTGCCACCCTGGCCACTCACCCCAGATGTCCAGCTCCTGCTGCCCATGGGGTTCCGCCTTACAGGGGTGGCGCTGCCTGAAGGAAATGAGCAGTGCTCCGGAAAAAGTGCTCCAAAACCTCAGCCCGCACATATCCTGGCTGTAGGGAGTCATCAAAGCCTGTTTATAGGGGCTATTTTTAGCATTAAAGATCTTGTTGTGTTCCGTGGGCCCAGCATGCAGTGCCTCTGATTTTCGTGACCAGGATCTCTTCTTTAGAGTCAGACCCTGAGGGTCTTGGAAAGCAGATAACTGAGGCCCAGAATCCAAGATGATTAAAAGACCTGGTTGGCAGCTTATCAGGCACATGGCCCAGGCTCCTCACTTTTTCCGCACCCAGAATTTATTCTCAATTCCTGTGTAACCTTCAGCTCTTTATTGCCACCTTTCCTACCCGTCTGCACTCCTCGAGGGAAAGAATTGCCCTTATCCCTCTCGCAGTCCCTGGTGTGCCTTAGTACAGGAATGAGCACGCAGTAAATGACCTCTGTTGACCAATGGCCTCACCGATTTCCCGCTTTGTGCCTATACAGGGCAGGCACAATAGTCAAAGCTTAATAATTGCTTGGTGAGTGAGTTTTTGATGGTCCTAATACCAATTTGGATATTAATGATATGTTAGGGAAGATATGAAATTCACATGAAAGAGCAGGAGAAAAGGCAGGGTAGAATTCAGCAGGAGGGGATGTGGCATGAGCCTCTGGACCCCTTGGATGAGGGGCCACCTCCCTGCTCTGCAGTTTTCACCCTCAGCTCCAAGTAGAGTGATAATGGCCCAGCCAGGTCCCTTTGGAAGCCCTCAGGAGGAGATGCAGATGCTGTGGGAGCAAATAGTCCCACAGAGGGAAGAAGCCCCACCCAAGTCCTGCTGCCCCAGGGTCCCTGCTTCCTGGTCCTCCAGCCAGTGTGTGTCTTCAGTTCCGAGACCTTCCCTTTCCATTCGTGGCCCCTTCGCCCTCCCGCCCAGGGGCCAGCAGGCCCACTGCTGCAGCCAATTTCACCATCTCCTGGAAGCATATGTTCTGGGCACAGACAGAAACCAGTTTGGCTGTGTTGAAACTGTTAAAAACAGGAAATTTTAAGCAGAAGTATTTCCTCTGGACCTACTAAACCCAAACAGAGTTGTCTTGGGATTGCTCCAGATTTTGAAGTCAGTCTTACCACTGAGATCAAAGAAATTGAAGAGAAAATATCTTCTCAGGAACCACAGAGCTGGTCTTCTGCTTGTCTGGAGAAGGGGACACCTATCTGATGTCATTTAAATGAAAGTGAAAACTTCTCCTCCCTCATGCCCCCAAATAGGACACCATGTGCTGAAATAGCTGTTCTCCATATTCGGGTCACTCATTGGACCTCATCATTAGCATCACCCGGGAAGTTGTTAGACAAGCAAAATTAGGCTTGTTGAATTAGGAACTCTGGGTCTGGACTCCATCCAAAGTCAGCTAGCTTCATGGTTATGTGACCTGTGCAGTCTTATTTCATCCTTACGATTCAATGAGATGGAAATTATTATCCCTGCTTAGATGATGAGGAAACTTATATTCAAAGACTGTTACCTCCCCAAAGTCATGGCTTATCAAGAGATAGAGGTAGGAATAGAATTTGTGTTTACTTGACTCTAAAACCTATAAATGGTTAAGAGTGGGGCTTCTAGATGATTGTATAATGATACAGCTTTCACAATATGACTGTGTGAGGGTGAAAACCTTGTGTCTGATGCTCCTTTTATCTACCTTATCAACAGACAAGTAAAACATATGGAATAAACATGAGTAATAGGGGGAACAAATGTTAAAATAAATTTAGATTGAAATGCTGGTGATCGGTGACGGGGAGGGGTGGGGGGTATGGTATGTATGAATTTTTTCCTGTTTTCTTTTTATTTCTTTTTCTGAATAGATGCAAATGTTCCAAGAAATAATCATGATGATGAATATGTGACTGTGTGATGATATTATGAATTACTGATTATATATGTAAAACAGAATGATCAAAAGTTATGAATGTTTGCATTTGTTTGGTGTTTTTTTGGTATTTAAAAAAATTTAAATTAATAAAAAAAAAATAAAGAGTGATATTTTCTAGATTCAGCTGCCTGGGTTCAAAATGCAGTTCAAAAGCTTTACAGCCTTGGCCAGTGCCTTAGCTTCTCTAAGCCTCATCTGTCAAATGAGACTAAGAATAGAACCCACCTCATGGGTTGCTGTGAAGATTATATAATGTGCTTAGTACAGTGCCTTGCATGTGGTTCTTGGTCATTATACATTAGCAGCTAAATGCATGCTCCTGCTGTCACCATGACCACTCACACATCCATGACCTCTGCTGCCACCATCACCACCAGCTGTACCACAGATGCTGCTACCACTAGAAATATACTGCCCACAAGTCTCTATCAGAGGGTCCTTGTGTAAGTAGGTGCTCAACAAATGCCTCTATCTGAGCATGTGGCAAATATTCAAATGGTTGGCAGTGTGAGTTTCCAGAAAAGGTGACTGTTGTCTTCAAGCCGTTCTTGGGAGTTGGCTGTCCATGCCGATCATGTCTCTTGTAGCACCACATTCGTGCAAACCATTCACTGTCCCTCTCTTTCCAGTTTGCTCTGAAAATGAGTCTGAAGTGGAATCTGACCAGCAGATGGACAACTTGTACCTGAAAGCCTTGGAGGGTTTCATTGCCGTGGTGACCCAAGATGGCGACATGATCTTTCTGTCGGAAAACATCAGCAAGTTCATGGGACTCACACAGGTGATCCCCTCCTCTGTCTCTTTTATAAAGGGAACAAGTTTCCCTTTAGGGGTAGAAATTAGTAGAAGGCGTTGGTCCCCATCACTCCTGGCCCCTCCCTACACAGCCCTCTCTGACCTTAGCTGACCTGAAGTCACAAGGCTCAGGAACAGGACTCATACTCCCTGGCATTGGACTTGGCATTGCTGATGTCCATCCTGATCTAGTTTAACCCCTTGCTGTCTAGATTAACAGGGCAACCTTGGAGGAACACATCTCTGTCATCAACAGGTAGTCCTCTATCACATCTGTCTGTCTGTCTGTCTGTCTGTCGCCTCAGTGGGTCACAACACTTCCTCATCTCCAAATCTAGAAAGTGACTCACCTTCCTCTTGGAGTCTTCTGCCTCAATATTAAGAATAAGGAAACCCAACCTTGTTTTTGAACCAGGTGGAGCTAACAGGACACAGTATCTTTGATTTCACTCATCCCTGTGACCATGAGGAGATCCGTGAGAACCTGAGTCTTAAAAATGGTAAAGTATTCTTCGTTGTGTATTCCTTCCTTCTTGCCCAACCTGGGAGATCTGCATTCTATTTGTGTACAAGTATAGGAGAGGCAACTTGTGGCCACTGTGATACAGAAAAACCGACATCCATAAAAAGGCCAGCAGAGCTGGCCCTCTGTATAGGTTTATAACTGGTGAGATGAGAGTGAGGACCCAGCACTCAGAAATCAATCCTCTTGGGCCTGCATGGCATTTGATATCACACTATTAGGCCGCTCCTTTGATTTAGGATACCGTCTTCAGAAGATTTCATCACCTGAGAGTTTAGCATCTCTGCCAAATGACACCACCCAAATCAACAAACTTGTCTGTGCCAAAGTTCATGGAAATTGTTACACTTGTCTATTGCTATGTACAAATCAACCGAACACAGTGGCCTAAATGGCAGTCACTTTATTATCTGTGTCACAGTTTTGTGGTTCATGTGATGTCAGCTGGGCTGCAGCATTCTGGGAGCTCAACTGGGCTGGGGTGTGGAGATGGATCACTCACGTGCCTGTACCTTGGTGGCAGGTGGCGGGAAGTGTGGGCTCATCTGGATGTGGGGACAACTGGGCCTCTCATTCCATGGAGTTTCAGACCCCTTCCCATCTGGTGTCTCTACAGTAGCTAGACTTCTTACATGTCAGCTTAGCACTCCTAAAAGTACAAAAATGGAAACTGCCAGATCTTCCCATGGCTTAGTCCTGTGACTGGCCTAGCCTCATATCTGCCTTTTTGTGTTGGTTAGAGTACGTTACAGGTCAGCCCTGATTCCATGTGGGAGGGAACCACATAAGGACATGAGTATCAGGAGACATGGCTCATTGGGCCACCATTGTAGACTAGCCACCGTAGGAGCCAAGTACGACTTGGTGCTCTTGTGATGAGACATGGGACAGATAGGTTTTGATGAAGAAGAAATTTTGTAAGGTGCAGTACACTACACCCTACTCATAGAGGTATCCCTACGAGAGGTCAGCTGATGAGAAGGTCCGTTCATGCAGGAGGCACTTTGCAACAGCAGTTGGAGCTGTCCCCTGAGCTCCTCTCACTGGGGACTTTCAAGCCATAAGGTAGAATATTTCAGGACTGAAGCTTTGGGCAGAAGTGGGGTTCAGTGACTTTCAAGGTCCCTCTTGAACTTGGAATTCTATCATTGCACTTGGAAAATTCTGCCCATGTCAACACATCCCCCTTTAACATCTCTTAACTGCCATGAGACGTGTTTTTGCCCAATCTGAATAACATAGGCAATAAAGCCGAGCCTTCAAGGGTATACACCGTTACTGCACCTACTGCAACGCAGACGTTTCATCTGCTTACCTCCACTCTTTTCCAGATTGGGTCTGCAGTCCACGCGGGGTGCAGAATTGCAGCCGTCTGCCCCTACTACCACCATCACTCATCTCTCACCCACCCCTCTGCTCTCCCACTGTAGGCCTTGGACAGCCTGGCTCCTAAAGTTAGCAGGCTGCAGAGCTCTCCATGGGTTATCTGATGTATTGTCTGAGCTGCTGAGGAAGTCCTGTTTGGTTCTGTGGGGAAGGGGCTACCAGTCTTCCTGAATCCCTTTCTGAAGCAGCTGCTTGAAGCCCGAGAAAAGCAAAAGGTCTCTCATTTCTTCTCTGCCCCAGAAATCTCTTGCCACCTGGGTTCTTAGTCTTAGGCTAATCTTGCCCCTGGTTTCAGGTTGGCTGTGTGACCTGAGCCAAGTCACTTCTCTTCTCTATTCCTTGGATTCATTCTTTTCAAGCTGATGCTATTGGACTAGGCAAACCTAGGACCATCCACTTCTCAAGTGCTATGATTTCACATGTTTACCTGTGTAGAACTTAAGATCTCGTGGTCCTTGTCCTGGGGACTTGAGATGTAAGTCAAACTCAGTGAATCAGCAAATACTCGTTGAAGCTTCCAGCCTGTGAATGCACTCACAATCTGGGAGCAAAAAGTTCATATGAGCTCCTAGAGGGGAATCAGCCTGCGAGGCAAATGTAGCAGGCTTTGAAGGGCCGGCAAAGGACCTCGAACTTTATCCTGTACACATAAGGGAGCTGTTGAAGGTTTTTGATCATGGGTTGGGTGATATGATTGGAGCTATGTTTAGAATTACTAACAAAATGATTGACTGGCGAGAATACAGAGGTTAAGAAGTTAAAAGTCCACAGTAGTAGCCCAAGCAAACAGCTACAAGTAAGTCCCCCCAGCTCCTCGGTCCCCATACCTGGCCTGGTCCTGATGGATCCAGGCTACAAACTTCAGGTATGTTTCATTCTGTACAAATCCTGAGGATAGGAGAGACAGCCTTATAATAATAAATTAAGAATATTTGCTCTTATAAAAACAACAATGTAGACGGTTCACTGTTTGGTCTATAACTTAGTGGCTCTCCTCAGGAGGTTTAAGGTAGGTTCAGGGGTGTCACCATTCAGTTCACACATGATTCTTCAGGAACATGTCAGTCGAATCAATCCAAGTTCCCGGGAAGTTTAGGTGTGGAGGATGGTGGCTGTGCTTAGAGGGAAGGGTGTCACTCTTAGAAATGAGACTCTGGATTATTCTGTGAGGCTGGAGAGGGTCAGGAGTGTACCTTAGAAGGCCCAATGGGGATGGAGGTTTAGGCAGAATTTAAACCTGGAGAAGTGGGCCTCCACTGGCACTTAACCACATCCATTACTCTATATCACAGAAAGTGGGGAAATGTCTAAATGGGCAGGCTATTTGGAGACTGTAAGGGAAGGAGCTGTATTATCGGTTTGGGTGATGTATTTATTTCTTGCTGAGAGAGGGCACAATCCATGAAGAGTTGATCCTCAAATGGACGTGCTCACTAAATTCCAGGAGGTTTGGACCAGAAGTTGCTCTTGAACCTTGGCATATGTCACATCAGGGTGAGAGCTGATGGCACGTTATCCTGTAAGCAGCCATTGCAGGTTGCAGATACAGTTTAGAAGTTTCAAATTCCTGAGGGAGGGTTATGAAGAAAGGGCAGGAGTGTTGGAGGGACATTTCTAACAGGGGAGCTCCAGTAGCTGTGGTCCCACCCAGACTGTCCCCAGAAATTCCCGTTAGAAAACCTGCGCCTGCCCCAGGAGGGATGTGCTGAGACTAAGGGATGTGCTGAGACTACGTCTAATCATCACTTTTAGCTGCCCTGCTTCTGAATCAAGCATTGACCAAGTGCCAGGGCAATGAAAGTAAAATGTTGTCACTGCCCCCACGCATCAGGGTGGTTATGCACCAACTGAGGGGTCAAGCTGGGAGATTGAGAAGCCATCAGTCCATGGGCCAAGTTGGGGCTCAGTGTCCATGGCTGGCAGCAGCCCAGGGAGCCATGGGTGGCATCCGTGGCCTGAACATGGAGAGGAAGTACAAACCATAAACTATCCAGGACAACTGCCCCTGGGCCCCTCTTCTGAGTATAAATGGTCAAACCGAATTCAATGGGCCCCTCCTCTTCCACCCTCCAGGCTCTGGGTTTGGGAAGAAAAGCAAAGACGTGTCCACGGAGAGGGACTTCTTCATGAGAATGAAGTGCACGGTCACCAACAGAGGCCGGACCGTCAACCTCAAGTCAGCTACCTGGAAGGTAGGACAACCTCAGGCCTGGGGTGTGGTCCTGGGTCTGAGGCAGTGGGGGCCCTGAGGCCCTGCCCTCCCCGTGCCCTCAGCCCCATGCCTGACCGTCTGTGGCTGGTCCCCAGGTCTTACACTGCACTGGCCAGGTGAAGGTCTACAACAACTGCCCTCCTCACAGCAGTCTCTGCAGCTTCAAGGAGCCCCTCCTCTCCTGCCTCATCATCATGTGTGAGCCCATCCAGCACCCGTCTCACATGGACATCCCCCTGGACAGCAAGACCTTCCTGAGCCGCCACAGCATGGACATGAAGTTCACCTACTGCGATGACAGGTGGGACGCCGTGGGTGGGGTGGGTCCCACCTGCATGTCTGTGTGGTTGTGCCTGTGGGAAAGCTGTGTGTCTGGGGGCATGAAGGTGCAGCTGCCACTGTGCAGGTCTGTAGTTGCGGCAAAGAGGCACCTGATACCGTACGTGGTGGACCTACTCAGGAGCAGCTTCAGGGTCTGCCTGCAGAGCTGTGCTGGTGAGCAGCCCTGCTGTCGTCGCTGTGCTGTGTGCACATCCCTCCACATGGGTGCCAGGCTCCCGAGGGATTTTCCAGCATAGTCTCCCTTCCCTGAGAGACCAAGATCTAGAGATTTTCATTAGTACTCCCGATTCAGAGGCCAGCCGGGGGCTTCAAGTTCTGGTCTGGACACTGACCCACAGCAGGATGGCTGCACCGTGTTCTCTTCCCCTACCAGGCTTTCCTTCAGCCTTGCTCCTCTTGTGAGAAACTCCATCCCAGCCTCTGCCCAGAGGACTGAAGGCTTTTGCTTGAAGGGAGTTAAACCAGCCTCTGACCTCCAACGCCAGGTCCAGCTGGAAATTCTCTTACCATATAGTGTTAAGAGCGTGGGCGCTAGGCTAGGCTGCGTCAATAAATGTTCAGGATTAGCTATCATTCCCACTCTAAAGTGTTTCTTTATTCAGGTCGTTGACAGAGTACCTGCGACTGCTAACTTAAGCCATAAATCATGTTGAGAGTTGAAACTAGGAGAAGAGGCTTGGGTCACTGGGAAAGAATGTTAAAGCCCCACCATAGCTCCTAAGTCTCCCACCTGCCTCCCCTCTGGCCTTCCCTCCAGGCCCTGGTATTGGGAATGTGGGGTCCCGAGGCCCGAGAGGTAGAAGGAAGATGATAGGAGAGAACAGCTAGGATGGGCAGTGACCACCACTGGGAGTGAAGGAAAAGCCAGGAAAAGGTGCTGGCTTAGAAAGACAGAGACAGGGTGGGCCAGGCTCCAGTAAATGTCACTGTGGGTTGGTAGCTAGTCCATCCCTGGAGGTGTCTTCCAGGGAAGGAGTCTCTCAGCCTGACCTCAGCTTTCTACAGTAGCCGAGTCACTATTTTTTCCCCAAAGTCAAAATCTCTGCAGCAACACTGCCACCCCACCACTCCCCTCTGACCTACTATGGTTTCTCTTCACAAAATCTAAGATCTCAGTTTTCCCATCTCTAAAATGGGATAATACTCAGCCTATTGTAAATGAATTAATGGCTTGAAAGCACATTGAAAAGTACAAACACCATACCACATGTGATGCTTCTTATTATTGCTTATGTCTTATCCCCTCTCCTTACCCTACTCTAAAGCGGTCTCCCCCGATAGATCTAGGAGCCAGGGTCACTTGTGAAGTCCTTTATGGCTGGAGGTCTGAAAAAGGGAATAGAAATCACCAGCAAGAAATTGTCTTGCCTTTCCCAACAGCAGGAAACCCCAGGAGAGCGAGCCCTGCTCAGTCTGCCCCAGGCCCACCCACCTTTCGCTCTTCCACTGGGCAGCCTGGGGATCTGGAGCTTCTGCATGGACAGGGCCCTACTTTCCAGGCTAGGCTGAGTTTTCTCTCCCCTGATTCCAAACTGGCCTGGCATTGGTCCGCGGCCCCTTCTTAGAATTGACCACCACTCCCAGCACAGTTTAAGAACTTATAAGAAAATATCCTTGAGTCAGAACTGTCCCCCCAGTTCTGACTTCCACAATCCTAGAATTCAAGGGTCTCACAGGTGGTGGGTAGATGTGTAAGTATGAAGGAGTGCTCTAACCTCATAGGGAGAAAATGTCACGGGGGAAGGCTTTTATCCTGGAATCTTGATACAGCGAGGCCTTTATTTTAGTTACTAGTGTTGTCGTTTTTGTGGTGGTGATGGCAGTGGTGATGATGATGATGATTAAAGAGAGATTATGCCAAAGGCAGACACCAGAGGAATGCATGGTTTGTATATTGTTATGTATCAGGCAAAGTCTTTGTATTCAAATGAACATTCTGAGCATTCTGAGATAACATGGGAAATCCCCTGAGGTTGCCATGGTGGCCAGTTTGGCTCGCCAGAGCCCGTCCTATCTCAGCTGTACCCTGACACGGGGGCCCTGTGTCTCTGGCCTTCAGATGAGGTTGCAGCCAGAATGTCTTAGCCACACAGCCCCAGGCTGGCTACGGGTACTGTAGCGGTGAAAGGTGGATGTACCCCTGTGGGAAAAGCATGTCCATAAGGTGACTCCATGAACTCTGGGAAAACCCTACTGCCCTAAAAAAAAAAATTTCCATTCCTAGATTATACCAGTAAAGAATGGCTTTTTTAAAAACTTAAGACTTTGATCTATTAAAGTAAGGGAAAGCATCCTCTGGGAAAGGTAATTCCAAGTTATCCTTCATTCAAAGAAGGTAATTCCAGTTATCTTCTTTGGATGAAGTCAGGTCATATCCTGAAAGTTCCTAACCTTTGGATAAAAGAAGAAGGGAATTGAGTGCCTAAGAATGGTTGAAGAGGAGGTGAATGCAGACAGGAAGACACTGTGCTGGCTTCTTAGTTTGGTTCAGGGCTGGTAGGCAGAACTGATACTAGCCTGAAGAAACCTGTGATTAAGGGATTTGTGACTCAGAGTGTGGAGGAAAGTATTGCTTATAAATTCTGCTGGATGCATTGTATTTTCAGCAAAACTTTGCCTCGCAAGAAATCTAATTATATGGCCAAACTCTGAATTCAGCAGTGCTAGAGAAATTAATATGGAGGCATCTAGAGGCTGTAACGTTGTGCCACACAGTTGTATTTAAACAATTAGCAGATGAGTTACAAGGGCACATCCATGGTTTAGACAATTTATGGAAGTGAGTATTTTAAGTTCCTAATCCTTAAGTATTTATTGATTGATTACTTTGGGATTTTTTGATTTGAGTAGCTTGTTTTCAGTCTTTGTGTTGGGAATGGAAAAAGGTATGTGTACACACATACACACAAACACACACACACACACACACACACACACACACACCCCAACACGTTCTGCTCCTTGATACTATTGAAAGATAAATGCTTTAAAAGCAATACCTACATGTGATAGCTAATATTTCCCTGATTAAAATTTCCATGTTAATCAGAGAAATCACCAGGTATAATGACATCTGCTACACATGACGGGCTGTGATATCCCACAAAGAAGATTATTTTCCTATAAGGAAAATTAAAAACGATCTGAAGAAAATGTAAGACAATCAGAAAACCACAAAATCAAATCTGAGGTAGTTTGGTACTTTTTCTCAGATGTCTTGAGATTAGATCACAGATACAATCAATACAAGGAATGAAAGGACCACTGAGAAAAAGAGAAGGGAGAATAAAGATGAAAGTGGGGGATGAAGTAAAATAAAAAGAGAAAAAGAGGACTCTAATCCTGTATTTAACTCTCAAGCAGTGCCCAAAACAACCTTTTCTAAAACAACTAAGGTTTAGCTAATAGAATGCAGATGGTTCAAAATGCATTTGTCCATCCCCTCTTCATTAACGGTTAGAGGATCAGACTAAGTTCTGTACTAATTATTTGAAACATAGTGAATTTTACAAAAATTGAATTCTGCAACAATATATCACTTACATTTAATGGTATCTGAGTTGATTGCTGTAGATAAGGGGAAAAAAGGAGAGTTTCAGGGTTCACAAAGAATAGCCTGATTATCGGTGCAATTGATAGTCTCATCTCCTTTATGACTCATACTTAGGTCTTATACTCTGTTTCCTAAAATACTGAGCAACAAATTAATGAACTGTTATTTATTTAGCATTTACTGTATATCTAATCCTGTGCAAGGGTCAAAGAAGTGAAAGAGGTCATTCCTGCTCCCCAGGAGCTTAGAGTTTGGGACATGAGCAACTTAGTGAGACCACAATGACTGGTACAAAATAGACCATTCCATTCACCCAAAAGGAAGAAAAGACTCGTTCCCAAGTTCAACTTTTAAATGGGATGGTTCTCAAATTCAAGTAGAGGTGCCATCTAGTGGCAAAAGAGAATAATTATAAAAGAAGCCAGGCCATTAAGGAAGGTAGGACAAACAAGAGAATTAACAAAACCAAAAGTTGGTTCTTTGAAAAGATCAATAAAATTGAGAAATTCACAACTAGACTGACAAAGAAAAAAGAGAGAAAATGCAAAAAGATTAAATCAGAGATGAGAGGGGGAACATTACTACCAACCCCACAGAAATAAAAAGGGTCATAAGAGGATACTATGAACAAATGTATGCCAACAAATTAGATAGCCTAGATGAAATGGACAGATCCCTAGAAACACACAATCTACCTGCTCAAGAAGAAACGGAATATCCCAACAGATCAATAACAAGGAACTAAATCAGTAATCAAAAACCTCCCAACAAAGAAAATCCCAGGCCAGATGACTTCACTGGTAAATTTCACTGAACATTTCAAGGAGAATCAATACTAATTCTGCTCAAACTCCTCCACAAATTTGAAGATGAAAGAATACTTTCTAACTCTTTCTATGAGGCCAACGTCACCCTAACACCAAAGCCTGATAAAGCTACTTACAAGAAAAGATATTACAGACCAGTATCCCTTTTGAATTACAGTTGTAAAAATCCTCAATAAAAAACTAGCAAAGTGAGTCCAATAGCATACTAAAAATAATTACATGCCATGATCAAGTGAAATTTATGCCGGGTATGCAAGGGTGGTTCAGCATAAGAAAATCAGTTAACAGAACAAAGAAAAAAAAACACATGATCCAATCAATTGATGCAAAAAGGACATTTGGCAAAATCTGGTATCCCTTCTTAGCAAAAACACTATAGAAAAGTAGGATTAGAAGAAAACTTCCTTAAAATTGTAGTGGGCATTTATGAAGAGCCCTCAGCTAACATCGTACTCAGTGGTGAAATACTGAAGCCTTTCCTTCTAAGATCACAAACAAGACAAAGATGTTTACTGTCACTGCTGTTATTCAGCATTGTTCTGGAAGTTCTAGTGAGAGCAATTAGAGAAGAAAAAGAAATAAAATGCATCCAAATTACAAAGGAAGAAATAAAACTTTCTGTATTTGCAGATGATATCATCCCATATAGGAAAAAAACAAAAAAATCCACAGCAAAGTGGCTAGAGCTAATAAATTCAGAAAAATGGCAGGGTTCAAGATCAATGACAAAAACCAGTAGTGTCTCTATGCACTAGTAATGAAGAATCTGAAGAGGAAATTTTTTTTTTTTTTTTTTTTTGCATGGGCAGGCACTGGCAATCGAACCCAGGTCTCTGGCATGGCAGGTGGGAAGTCTGCCTGCTGAGCCACTGTGGCCTGCCCTGAAGAGGAAATTTGAAAATCCCATTTACAATAATCAAATATCAAAGAATAAATTTAACCAAGAATGTAAGTGACTCACGTTTGGAAAACTGTAAAACACAGCTAAAAGAAATCAAAGAAGATCCAAATAAATGGAAGGACATTCCATGTTCATGGATTGGAAAACTAAAAACTAAGTTGTCAATTCTACCCAGGACAATTTTCACATTCAGTGCAACCCCAGTAAAATTCCAACAGCTTTCTTCTTTGCAGAAATGGAAAAGCCAGTCATCAAATGTATAAGGAAATAACCAAGTAGTGAAAACTATCTTCAAAAAGAACAAAGTTGGAAGACTCACATTTCCCAACTTCAAAACTTATTACAGACCTCCAGTAATCAAAACAACATGGTACCTGCACAAGACCCATGGAATAAAATTGAGAATTCATAAATAACAGTTCTGGAGAAACTGGATCTCTATTTGCAAAAGAATGAAGGTGGACCCTTATGTCACACTACTTACAAAAATTAACTTAAAATGGAACAAAGACCTGAATACAAGAACCAAGACATAAAGCTAGAAGAAAACATAGGGAAGCATCTTCAGGACCTTGTGTTAGGTAATGGTTTTTTAGACTTTACACCAAAAGAACAAGCAACAAAGAAAAAAATATACAAAATGGGCTTCATCGAAACTAAAAACTTTGTATATCAAAGGATTTCATCATGAAAGTAAAAACACAAACTACAGAATGAGAGAAAATGTTTGGAACCACATATCTGATAAGGGTTTAATCTCCAGAATCTTTTTTAAAAAAAATTCTACAATTCAACAACAAACAGAAACTATCTAATTAAAAATGTGTAAAAAAATGCAAATGGACATTTCTCCAAGAGGAGATATGCAAAAGATCAAAACTAACATTTTAAGGTGCTCAACATCATTAGCTATTTGAAAAATGCAAACCAAAATCACAAGGAGATATTTTTACACCCACTATAATGGCAACTATTTAAAAAAGAGAAGAAGAAAATAGCAAGTATTGGAGAGGAGGGGGAGAAATAGGAACATTCATTCATTGGTGGGAATGTCAAATGGTGCAGCTGCTGTGGAAAACAGTTTGCAGTTCCTCAAAAAGTTAAGTATGGAAATACCATATGGCCAGTCAATACCACTTCTAGATATACCCAATAGAATTGAAAGCAGGAACTCAAACAGGTATTTACACCACCAATATTCCTCGTGGCACTATCCATAAGTGCCAAAAGATGGAAGCAACCCAATTATCCATCCACAGATGACTAGATAAATAAAATATGGTGTGTGCATGCAATGGAATAGTCCTCCTGTTGTATAAAAGGAGTAAAATTAAGATACATGTGGCAAGACTGAAATTCGAGTTAAAGCCAGACACTTTTTGGACAATTATTGTATGATCTCACTGATACAAAATAATTAGAATAAGCAAATTCATGAAGTCAAAAACTAGAATTGAGGTTATCAGGAGCAGGGGTGAGGTAGTGAAGGAGGAGTTAATGTTTAATTGGTACAATTTCTGTTTGCAGTGATGAAAAGACTTTGGAAATGACTGGTAGTGATGATAGCACAGTATTGTGAATGTTGTTAAAAGGGAAATTTTAGTGTAAAAATGTATTACTAGAATACAAATTTTAAATATTTTTAATTTTTAAATTTAAACTATAATACCTGTATAAACTATGGCCTGTATTAATAGTATAACTATCTGATAGTATTTCATCTATCACAACAAAGATTAACACACTAATGCAACATGTTACTAAGAGGAAAAGCTGTGGGGGGTGGTATAGGGGAATCCTGTATTTTTTGCATAATTTTTCATGCAAAATTTAATTTAAAAATTTAAAAATGATAAAAGCAAATTATGTGGAGAGGAAAAGTATCATGGGGGGAGTATCAGAAATTACAAAGAGGGTGGGCAGTGGTGGCGCAGTGGCAGAGTTCTCGCCTGCCATGCCAGAGACCCAGGTTCGATTCCTGGTGCCTGCCCACACACACAAAAAAATATAATAATAAAAATTTTTAAATAAAAGAAAAAAATTACAAAGAAACTTTTAAATCAACAGGTGGATCATATAATCATTACAGAGAAGATAAAGAATTCAAGGACAACCCCGTTTTGTCATTAGATCAAGATTTTATAGGATATGATAGTGTCGAGTTACAGTTTAATAATATACTTGAATTTCAAAGTTTCTCAGTAAAAGTATATATGTTCAAAGAAATTGGGAATAGTAAAAAAGTGTGGGAAGTTGAAGATCATAAAGAGAATGTCAGTAAAGAAAATCATCAAGAGCTATGAAGTTTAATACATCCTCCCAGCCCCACACCCATACATATATCAAAATACCAAAAAAAAGGCAATATTATTGAAGTTTGAGATGAAAATAGACTAACTTCAAGCAAATTAATAGTAAAAGTGTATTTGTATTTTGCATATTGGGATACATTCAAGGTGTATATCTATTTTCAGATTTTAGCTTTTGATTTCATATATAGTGTATTCTAAATATTTTTGCACCTATACATACTAACCTTTCTGTACATACCTTATTTGAGATTGTAGTGTATTTCTTTAAATCCCTGACTTACAAGAAACTCTAAATGCTCTCTTGTGCATTTGTGTATCCTCCAGGTAACAATGTTCTTAAATCAGCCCTAAGAGAGTTTGAGAATCTAAGAAATGCGTATGTTTTATCCTGTCTGATGTAGTCTTTCAAAACACTCCCTGAAAAAAGTAGCTCTACAAATTCTCTTTGAAATTTATTTCAAGATTTAATAGATTTCACAATTCTAAAATCATTCCTTTTACGTGATTTGCCTTTCTGTTGCTACAATTCAAAGCTCATTTCCTCTTATTGCTTGTGGATTTCAGAGTATTAAGGGCAGCCATGGTGTTTGGTGGCTGTGTTGGCGGTGGCAGTCAGAGTAGGGTCATGCCAGGACTGAGCCAGGGCTCCCTTCCTACGTATAATTTCACCCCACAGTGTCCTCACAACACACCACACTGACCTGACGGAGTAGGAATTGATTTTCCATTAGCTGCCGAGCCGGTTGTGCAGGTTTGACATTGGCATGTGGTATTTGAGGAAAACACAACCCTTAAGTACGGTTGTTTAGAGCAAATGAAATCTGGATTAAAATATATTAAAACTAATAGTTACATTGAAGTCTGAGCTAGTGAATAGTCTGAATATTATTAAGGAAATGCAGTTTCAGTGCTATAAGCACATATAGGGATCAAAGTGCTATGAATCAGGTGTTGCCTGGGAGAGGCCATTACTGGGAAGGTGGAGGAAAAGAGGACAGACTTAAATAGAAGTTTGGTTTGCTGGCAGATACTTTTTTTTTTTTTGAAAAACAAACAGTGGTTATGAAATACTTAAAACTTTTATCCTCTTAAACAGTTCAGATACTCTCTAACCATCTTGCTTGCATGATTAATTTACTTAGCAAATCCTTTACTGATGTAGGGAGCAGGAGTAAAAGCTGTAGCCAGACCTCATTTGACCCCAGGCAGTGGCATCTGAAGTCCTGGAACTTGACTGCCGTGTCTCTCGTGAGCAGGCATGTGGTGGCCACAGCGGGGCGGGCGTCCTAGGCTGAAGGATAGATTTCTTCTGCCTCTTGGGCTAAGTCACTGACAATGTAGCCACAAGAATAATTTTCTTCCTAGAACTCTGCTACATTTTAAACAGATCCTCTCAACATTGTTAAGGGTAAAGAGCAATTGAACAACCGTGAATAACTGTCATTTTACATTTGGAAGGCACGTGTGACTCTGAAGTCCAAAGTCTGTTCCACATGTTTTCTGGAGTTAATGCTAACTTCAGAATTCACCGGCCTTTTTCCCCCTCTATTTTCCTTTTTCTTTCTTCCTCTGCCTTCTTGTGGCCGTCTCTCTATCTACATCTTTTTCTTTATTTCATCCTACATCTGTTTCTTTTTTCAGTTCACTGTTAAAGAGTATTGCCTGTTCTTCTCAATTTTGAAATCTAGTGAGCGAAATCCTTTTGTAGTTCCCTTTTCTCGATCAAGTTGACTTTTGAATTCATGGGTGACCCCAACCTGATTTTTGTTCCCCAGTAAGTGAGGGGCCCTTTCTTAGAAAAAAAAACAAACTAGTCTCCCTTTTGCAGAGAACAGATGCAATGGTGTTATCAGCGCCCAGCTCCAGAAGCTTCTCTGGAACTCAGGGAAATAGCTGGAAGGTCCCTTTGGGCTGTAGTGCCCGACCCTGTAAACAAGCGCGGTTCGTTAACCTCCTCACTGGCGTCTCCGTGCCTGCAGACGGAGGCAGATGACCATTAGCTTTAAGCTGGAGTTTCCTGGCTTTGTGAAACTTGACAACTCAAATGTTCTTCAGTCATGTTTGGAGTCTGTGTATTTCCCAGTTTTTATAGTAGTCTGTTTAAAGCAAAGAAGAAAGAGACATTAAATATTTATTTTAGTTGACAAGATAAATGAAAACTGTACTGGGAAGATAGCTAGCAATTCAGAAAACTGGATTTGTTTGTCTACTTCCAAAACATGCCCATTGTGTGCCTTTCAATGGATGGTACATCAATTAGATAAAGAATATTACCTTATCAGTCCAGTTACAATAGATATTTACTTTGAACATTTTAATTTAAGGACACGAGTCTTGATAGAAAAGTTAAAAATCAACCTTTCCCAGAACCCCATCACCTCATTTTGAAGATCTCTAGAAGATTTTAGGCCTGCCCAGACACAGAGGCAGTTTATCAAACAAGTCAGTGGCCGGCAAGTTGTCAGCAGGGCCCGCCAATACAATTCTGATCCCAGGGCCAAGTTTGAAAGGCATTTGACTCTGTAGAAAAGAAATTCAATGGTAGGAAAGGAAGGGCCGGCGGGGCTCTTCTGTCTCGGCATTCTCCCCCAGTCTCCACCCCAGCTAAGGCGCCACTGGGTGTTCGCTCGGGACCAGATGCTGGGAAACGTGTGGTGCCGGTGTTGTCGGAGTCCTCTCTGCTTGGGCCGGAGAGGGAGGCCGGTCTTTTCGGTCTGAAACCACAAGTGAGCGTGAATCTCGCTGGAGAAATCTCCACCAGGCTAAATCAGTTGAGGCCTAAGCTTCTCAGCCACCCTGGCTTGCTGCCCCTTGTCTGACAAAGGCTTTAACCCCAAGTCTCTCCCAGGCAGAGAACTTGCCTTTTCTCCGCCTATTTCCCATTAAACCCAGACACCTTACCAAATGAAGAAAGGATGGATTGAATATCGTGGGGGAGTGCTTGTAGAGGGGGTGTGTGTGCACGTGAGCGAGCGTGCCAGTGTGCTTGAAACAACTTCTCCATGTTCCAGGTAGAAAGGTCACTCGTTAGTGCCCACGTTCCTCAGCAGTGCTGGGAGAGGCCTCCAGTTGTGCCCGAGGTCCGAAGAGAAAACTGATTCCCTGTCAGCTCAAGTATTTTCTGAGCACCCACTATGGGGAGGCAAAACAAGAAAGTAGTTCTTGAGTTCGGGAATTGACAGCCTAGGAGAGATGAGTGCATGATTCTCTGTAATACTGTGTGAGGGTTGGAGGAATTGGAGAAGGTTCTATGGAGAAGGCGAGGGCTTGAGCAGACGCTGCATTAATTAGGGCTTGAAGAAGAGAGGACAAAGCATAACAATTCCACAGCAAGAAGTTTGCCAGGTGTGGGAAGGTGCAAGGAGAGGAGTCTGCCAGGGCAGAGGGTACACTACCACTGCAGATGAGTGGAAAATCAAATCACTTGGAAGTTGGAGACTAGATTCTGGGGGGACTTAGAAGTTGGGCAGAGTTTACTCTCGATGTGATTGGTAATCAGGAAAGCTACAGATTCTTAAATAGGGTAGTGACGGGATGGAAGTGATATTCTATAGCATTTTGGTCTGACAGACATTTGCTGGTTAACCAGTTTGGAGGGGGAGAGAAAGTAAAGACAGGAAGCCAAGGACCCCTGCTTCTGCTTTCTGCTTTTGCTTTCTTCTCTGTGGTATTTTCATCCCTGACATGCACAAATGACAGGGCCACACACCAAAGTCATGCATTCTGAGACAGAGCTGAGAGAATGAATTGTAGCATCACTTCTAACTTGTGAGAGGTGAGAACAAGACAGTGAACCCGTTCGGAAAAAAATTGTGAGATAAAAATTTTGAGAAATAATCCTTAGGTATTAATCTGGTAGCTCACGGGCAGGACTTTATTTTAATGATTCCAGTACAGAGCTATTGGTCCTAGAGCACTCAGTGATTCTCCGCATTTGGGACAAGCCAAATCCAGTGGCTTCATAGCTGCCTGTTTATCAGAGAGTGCAAAGAGCAGGTACATTTCTGTGTCTGTGCTTTTATAAATGTTCCTCTCACCATCCCCTGCTCTCTTCCCTTTCCTTGAAATATAGGAGAAAAGTAGGAGGACCCTGGAAGGCAAACCTATGCCCTGAAGGTATTTGAGTCACATGGCAGAATCTGAGGAGAAGAATTTGGAGCAGTGCATTCTTAAGCACAGATGAGTTCCCCTGCCCAGGGCTCTAGAGTTAACAGAGACAAAGGACCAGCTCCATGTTTTGTCCCCACTTGGGGCCACATAATTTTCATGTTTCATGTTTATCAGGCTCTATTAGAATAAGCTTGATCTAATAATCAGGAAACCCAGTTTTCATTCTTGCTCTGTCACTGGCCACCTCTGTGGACGTTAAGCAAACTGTCTACCCTCCTCGGATCTTTATTCCCTCCTCTGCAAAAATGAGGGGCGGCGATTATTAAGGCCCCTTCCAGGGTCTCTTGGAGAACAGGCGTATGTGGATGTGGTTTGGTGGGAGGAATCCCCTGAGTAGGTGCTTTTCCTTCCTCCCAGACCTGACTTCAGGAAGGGCAGGGACAATGGGGGTTGGGGTGGAGCCCCCAGTTGCAGGTTGATCATGCTGTTGGTTTGCTTGGATGAATGGCCCCACCAGGAATTCTGGAGTGTGTTCGTCTGAACGCATGTATTTAATTTACCTTCTAGGTTTAGCTCCTTGTGCCCCTGCCCACATGTTGTGCCAAGTTAATATGGTCTCCCCCCTCCCCATACACTATTCTTTTTAAAATTCAGAATCACAGAACTGATTGGCTACCACCCTGAGGAGCTTCTTGGCCGCTCGGCCTACGAGTTCTACCACGCCCTGGATTCAGAGAACATGACCAAAAGTCACCAGAACCGTAAGTCCCAAGGGTGCCCCATGTGGCTTCCTCGTGTCCTTGGAATTTGGGCCTGAGGAGGGTGAGACTGTTGAGGTGAAGACTTGGTTACTTCCTGCCCAGAGCTCACCATCTTATGTGGCAGACAGGACTCATCCTTCAGGATGGTTAGAGAACCAGGGCTGCCACCAGTCAATAGGGCATCCTCATGCAAATTTGGAAAAATGGGCCTCAACTCCAGGGGACATACCCGTGCTAGGGTGCCCAGCTTGGAGAGTGGAGAGAAGCTGCATCTCAGTGCCCAGGCAGCACCTCCACTGGGTACTATTTTGCAGTGAACAGTTTGCAGTTATGAGGAGCAGCCCTGCAGAGAGCAGTGCAAAACAACATGTGATCGACTTGGGTTATTCAAAAGAAAAGAAGGAGGGGTTGGCGAGTTATGGAGAGGAGAGGGCAGGGCACTTGAGTTGTACTTTGAAGGATGGGATGGGCGGAGGGGAATGCAGTATGGCACTAATGTAATATGTAAATTTGATGGAAGGAAGAGATATGTTGATATGTAGTACTCTGTGTAGAGGTGGGCCATGGTTCTCTAGGAGCTTGCTTGCCCAATGAAAAGAACTCAGTTGAAGGAGGCTCTCTTAGCAACCCGGTGATGGGATATGGAAACTGTGCTTTGCGCCTTAAAAGAAACCTAACTAATGAAAAGGTTCTAGAGAGGGCTGCCCGGTAGGGCTCTCTGCAGGAATGAAAATGTTCTGTATCTGCACAGTCCACATGTGGCTATTAAGTACTTGAACTGTGGCTAATGCAACTGAGGGAATGGAATTTATTTAATTTTAATTAATCTAAATTTAAATAGCCACATGTGGGTAGTGGTTACCATTTGGGCAGGGCAGTTCTAAAGCATCACTTGTCCGTGTTCCCAACTCAGACATCCCATTTGTAAGGGACCCTGGGCAGTCTCCCTCAATCCATATAGCTAGTTCATCGACATGCAGGACTCTACTTGGCCCACTGAGGGGACTAGGAATTGGTAAACTCAACCCTTACCCTAAAGAATTTTTTTGTAAGGGGAAAAAGAGGACTCCTTGGAGGCAGGGACCATGCCAGACTCATATCTTTAACTTCAGAACCTTGCATAGCATCTGGTACAGATAGGTGTTCAATGAATGATAAACCCATGTGCAAGAAAAAAAATGTAAAGAATGCATCAAAACAAGTGCCCACAATGGTGTGGGTGAAGGTGCTGAGAGGATTATAGAAGGGTTTGTAACAGGTAAAGTAAGTTTGAGAAGATCCCCAGTGTCCCTACTGGCCTTGGGGTCCCAGGATTGGCTATTGTTTGGAATGGCACTGAAGATAATGGAAGGGCAGCTATTCGTACATTGTCCCCAAATCCATCCATTTATCCCAGTGCATCAGAACAGCTAACAGACTAGCAACCCATGAACTGTATGTAAGCACCATCATCACCTCCTTAAGGAGTGAGATCTCTCTAATCTGTTCCTCTGCTGCTTCCTCGTGGTTTTTGGTTTTGATCTGACAGTTCAGCAGTGTCCCTTATGATGTCTCAGAGAGGTTTCTCACTGTGCTCTCTGTAAACAAGCACACAAACCAATGAAAACCCAGATTCAGCCCCATTCAGAGATCCAGGGACAGGGAAGGGTGGAAGTCCTCTTGTTGTAGGCCCATGAATTTGAGCCTGTCCTGGTCTGGCTAGCTTTAAAATTGTGGGATCTGGTGCCAGCCTTCACTTTGGGGTCCCCAGTGCTTTGTTGGTCACTGAGGGGTTCCTGCTCCCAAGGGCAGGTGGATGGTCATCCAGTCACTGAGACTCAGGAGGCTTGGACTCCAGCGCCTCTGAGCCACTGTTCCCTGAGGGTCTGGCTTTCTGACCTTCCTTCCTTGACTATGGTCTTATGGCAGCCAAGAGTGAAGTCAAAGCAGGGGATAAATGCTCCTGGGAATTCTTAGAGGACAGGATTGTCTTCTGGGGTAGGGGAGACACTAAGGACACTTTTGTCTGTGGTTTGTGCAAATAAAGTTGTACCACAGACTCTCCCTGGTGCTGTGGAGTAACTGGAGACCCAGGCTGAAGGTTGGTCCCGATTCACACACCAGTGTCCTGAATTTGCACATACAAATGTGTGTCTGCCTGTAAAGGTTTAATGTAGAAATGACTGGGGAAGCTCAATCCTCAAACCAGACTCAGATAATTGAAATCATCATTTCCAAATGGATTAGTAATTTATACACTGTTACTCTCAGGGGGTAGGGTTTTTTTTTGGGGGGGGGAGGGGCTCAGTTTCTCTTTGTAGCCTGAGGACATTATGCGCTTTTAGGAAAACAAGATTAAAGGCCATAAAAAAGCCTATCTACCATGTAGCAGGCCCCTCACCAAGGCTGGCATTAATGAGCAGATGATTAGAAAGCTGGCGTAATTATATTCCACTGACAAAGCAGGCCCTCGCCTGTGATTGCTAGAAATGCAGTTAAAACCTTTGCTCCTTGCACTGTTTGATCAAAAAGAATAAGCCTGAATTTGGTCTGCTTTAAGAACTGTCTAAAGAAGTTAACTCCAGGCACTTGAAACTGTGCAAGAATCATTTTACTACAAGGGTCCTATCTCTTGGCCGAGAGGTGCATAATGGTTTAGGACCTCCAAATTAAGCCTCCGGGTAACCTGTGGCTCAAGCTAGGGTAGCCAGAGGGCACTGTACTGGGAGCCACGAGGCCCGTCTTCAGGCAGGACTCGGTTGCCTGCCCTGTGTCACACTGCGCAGCTCTGTCCTTAGTGTCCTCTTGTTAAAAGAAAACAATATCTGTCCTTTCTGTGGCACCAGATTTTGTTTTAAAAGATAAGACCAGAATGATTCAGATACTTTAGAAAATAATTTGGCAGCTTCTTTTAAAGTAAACGTATATATAGCATATGACCCAACAGGTGCACTCTGAGTTATACCCAAGAGAAATGAAAATTGATGCCCCTACCAAGACTTGTACCCAAATGTCCGTAGCAGCATTGTCCATAATAACCAAAACCTGGAAGCAACTCAGCACCCATTCACAGATGAATGGCTAACATTTTGCTTAGTGGAAAGAAACCTGGCATAAAAGAATACCTACTGTATATTCCATTGATATGAAAATCTAGAACAGACCATTTATAAATAGATTGTGATAGAAAACATCAGTGAGGCCAGGGGTGGGGATGGGAACTAACTGTGAACAGGTATAAGGAAATTTGGGGTGTGATGGAGAGTTCTATGCCTTGATTGTGGTGATAATTACACAGGGGAATACATTTGTCAGAACTCAGTTGAACTGCTTGCTTAAAATGGGTGCATCTTTACTGAATATAAATTAAACCTGAATAAAGTTGGTTTTTAAAAATGCCAACAAAAAGAGCTTAAACTGGGAAAATTTCATCTGAACTGTAATCCTATCTACTGTTTTCACTGAAGAGCCTTTCAGCAAATCACTCAAGAGTTCTAAGCCTCACTTTCTCGAGAAGTAAAGTGATGTTGTAGCATGCTAAACGAGGCTGTGGTTCCATTTGTCCTTACTGAGGGCTGTGATGTGCCAGGAACTGTTCCAACTGCTTTACGAAAATGAATTCATCTCATGAGACAGTGTTGAGTAAATAGTGTTCCAGTAATTCTTGCACCTTGATGATACTTGTTAGATTTTTGAAGAGGGTAAAAGGGAACAAGCAAAATATAAACATTAAGGATTACAAACAGCATGAATGGGAACCAGGCTGTGTTCCCAGCTACACTGGGCTAGTGAACAGGGTGGTGGCCCAAGAGCTACTAAGAAAATGGGGGAGACTCTGGATTTCCAAAGATCTTGGGGATTATATCCAGGGCCCCTCACCACATCAACTTCAAACCTGTAACAGGCTGTCTGTGCCTGGGCTGTAGACCTGTTAGTAACCTTGGGGAGGAATGGCTTTTCCCCAACGCTATTCATCAGTGACACTCGGTCATTATCTGTGTGTCTGATAGGCTAGGCAGGCACGTTTGAGCCTCATTACAAACTGATGCCATATATTGGGTAGCTAATCGTCTTTATCATTACTATTATTATTGTTTCCATCATCGTTATCATCACTATCTCATTATGCAGATGAGGAAACTGAAGCCAAGAATTGTCCCTTTTCAAAAGTTCGCAGACTACCAAGGTTTCCTAGTCTTTCCACTGTGCCACTTCCCAATTCTCTGTGATTTGGAGGTTACTGAGCTGGGGTTTTGAGGAATGATTTTCAAAGGAATGAAAGTAATTGGGAAAATCAGAAGACTACCAGAAATTCTAGCATTAGTATACTTTCATTTAAAGAGATATATTGATTCATATTTAATGGTCGCAGATGGGAAGGAGTCCCTTCTCCAATGTTTTCATGCAGTGCAAACAAATTTTAAATTTGGGGGGGAAAACAAGTCTTAGTAGGCACCCTAACTGGGGAAATTGGGAGAAGGAATGAAGAGTTTATTGTGGCTTGTAAAGAGGCTTGTGTCGGTCCAGAGGTCCCCGCTCTTTCTTAACCCCCCACCCTTTCCTTTGCTATGGTTTACAAACCTCCCCAAAGGTGGCAGAATTGACAGATGACCTGGAAAAATCAAGGCTGTCAATGAAAAAGAAAACACACTGACTTTATTCACGAGCAGGTTATTTGTGGTGGGTTTGCTACAAAAGACAATAGCTGCCTTGAGGTCAGCTTTCTCCAGGCTGTTTGCAAGTACTCCAGCGCCTGGAGTGTTTGATGGAAGAGGCTCTCCCCTACCTGGTGATCCGTGAGAAGGGGCTTCCCCTCATTGGACCCAGTGGGGAAAGAAGAGCAGGTGCTGTTTCCCCTAGCCCTACTTAGAGGTGGTGATCAGGGTTGTCAAAGGATTGGTTAACAGCAAAGATGCAGAATGCAGTAGGTCTCCCAGCTGCTGTCAAGCCTTGGGCAAGTCATTTAGCCTTTCTAAACCTCTGTTTCTCATGTTTAAAATAAAGAATTGGTGAGATGATCCCAAGCTCCCTTCCAGCTCCCCTTCCATGGTCCTTCGTGTCCTGGTGCCCAGTCCCGACCCCGCAGACTGCCCTCCCTGAAGGGTCTCTAACTGTGGGAGCTCCTCTCACCCACATGCCTGACCTTGGCTCCATTTCTTTCCTCCCCTAGTGTGCACCAAGGGTCAGGTGGTGAGCAGCCAGTACCGGATGCTCGCAAAGCACGGAGGTTACGTGTGGCTGGAGACTCAGGGGACGGTCATCTATAACCCCCGTAACCTGCAGCCCCAGTGCATCATGTGTGTCAACTACGTCCTCAGGTGAGCATGGGAGGGCTGGCAGGCTCCAGGGCCTGGGGATATGTGGCACCCCAACCTTCCCAGATTGAGGACAGAGGGTCCAGAGAATGCTAAGCTGCTCAGAACTCAGCTCCCATCTGCGAGCTCTTTGCAGTGCTAACCAGTATGGCTCAGAGAACCTTCTGCGTGCATCTGGGCAACAGCAGGATTCCTGGGATTTCCCTCTACAGCATTCTGCCTGCCATTTCTGTCATGCCTCTTACCCAGGCAGGAAGGCAGAGCACACAGTTTTTACTTCATACGTGTTTTCTGAACTGGGAAAAAGAGAAGGGAATTGCTTATGTGTTCTAAAAAAAGAAGGGGTAACATCTTCCCTTTCTGCTCCTGAGAAGAAAGTTAGAGAAGGTCATCTCTAGGATGAAGCAAAAACTGACACATGTTGCCGGAGACCCGGGTTCGATTCCCAGTGCCTGCCCATGCAAAACAAAAACAAACAAACACATGTGAGCCTCCTGTCAGGATCGATAACCAAACAGCATCCAAGGCAGTGTGTGGTCAGAGGGACACTTCAGCCAGTGCTGCCTACACGGCCCGCAAACGTTTAGTGTACGGTCCTTGATGAAACACGGACCCACAGCGCCCCTCATCATTTTTTGGCTGAGAGGTTTAGCTGTCAGGGTGTCTGTACTTTTGGGGTGGTGGGGGGAGCAGAAGGGTTTTGCTGGAGATGTGGGAAGTCTGAAGCACCCTTTTGTGCCCTTAGTGAGATTGAGAAGAATGACGTGGTGTTCTCCATGGACCAGACAGAATCCCTGTTCAAGCCCCACCTGATGGCCATGAGCAGCATCTTTGACAGCAGTGGCAAGGCTGGGTCTGAGCAGAGTAACTTCCTGTTCACCAAGCTGAAGGAGGAGCCTGAGGAGCTGGCCCAGCTGGCACCCACTGCAGGCGATGCCATCATTGCTCTGGACTTTGGTGGGTGCCCCTTACCCTCTACCTGAGCATCCTCCTGGGGTGCAGGGCAGTTCTTACCATGTCAGGCCTCCCTGGCCACAGCTTTTCCTTGCCCCTTTGTACGTCTTGCTAATCACCTGTTGGTGGACGGACTCAGTACTGGGAAGGAAAGAATCGTGTATGCAACATCGTCTGAGTAAGCCCATGCTATTCCTGACCTCCCGGGCTGCTGACCTGGGTGGGGTTATGAGAGAAAGGAGCCCTGCTGATTCTCTGCTGTGGGCAGTGGGTGTCTAAGAAGGGGGGGAGGGAGACGAGAGGTCTGTTTTGTGGCCAATGGAACATCTTGAAGGACAGATGGGGTTTGTTTGAGCAGAGGAATAGGTTGAAATAATGTTGGGAGAAATAATCCCAGAGGCAGGGATGGAGAAAAGATTCAGGCACAGGATTAAGCCCTAAAATGCACTGCTTCCTTAAAGTATTCCCCCACCCCACTGGCGATGCATCGCTCCAGGTAGAGTTCGGTCCCTGCTTCCATTCCCATCCTGGACACACCCGTGATGTCCACCCTGGGGAGCCCCCACTCTGCAATGGTGACCCACAGCCAACCTTCTCCAAGCCTCACCCCATCTGCCTGAGGACTGGCCACGGCCACTGCCCTTCCCCCAGCCTGACCCATGGAGCTGAGACTCGGCCCTTGTAGATGTGCGCTTGAGAGGCCCCATGAGGGTCACACTTAAGAGCATCATTAAGGAACACTGGGCCTTTGGACCGGACTTCCTTGTAGCTTCCCCATTTTGCAACAATACTGAGGCACTTTGCCCAATTCTCCTCACATAACCTTCTTTTCTACTTTTCAGATTGCTCTTCCACTCTCATGCTTTTAGTCTCTGAAAATTAGGTACTCCAGGAGAGCTTCTCCTTTAAAGAGGGCCTGCAAATTGACTCCTACCCCCTGTTAAAGGCCCTTTTGTCCCAGCTAAGCCTCTGGGTGCTCAGGGCCTAGCCCCAAATGCGCTGCCCAGGACTTTGGGGCTTTCTCTGCCCTGGGAGTGAGCCCAGTGGATGAGGCTGCTAACCAAGCAGATCTGTCTCCACAGGGAGCCAGAACTTCGAGGAATCCTCAGCCTATGGCAAAGCCATCCTGTCCCCGAGCCAGCCATGGGCGGAGGAGCTGAGATGCCACTGCAGTGCCCAGAGTGAGCCCGGGAGCCTGCCCGCCTTCACAGTGCCCCAGGCGGCCGCCCTGGGCAGCACCACGCCCAGCAGCAGCAGCAGCAGTAGCTGCTCCACGGTGAGCCCCCTGCCCTGTCTGTCAGTCTGTCCAGTGGGTCCTCCTGGCTGCAGCTCAGGGCCTAAGAAAGCAGCCCGGACACAAGTACTGCCTCCTTCTCCAGTCATCATGGAGCCCGTTGGGGTGGTCCTGGCACTCACCTGCCATTTGCTTGCTTTGATCATCCATTGCCCATCCTCATCTAAATTGAAACTTCCCAGAAGATGGGCTCAGTCGTGTAGAGCTGCAGGCCCCTCACTCTGTCCCTGAGCTGAGCTGCAGCCATCCTAGACAGTCCTAGAGCTGTGTGGTTTCCAGGGCCCTTTGCTGTCAAGACAGCCTGTAAAGTGAGATTAGCCCTATTTTATCATGAGGAAACTGAGGTTCAGAGAGGTTGATGAATTGACCTAAATCACACAGCTCTTAGGTACTGGCCCCTCTGCAGATACTTGTCCAGTGAGAGGGAACCAAATCTGTGGGGTCCTTCCACATTGGACTTTTGGGAGGTTTGGTACCATATCCTTGGCTTGTACCATATCCTCATTCCTGGCCCCCAGCCCAGCAGCCCTGAAGACCATTACCCATCTCTGGATGACGATCTGAAGATTGAAATGATTGAGAAGCTCTTTGCCGTGGACAACAAGGCAAAGGACCAGTGCAGCCCCCAGGTAGGTGGCCATGGAGAGGGTTGAGCTGGTGTGCCATCCCTGCCCCACGGCAGGTGATGGAGACTCACGTCCATTCTTGCAGACCCATCCCTTTGTTCCAAAGTCCAGTGGGGATGCTTGGCCAAGGCTCTGGTTCCATAAAAGGGAGAGGGTGCAGGGAAATGGGGCCTGTGGTCACTGCCTCCTCCCACCTCTGCCCCCACCAGTGTCACATCTAGCTCTTCCATTCTTAACTCGTGACTTATCTCCCAGGTACCTGGATAACTTTCTTTAGTGCACTTGAAAACCAGAGCTGCAGCTGAGCCTTTTCTTAAGAAAGCCCTGCATTTTAAAAATATATCCAGATTTACAAAGTATAAACTTGGGACATTTACTCCTTTCACAAACGTAGTCATCTTATGATTCTTTCAAACAATAATTTTATTTTAAATGCATTTTAAAATGACATCTGATTGATGAATTTTCATTTGCATATAACTTTTCAGAAGTGCATTTAATGCATGCGGCCAAATCTTCTTGCCAAAAGAATTATGTAAACAGGAATGAGGTGTGGATGGGTGCAGGTTTCACAAAATCCAAGAGAAAATCATAGTTCCCCTATTGGTCTTAATCTAGGTTAATCATCCAAATTTCCCCCTTGCTTTTCAGCTTGTGTCTTTACCTACCTGGCCCAAGTTTCATCTACTCTACAAAACTTCTCTTATTTTCAACCCTTGACGTTTCCCCTCAGAACTCTTATAAGATTTATGACTCAGTACTTTCAGCATAATTGCTTCTGCTCTTTAATCATTTCATGTGGTGCTGATCATTAAAAAGCTGGCTCTCCACACCTCCAGCAAGGCTGTAATTTTCTGCCTCTGCTTGTAGGTATTCTCTGTAGGGCCTGGCACACTCCTGGGGAGTGAAGGGGTCACCTCCAAGTCCCTCTACCATTGTGACCTGGTGGCCACCCTACAAGCAGTCCACAGATACACCTTGTGCATAGTCCCGTGCTGGGGTATTAGAGAGCTGAGGACAAAGGTGCCCTTAATTCCCAGGGAGCCAAAGTGTGCAACCACGGGCCTGAGTGTTGTTGGGAAGTCAGGAAATGGAGCAACTGCTATGGGCTGAAGTGGGCAGGACCATCTCCCCAGGCAGTGAGAGGAGGGCACTTCAGGTTGAGGGGGAGGTGACGCCAGTGGGGCATGTGTAGGGGGTGATCCAGTGGAGCTTGGCGATTTGATGCCCCAAATGAAGAGAGGATAAAACACAGGGGAGGACAGTCTCATGTGAGGCACACTAGGTGGACCAGTCTGAATTTTTCCTGGCAGGCCGCAGGGTGTTGTGCAGAGGTTTGATCAGGGAATAATGTTGAAGCTGTGCTTGAGAAGAATGACTGGGTGGAGATGAAGGGCTGAGCTGGAATGGTGCTGGGAGGTGCCACCCACTCAGACTCTGCCCACCACCATGCCTGTTTTTGTCTCTCCGCAGACTGATTTCAATGAACTAGACTTGGAGACACTGGCACCCTATATCCCTATGGATGGAGAAGACTTCCAGCTGAGCCCCATCTGCCCAGAGGAGCGGCCCTTGCCAGAGAATCCCCAGTCCAATCCGCAGTACTGCTTCAGCACCATGACAAACATTTTTCAGCCACTGGCCCCTATGACCTCACACAGCCCCTTCCTCCTGGACAAGTATCAGCAGCAGCTGGAAAGCAAGAAGATAGAGCCTGAGCACTGGCCCATGTCTTCCATCTTCTTTGATGGCGGAAGCAAGGTGTCCCTGCCACCATGCTGTGGCCAAGCCAGCACCCCTCTCTCCTCCATGGGGGGCAGATCCAACACACAGTGGCCTCCTGACCCGCCATTACATTTTGGGCCAACGAAGTGGTCTCTTGGGGATCAGCACACTGAATCCTTGGGGGCCTCACCATTGGGACCCCCTGCCAACTCACCCCATCTCTCCGTGTTCAAGAAGAGGTGAGTTGCAGAGAGGCTTGGTTGTTCTCAACAGGAAGGGAACACTGATAGGTACCCCCTGGTGGGATAATTAGACCCCTAGAAAGGCTCCCTGTCACATCATCTCTTCTCCCACCCCCTGACTGTCTGAAACTCTATTTAGCCCTTTTCACCACCCTGAGCTCAGGCTTTGTGAAATATCCTTGTGGTATTTGGGGCCTAGAGCAGAACAAGTTTTTATCAGGGCTGGAGGAGAGTAAGAGGAGACTGGGTACAGGAAAGGTAGAGCATTGGCTTGTTGAGGACTTTGAACACCAACAACCATTTACCCACCACCCCTTAGAGTGCCTTTCTTACCCAGGGCTCATCATTTGAACCATAGAACATAGAAAATTATTTGAGTGACTGTTTTTATTTTTCAATTTTTAAAGAACGAAATGACGCACATGTCTTTTCCCTGCCATTTGAATGCTAGGGTCCCCACCACTGCTGCTTCCCTGAGCCTTGCCCAAGCTCCAAGATTGCCTTCCCCAATCTGCTTTCCCTCAGCATCTTCAGATTTCCCCAGCACGATTCATTTCAACCAGCTGAGAGCTTAGCAGGCTAAGCCATAGTGGTTGGAATGTGAACTCCAGCTCTCAGGATCCATTGGTGTTCTTCTTTGAGGCACTTGCCAAAGAATCACCAACCAAAGAACAAAGGGGAGGAGAGTGGTTCAAGTAGGATAGGGGAGAGTCTAGGGCAAAAGAAACCCTCCTGAAGATGGAAATCACCCTACCTGGGTAGTCATAAGCATGGCCAAGACTGAAGCTGCCTGGGGACAGTTGAGGTTAGGTGGGGACGTGTGGAGGGTGGTACAGGTGACTTCCACTGTGCAGTATCTGAGCTACACGAAACAGGACGTGGAGGATGGGAGGCAGTGCTAGGGCTCAGGCCTACAGCCCAGCCCCCTTCTCTGAGACTCTGCCCTTTGGGTCTCCGAGTCACAGTCATAAGCATAGTTTGAATGGCCCTCAGAGCAGATGAAGGCCCTGGGGTAGCATGGGTCTCCAGACTCCCTCACGGCCCATTCTCTTGGGCTTGGCAGGTCTGCAAAGGGGTTCGGGCCCCCGGGCCCAGATGTGATGAGCCCGGCCATGGTAGCCCTCTCCAACAAGCTGAAGCTGAAGCGACAGCTGGAGTATGAGGAGCAACCCTTCCAAGACATGAGTGGGGTGAGCCATCTCCTGACTGGCACTGCCGTGGGTTCCCTCCACAGCCCTTGGGGCAAGCTGGGTGGGGAGTCTGTGCTGAGAACAGAGACCCAGGCTACTGGGTGACTCATACTGTCTGTGAGGACCTCCGGGTACATGCCAGGGGCAGCAGGGAGGGCTGGGGACATGTTCGCCTCAGAGAGAGTGAGCAACCAACCGCATTCCAGGCAGAGTTGCTTTGTGCCACACCAGCCCTGACTCAGCGTGGGGCCCTGGTTCCTCTCCCCTCTACATCTGTCCTTCCCATAAACAGGGGGACCCACCGGGCAGCAGCACTTCACATTTGACGTGGAAACGGATGAAGAGCCTCAGAAGTGGGAACTGCCCTTTGATGCTGGACAAGCCACAGAGTGGAAACGTCCCCGTGGGTGAGCAGCCGCCACAGGCCCAGGCCTCCTGGGGGTTCCGGCAGGGGGATGTCCCATGTGGAGGCGTGGGGGGGTTCCGGAGCCCGTCCTCTCTGAGGCATAGCTTCCTCCTTGAGAGAAAAGGATCGTGCCCTCCATCCCACCTTCCACATACCCCAACCTCTGCCTTTCCACTCTGGCTCAGAGGATGCCACGAGAACCTCCAGCCCCAAAGCTCCAGGTGCTGGCTCCAGGCCTGGTGGCTCTGAGGCCCTCCCAGAAGGAAGGAGGATGCTGGGGGCTTCTGTCCCCTCCCTCCCTCAGGCCAGGCATGGCTGCACTCCCCTCACTCCCCGCTTTGGTCTTTCAGATGAGTTCACTCAAAACCCCACGAAGGGTCTGAGCCAGCCCCTGCGACACCTGCTGCCGCCCCAGCTGCCATCTCCTGTGCACCCCAGGGAGAATGCCAAAATCGGGCTCCCCCCGCAGCGTTACGCCTTCCAGTACCAGGACTGCAGCCTGCAGGCGGCCCAAAGAGTGTCAGGTGGGTGTGCTCAGGCCACAGCCTCCTGCCCGTGTCTGCTGAGTGTGCAAGGCTGAAGGGCAGGGGGAAGGGAGAGGCCAGTCACCCTCTGTGGTTCAGTAAATGTTGCCTGATCTGGCTTAAAGGAAAGGAAAAGTATCGGCATTTGGAAAGCATCAGAGACTTTAAAACTTCTTTCGTTGCGCCCCTGCTACACCTACATACTGTGTTCCACAGCACTCAGCGTGGAACCAGAGCCCACCCAGCGCCACGTGCAGGGAAGCGTTCGGCAATGGCTCAGGCCCCCTGGGATTTAGGATTTAGGCCGTCTTCCCACAAGGTCCTGGTGACGTGTCAGTCATTAACCAGGCTCCTTGGGAAGTGGGGAGGGAGGAGAGATCTAAGACATGGAAGGAATACACAGAATACCTGACACAGACTCAAGCTAGAAAAAAACTACGAGATAATCCAGATCACCAAGGGCTGGAGACGGGTACAACCACTGTACCCTTCTGGAAACTCAAGGCTGTTGACTGCAGGAGTGTTTTCAAAGAGAGAAGGAGACATCCAGGATTGCAAGAGGGCTGGAGGGTGCGATGTGTGAGGGGCTGTTGAAGGAGAAGAGAAAGCAGAGGAGGGTGGAGGGAAGGGAGGGGCGAGGGCCAGGAGATGGGCTGGCAGCAGAGCTCAGCTCAGGACAAGGAGCTTGCCGTGGAAAGGAGAACATGTTCCTTCCCCAGGAGCATTGCAGCAGGGCCTGGCAGGCCATCTTCCAGTAGCTTAGGAGGAACCCCTACCCCATCCCCAACCACCAGGAGACATCAGACCTCATCTGACCCTAAGAGCCCGGGAGCCTGTGCCTTTTACTCAGCCCTTTGTGTTGCCTAATGTTTCACTTGGTGCCTCCCATCCACATGCCTGCCCATCGCGCTGAGCCCGATGGGAGCTGAATTGCACACGCGCCCAGGCGCTGTATTCCAGGGAGGGTGGCCAGCGAGCACCAGCAGGGGCCCAGTGGACTTTGCTGGGAGGGTCGAGCTGCAGACACTGGACCCCACCTCCTGCTCTGGGTCGCCTTAGCGGATAGCATCTTGCCAGACAAAGATATCTTCACAGCGAGGTTTCTGCTTGGCATGAACAAAATTACTGGTTTGGAAGAAACATGCTAGACCGCTGTCCTGAAAGAGCTTGATTTCCTCACAGTGTAGTTTGGAGCAAATTACTGTCCCAGGTAATTCAGAACACCAGGTTTTAGCGCCATTGACTTGTACTAGGTTTCAGTTCCAGCCCTGCTCTTTACTAGCTGGATGACTGAGCAAGTCAGGAAGTTTAAATGAGATGGTCGTGTGTAAAGAGTTGAGTTGGATGACTGGTAGAAAGTAGTGCTAAGTGGTAGCCAGCATTTTTATTATTCCTCTGAGTTTCTGTAAATCATTGAAACCAAGGGAAAATTGTCTTATTTTTGACCTAGATTGTTTCTGTCTGTAAATAAAAAAGGAAGGGAAATGAGAAAGGGGTAGTAGGTAATTATGCATGGAGACTGTGGGGCTTCAGAGAGGTGTGAGACCCAGCCGATACCTGCAGGTAGAGCTCAGTCTAGCGAGGCAGGCAGGTGGCAGCACTTGGGAAGTGGTCTGGTCTGGGGGGCCTGGAGGAGAGAGCCCTGGGGAATGAGGCTCTGCAGCTGAAGCCCAGGAGGAAGGAAGGTGGGATCTTCCACTTAGAGGAGTGGAAAGGAAGGGTTTCCAGCCACCCTCCCCCATGTGCTGCAGCCAGCTGAGCCCTCCCGTCCCAGGAAGGGGCACGTTTGACTGCTGGGAGTTTCCCCTTTGCCTCCCTCCATCCTCCTACTTTAGCTACAAGAATGGCCCAGGGTGAGAAGGAGGAGCTGCCAAGGATAAACCGGATTATCAGGCCCATGAATCATGGGGAGGGATGTGAGTGTGCGCACAGGTGCCACGTGGCTCCGAATTCCCTCTCCGCTCAGCCTTTCCTCCCTGCTGTCCCTCGTGACCAAGGGGAGACGGTGTCCCCAGGCCCTACGCGGCTCTTCCTGATTCCTAATGTCCCAGTGCCGGGCAGCCTTGGTGAGGGCACCTGCCCTGAATCCTGTCTCTGCTGCTCTCTGTGCCACATGCATTCTCTCTTACTTGGGTGCCAGCACCCCACCCAGTGAGATGGGTCTGCTGCTGCCTCCACCCTTTGAGCAGCGAGTAGGTCACCCGGGAAGAAACATTTTGAAAGAACAGAGAAAAGCTAGGCCTGCCCCACCGGTACGCCCCATCAGAAAAACTGGGAAGCCTCTTTCTCTCACCTTATACTCCATCCCATCTGGCTTTTCTGAATGTTTGATTTAGGGCTTCTAAAATCTGGTACCACCCATTCTTTCAGGTATGGCAAGCCGGCTGCTGGGGTCCTCATTTGAGCCCTATCTCCTGCCCGAGCTGACGAGATATGACTGTGAGGTCAACCTCCCCGTGCCGGGAAGCTCCACGCTCCTGCAAGGAGGGGACCTTCTCCAAGCCCTGGACCAGACCACCTGAGCCAGGCCCCCCGCCGGCAGGCACGCGCCCGCCGTCCGCCAGCTTCTCTCTCTAAGTCTGTTTTTGCAACTAGATATTTCTAACACCAACACACTTCTTGCAAGATGTACTTACCTGGCGAGCCTGCCCGGGTCACCAAGTCGTGGCCGCCTTCTGAAGATACTCACTTTCTTATCCCATGTTTTTAAAAATACACAGTTGTTTTACCTGCTGCGTTTTGCTCTGTCAATGAACATGTTCTTAAATTTTATAAGATTTTTATTCCCCTTCTACGATTACTTTTAATTTATATTATCCATCGGTTTCCCCACCATACACAATATCCACACTAACGAGTCTAGTATATGCTTGTCCTGTAGGGAAGGCTTTGGCTTCGCGTAACTAAAAAGATTTATTTTGTTGTTGTTGTTGCCAAAGAGAAACAAAAATGATTTTGCTTTCCAGGCTAGATTTGCCACCTTTCCTTCCCAGAGCCCTTTTCCTTTCTTTTTTTAAAACTAATCACCATATTGTAAATTTTCATTTTTTTTTTAAAGCCAACTCTTTGCTCTAATTTTGATACCGACTTTTGAAAAAAAAAAAAAGAAAATGAAATGTGAAGGGTGAACTCTAATGTATGTGGTTATCTGTGAAAATTGCACATCGTGGCTTTGCCTAAACTGTTGGGTGTTTCTCACCCCTCCCCGCCCCCGTGCAGTCGATTTTTTTTATTATTATTCAAAAACATAACTGAGTGTTGTTTTTTTTTTAAGATTTATATCTGGGTTAAGTGTTTATCATATATATGGGTACTTTGTAATATCTAAAAAAGGTAGAAGCTGAAATGGAATCCTGCTCACAAAATCACTTTAAGGCCTTTTTTAAGCTGTTAATTTTATTTTTCCTGGTGTTGCTGCCACTGCAGAATTGTACAGTACCCCCCAGGCCTGTACTAACACTGCTCAAGCTCTCTCTCTTCCAGGGCTTTTCGCTTTTGTTGTACGCCGTAGGCGTGGGAAGCAGTCCGGGAAGTGGGCTCCTTCAGTGGAAGCGCCACGACCCGTCGGCACGGGGCCCCGTGTGGGTGACCGGCCCCGTGTGCGTGACGTCTGCTGTATTTCATTCCTGCTGCCCAGGCCTGGCTGCCCGCCGGGTGGGGCGGGGCGCGGGGCGGGGCGCGGGGCGGGCTGGGGGAGGGGACGTGCTGCAACCTTACTTTGTCGCTAGCCCTTCAAGTGCACTGAGCTATGTGCTCCAAGGGTCCTTCCCGTGGCAGATTTGGCTCTTCCCAGAACTACCGTAAGCTGGTGTGGACAGGAATTCACGAAGGAAAGGGAGGATGCAGAATGGTTGTGATGATGGCCACGTCCCTTTAACTCACCGCCGTGGAGCCGGCGGAGCAGAACGGAGAGCACGTACACAGAGCAGGGGCGACAGGTCCCGCCCAGCCCCGCCCGGGCACCCGGTCCCCAGCCCCCGGTCAGACTGCCCTGCAAGGCCGTGGGGGCAGCCCCCCTGCTCCCCTGTCAGGACCCCTGTCTCAGGCCCTCCCTTGAGGTCTCTGTCACTTGAAGTGGCGTATATAGGTAGGAAGCACTGAAAATGGTTTCCCAGGGCACTTTGTAACTCACTGGGGAAGAGGGTGATACCTTTTGGTTTTTCGAATATCAGCCACATGGACCTTTTCCGTCATGGGTACAATGAAGAAGTTTCTAAACACACACCTGTGCATGCACACACACACACACACACCCACATACAGGAGGCCAAGAATTTGGTAAGCCCAGATGGACAAGCCCAGATGGACTTATTGCCATACATGCACACAAAAAATACACTTTCAAAAGGAATCAGTTATATAAAGAAAAATTGCCTGGTCATGGTGTTACCTCCATTATACATTAGAACCACAGCTTTGCCAGACACGGCGGCAAACTTGAAGGGTTACTGACATGTAAACGCTGGTGTTTGATTTCCTGTGTGTGTGTTGCTTCAGCATTAAGGGCATTTTACCCTAGCAGTTTTACTAAAACACTCTGAGAAATATTCCAAGCTTCATATTAACCGTACCTGTCAACATAATGATTTCATGAACATTATTATGTTGTTGAATTCCTACTGACAACATTGTAACTGTACGGGAGCTTGACTTTATAAGGAAATGTATTTTGACACTGATATCTTATTAAAGTGTTCTGATTCTACCACTGCTGGTGGCTCTTGTGTCCTGTGGGTTTATCCTGGGCTGACCCAATGTAGAAAGAAATCGTAGGTAATTCACAGAAAATGAGCCCCGGGACTGGCCTTTAAGAGACAACTGAAGCCAACAGGAAGACTAGTGGACTCTTGTTAATACTCTGCAATTGCCTGAGATTAGGAAGCTGTTTTATAGCTTCCATACTGCTATAGGTTCGTTTCCATCTGCCACAGGGCCCTTCTTTTGTCTTTGGGGCAACCAAGGAAAGAAGTCACATTCCCGCCCTCGTTAGCTGCAGGAAGCAGTCTGGAGACCGCAGAGACCATGCCAGCCTTGGCGTCCTCACGCTGCGCAGCAGATGGAGCAGACGTGGGGGTGGAGGTGCCACAGGGGAAAGGGCAGCCTGGGCTTGAGCGGTCAGAAAGGACTTCAGAATGGAGGCGACAAGGCTCCAGCAGGGCCTTCCCAGGGGGATGGAGGAGTGGGGACCACAGAGGCCAGAGGCAGGGCCCAGAGAAAGCTCAGAATTAGTCATGTGCAGGACGCATTCCCTAGTCCACATTCTCCTTTTCCATATGAACAGGCAGCTGCCCCCAAGGAGTGGCAGAGGTGTGGGCAGGGGTGTTGGCAGGAGAGGCCCAGCCCCAACCTCAGCTCACAATTGTCAGTCTTAGAACTAGCTGTTCCATCATACACTTTGCCCATCTGACAGTCCAGTGCGTGCTGGAGTGTCTCATAAATTACCTTTTCACCTTATTAACTCATTTGATCTGCAGTCTTAAGAAATCCTGTGAGCAGGTATACCCGTTTTACAGATGAAACTAAGTATCATGTTAAGTGACTTGAGCGAGTCATAGCTTGTTAATGGAAGAACTGAAACTTAAACCAAGGGTTGGCCTATGCTTCTCTCCTCTGTCACTCTACTCTCCTGGCTGGAATGTCTATTTTATCTTCGGCCTCTGTTCCCATTTTCGGATCTACAATTCCTGTCTTGATTAGCTTAACCTTTACACTTCCTTCTGGTTCTCCTGCTTACCTTCTCTTCCCAAATGTGGTGTCTGGACCTTCAGAATGGACTTCCCAGGCTTTGTCAGGCTCGTACCCATTTGCCTGCCATCCTGAACTCCCTGAAGATATCATCCTCCCTCTTCTGAAGCTCTTCTGTGACTGGCCCGTCCCAGCCCACCCTTCAGTAGCAGACGGTCTTTGAGCCTTGGCACATTGAGGACTCAGAACAGAGAGGGCACGAGCCCGACCCTGCAGCACGTTTGCTGGGCCCTTCTGGTCTAGACCGCTGTCCCTGGAAGGCCTTTGGCCCTCCCGTACTAGGCCAGGATCGAGCCTTCCGGCCCCTGGGGGTGGAGGGCATTTCCAAGCTCCTCTTGCTTCGAAGTTCAGCAAGCGAGCATGGGGCTGGGGGGCCGCAGGAGGCCATTGTTCCTCCTGGATGAGAGAGAACAGCCTCCCCAGAGCACTCAAGCGCAAGGCAAGGGTTCACACAAGCCATCGCTGTTTCATGTTTTCCCTTGAGCAATACAGTGAAGACAGCGATTTCAATGCTTCTGGTTTCATATTTTATTTTCTGAATGCAGGTGGCTTAAGAGTAGGTAGGTACCCGCCTGCATGGTGAAGTACGAGGAGGCAGAGGCACGGCCACCGCACAGAATTAACTGTCCTTCAGCCAGCGGGATGCCTCCTGCCTCTAGATCCATTCTCCTCCAGGCAGGGAACCCTGGCGGGTATGACCACTTCTCAGCCATTGCCTTGGCTGGCAGCTTCTGGGTGAGACGCCCTTGGGGAGGGAGCTCAGACTCACCCGCCTGGTGAGAGGGCCCAGCGTTGGCATGCTCTGATCCTGCCAGGTCAAAGCTGACCCTATCCCCAGGTGTCAGCTGGGCAGCCAGCCTGAGTGACTGATCTCTGCCAATCTGAAACTGCTGCGCGTCTCAGATTGAAGATGAGCATCGTGAAGACACAACGCAGGGTCATTTTCTTTACAGCATGCAAGATGCAACCGCCTCCCGCTTCTTCTCCTGGGCCCTGCCGGCCCTCTGCTTTCTGTGTGTGAAAAAGAACTTTCAACCAGAGGCCTGGAAAGAATGGTCAGATTAAGCTGGCTTTTCCTTTCCTGAGGCAGGGTTGGCCCCAGGGTCAAGTAAGGGGTGTCTTTGCTCAGATGGAATTGAGGTGCTGAAAGGACCCTGGAAACAATTTAGCTCACCCATCGCTTATTTTTCTCAATCGCCTGGTTTGAGAGCTGAGGAAACTGGAGGCCCAGGAAAACAAAAGTACTTGTCCGCCGTCACACAGTGAGTTAGAGGCGACGACGTGGCAGCAGAGCCCAGGCCAGCAAGGGGACTGAGCAAGTGCTCGCTGCTAGTGACAGGAGCCCAATGCCCCGGCAGGGCTCCCCAGCCTGGGACCTCAATTCTGTTTCTCAGCCAGTGCACACGCCTTCCCCGGGAGGCCGCTCCCCAATTGCCACCTCCCAGGGTCCAGTCTCCTCATTCCCTCCCTCAGGGCACTTTCAGTTCTTCCAAAATGATCATAGTCCCAACGTCATTGTCCCCAATTCCTTAAAATGTCCCTTTGAATTCAGCGACCCTGTAGGAACTGCTTGGCTTCTCTGTGACTCCAAAGACCTCTAAGCCCACCCCTGGCCTCCTAGATTCAACTCTCCTCACCTCCCCAGCACCCAGGAGAAAAGGGGTTTGAGGTACTTCCCCAACCCCACCTAATACATACCCTTGGTTTTGAAAAATTATTTTTACTAGGTGAAGTCATATCTCTGAGAGCTAACCAGCTACTAAAGGAAACAAAATCAAAGCGTCCCGGAGAAACCCAACTGCTGTGTGAGAAGGTGCATTATAGTGGACGCACATGCTGACAGTTGCAGCACTTCCAGGGTCAGATACTATGTTTTACTGTCCTCAAGTGTGCTGTTTGTGCTAGTCAGATGCCTGTTTTTGATTCAGAAAGTCTGATAACTGTAGATGTAAATGACCTCCCAGTTGTTTTAGGGTCAGACTGCAGCTCCTGGAGGAGCTCAGAGGAGCCTGAGCCTCCAGGGCAGAGAAAACCTTCCACCAGAGCTAGAATGGGATAGGATTAGAGAGGCAGAGGAAGGAAATAGGCCATTCCAGGGGGAATGGAGCAGGTGGACAAAGGTATGAGATCAGAATAAGCAGCACGTGCAGGAGAGTCTGGGAAGCAGGTAGGACAAAGGCAGGGATGGAGAAGGCAGCTCACAGCCCAGGCTTAGAGTCAGACAGACCTGGGTTCAAATTCTGGCTCTACTGCATCTGGCTATGTAACTTTGGGTAAGCCTCCCAGTGTCCGAGAGCCTATATTTGCTTATCTGTAAAATAGGTACAATGATAGTCCTTACCTCATAGGGTTAAGACTGGAGATATAAATTTGGGGATCAATAGCAGATAAGTTGTACTGAAAGCCTTGAAATTGAATGAGAAATAGACACATGAGACGAAGAAGAATAGAGGCCAAAGACAGAGTCCTTGGCCACTTCAGTACTAGGTGACCTTAAGCAGAGGAGGAGCAGTCAGCAACGAGGCTGAGGGGGCACCCAATGCACAGGAATAAACTCAGGAGAGTGCAGTGTCCCAAAAGCTAAGAGAAAAGATGTTTAAGGAAGGGAGGAATAGTTAGCTGGGCCAAATACCAGACTGCATGGCCAAGTATATAAGGATAAAAATGTTGACTATGGGATTTGGCATCACGAAGGTTGCCATGGACCTTAGCAAGAGCGGTCTTGGTGAGGAGGTAAGGACAGCAGCTTGGTTGGTGTGGGCCAAGGGACAAGCTGGATGGTGAGGAAATGGACACCACAGCAATACACAACTCTTTCAAGAGGTCTGCATGTGAAGGAAGGCAGGAAAATGGAGTGGAGTGGGGAAGACATAGATCAAGGGAAGTTGTTATTTTTAAAATATTTAATGAACTTTTATTTTAGAATAGTTGAAGATTTACAAAAATGTTTAAAGACTATTACAGAGAATTCCCATATAACTCCTTCCAGTTTTCTTCCCTATTGTTAACATTCTATGGGACATATGTCACAACTAATGAATCAATGCTGATGCATTATTTTATCTAGAATCGGGACTTTATTCAGATTTCCTTAGTTTTTACATAATATGCTTTATCTGTTTCAGGATCTCATCCAGGCTACCACATTACATTTAGTCATTTATCCTTGGGCTCCTCTAGACTGACATTTCTCAGATTTCTGTGTTTTTTATGACCTTGACAGTTCTGAGCAGTAGTGATCAGATATTTTGTAGAACATCCCTCAATCTGGATTTATCCGATGTTTTTTCCTATTCAGCGTACATGCCATCGACATGGCATCACTGTTGATGTAGACTGATCACATGGCTGAGGTAGTGTCTGTGAGATTTTCCCAGTGTAAAATTACTTTTCTTTAAGGCAAATTCTTTTTGATGATGGAATATATTAGAAAACGTTCATATGCTGATGGCAATGATTTGGCAGGAGAAATTCATAAATGCAAGAAGGAGAAAGAGTAAAGTCATCAAAAAGGTGGATGGGCATAGGTGGGGTCAACACACAATGAAAGGGTTGGCCATGGATGAGAACATGGATAGTGCATTACCTTCGAGAAGGGAGGCAGACATGGTTTGCTAAACCCCAATCAACATCATTTCTGTTCATTCTTAAGAACACCTACAGCTCAAAGTGAGACTGTACAAGAAGTTTCATGCAGTAAGTTTTGTTTCCTGGAACCTATAATTTTCAGAGAGTTCCTAGGCCAGATAAATCCTGAAACCCAGAAAGACCAGTCTCTCCAAGATTATCAACTAATCACATCCCCCATCCTTTAGTGTTGACACCCTTCTCAACAAGAAAAAGTCAGAACAGACATTGCCTAAAGATTCTTACAGATTGGAAGAAGGATCAAAGGAGAAGGAGGAGTTTTAACAGAAAAAAACAGAATTCAACATATGAGTGTGACTGCTGAGTCACTATACTAATATTTCTTCTAGCTTCCAGTGTTTTGGAGCAGGTAGAATGAAAAATCTGAAATAGTGGAATGAAAGACCTTAAGAAACTCTGAAATCTGTTCTGTAACTACTTGTTGAAATGTACTTTTAAAATTATTGCTTCCCTTTCTTTTCTTTGTATTATAGTGATATTTCAGAATTTAAAAAGTTTTAAAATAAAGGGAGGAAACAAATGTTAAAATAAATTTAGATGGAAATGCTGGTGATCGGTGAGGGGGAGGGGCGGGGGTATGGTATATATGAATTTTTTTCTGTTTTCTTTTTATTTCTTTTTCTGAATAGATGCAAATGTTCCAAGAAATGATCATGATGATGAATATGCAACTATGTGATAATATTGTGAATTACTGATTATATATGTAGAACGGAATGATCAAAAGTTAAGAATGTTTGCATTTGTTTGGTGTTTTTTGGTATTTTTAAAAAAATTTAAAAATTAATTTAAAAAATTTTTTTAAAAATAAAGGGAGGCAGTGTCAAGCCATGCAAAAAAAAAAGCGGGGGGGGGGGGGGAGGCAGAGGGTGAGGTCAGGCTGGTGGAATTGGTGGTGGGAAGATAACCAGTAATCTCTCATCCGTTGCATCTGTTTCCTCAGTGATGATGAGACAAGACCATCAGCTAAGAGGAAGGGGGATGCTGTCAAAAGTTTGAAGAGAGAAAAGTATGAAACAGTCATTTCAAAAGGTCAAACTAATGTACAGTGTGGGGTGCCCAAATGTGATTTATGGTCATATAAACTGACCCATTGGTGCAGTTGTGGGTTTTTTCCCAGCCAAATTTTTCTACTTGAGTGGAGACAGACTGGGGGGTTAGCTGATTTTACTTTGTTTGGGTTTAGCCTGGAGGTGTGTTAGAGGGAGTGAGGGATGTGTGCAGGAAAGTGATTATTATGCTGGACCATTTCTCACTCAGCTGCATGAGAAAGATAGAAAAAAATGAAGAGGTTGATGGTCACTGAAAAAGTAGCAGGTTCAGTGCATTGGAGGTCTCAGTGAGGGCAAAGAATGATCAGAGTGAGGTATAACAGGAAGGGAACTATGAGAGTAGGGAGCAGTTGTCAGAGGAGAGAAATATGATACTGAGATTTCACATATATTTACCATATGACCCAGCAATACCACTTCTGGGTATTTATCCTAAAGAAGAGAAAATTTAAGTGCACACAAATATTCATATTCATCAGAGTCAACCAGGTAGGAGATGCAATCAGCAGGATGAGATGTGGATTCGAAGGTGTGAGCTGGGCATGAAATCTCCACGGAGACAGGAGGAGGGACATAGAAAACAACAACAGACTTGTGGTTCATCCATACAATGGAATATTATTCACCAATAAAAGTTAATGAACTTGATTCAAGCAACAGCATGGATGAATCTCAGAGCCATTATGCTGTGTGAAAGATGCCGGTATCAAAGGGTACACTCCATATAATCCCATTTATATAATATACCGGAAAAGGCAAAGTTATAGACATGGAGAACAGATTGGTGGCTGGGAAGAAGGTCGGCTTGTAAGCGGTAGTGTCAGGGAGCCCTCCGGGGTTCCAGTGCTGGTCTGTGCCCCGCCGGTGGTGGTGGCGATGAGAACCTATGCTTGCAGAAAAGTCATAGAGCTTCACTTCAAACCTTACTGCATGGAAATTAAAACTGCTTAAGTTTAAATTAAAACTGAAATATTGAGATTTCAGAGGTAGAGGAGACATTGGTGAAGACAATGGAATGGAGGACAGAGGCAAAATAGAGGAGAAGGCCTAAGGAAGTGAGGGAAAGAGGATTTCATCAGGGTCAGCAAGGTGGAAGCTGCAATCTACAGGATTAGATGTGGAGGGGCAGCTCTGAGCTGGGCATGAAATCTCCACTCAGGGAGGAGGAGAGCCTGGAGGCTGCAGTTGACAGCAAGGAGAAGAGACAGAGACAAGAATCCAGTGATGTGAGTGGAGGGAGAAGGCAGGTGAAGTGACATGGAAGGAGGCATAGAAAGCAAGGAGGACCCACCCCACAGCCAGGCCCTCAGGTACTTACCTGATACCGGCCTGCTGGAGAGGAACTGGCTCTCCCAAGAGGGCTGCAGGGAGCAGGGGCCCCAGGAGAGCTGGGTCTCAGTTAAAGAAGGAGATGAAGCCAGGCTCAGAGAAGATGGAAGAATTAAGGAGTAGGCTGATGTCTGACAAAGTCCCAGAGTGTTCAGGGGACTCTGGATCTGGAGGTGGGGAAGTGTAGAAGATTGGAGAGGATGGGTGGCTATGCAGAACCGTCTAGAGACAAGGACCAGGTGGAGACAGAAGACCTGGGAGGCTCCCTCTGCTGCTGGTGACTGGGATAAACAGAGTTGGGGGAGAAAATGCACCATCCTGAGGGGCTCTAGGGGAAGGGAATTGTCGGTTCAATGCTCTGTCCCCTCCTACAGTCAGCAGAGGTGCGGCATGACCAGGAGGCACAAACACTTCTTTGGCAGATCAGTGGAACCTTCCAGGCCCTCCTTATATCTTGTGGTACCAAGGGACCACCATCCAGGGGGAACGCATTGTATTTGTTGCTTTTTCGTGGCAGGTGTGAAGGTGGTCAGGGGGCAGCTCCCTCTTTCTCTGCCTGGTTTTAAACCCTGCAGGTGGGCCCAGCACTTACATGAACAAAGCAAGGCTGCTGCAGTTTGAGGACCCATCTGTCTAAAACAAAGGAATGTTTTCCCCATCCTCATTAGCCTGGTTGAGGCAAGGGCAGCTGAGCGTGAACATTGACATGGTTTTGGGGGACAAGGCAGGGCTCAGACTAAAGATCAAATCAGGATGAGAGAGATGACTCAGACTGGGGAAGCTTGGGCTCGGGAAATCCAGGGTACGTATTTCTGCTCCTAATGCTTCTGCAAGTGCGGGAAGCCAGCTACCCCAGCTGAGCAGGCTCTGCTGTGAGGGTGGTTACACCAGCAGGTTAGGCACCCACGCTGAGCCTCCTGGGCTATGCCGGGCTGCTGGGACCAGTGCACGACCACTCACTTACTGACTGGAGAAAGATGGTGGGAAAATGCCCCCCCCAGCCCCCCTACCCCAGTCCCCCCCACCCCCCACCAGGCCTTTCCCCTGACCACTCTCAAGGGAGAAAGCCATGGTCTCAGTTCAAGGCTCCATTAACCAGCTGAAGGTCAGTGAAGGTCATTGTCCACAGCTCTTGAAAATAATAGCATAAAAGGTAGAAAGGGGCAAATGAGTTTACATAAAAATATAAATAAGTTAAACATTGACATTAAAACACAAATATGGGACTGGGTTAAAAAACATATATAAGCTCCTTATAGGTGATATGTCTTACAAATAAGGATACAGACAGGAAAAACAAAGGATGAAAAAGAACTAGTGTTACATGCTAATGTCAGATAGGTCGATTTAAACGCAGAAGCATTACTGAAATAAAAAGGGTCAATACAACAGGAAGACATTATATTTGTCTGCACCTAAGAAGAAAGCTTAAAAAATTGATACTACAAAAAGGACAAACAGACAAATCTATAATCACAGTAGGGGATTTTAACATATCTCCCTCAGTTAAGCAGGAAAAAAGTTAATAAGAAAGTAAAAAGACAACTATTTGCAAATCATACATCTGATAGGGACTTGTATCTTGAAAAAAAAAAGAGCTCTTACAACTCAACAATTAAAAGGCAATTTTTTTACATTAAGGACAAAGGATACAAATAAATATTTCTCCAAAGAAGATAATCAAAAGGACAATAAGCACATTAAAAGATGCTCAAAATCATTATGGAAATGCAAATCAAAACCACAGTGTGTTGCCACTTCACACCCACTGGAATGACAATGATAAAAAAAAGACAGAAAATGCGTTTTGGTGAGAATTTCTGATGGTTGAAAATTGGGAACACTCATACACTGCTGGTGGAAAGGTAAAATGGTGCAGCTAAGTGGAAAGTAGTTTGGCAGCTTACCAAAAAGTTAAACATAGAGTTATCATATGACCCAAAAATTCCACACCCAAGAGAATTGAGAACATATGTTCATACAAAACCCTGTACATGAATGTTTATTTATAAGTAGCCAAAAAGTGGATATGAGCCAAATGTCTATTAATTGACAAATTGATAAACAAATAGTATATCCATACAATTGAATATTATTCAACCACAGAAAGGAATGAACAACTTCTTATGCTACAACATGGCAAACCTTGAAAACATTACGCCAAGAGAAATAAGCTAGACACAATAGGCCACATTGTACATTTGCATTTATATGAAATGTCCAGAACAGACAAATCCATAGAGACAGAAAGCACATTAGTAATTGCTCAGGGCTGGGGACCTAATGGGACAGGGTTTCTTTTAGGGATGATGGAAATGTCCTGAAATTAGATTGTGGTGTTGTAAAGTGAAGTGTATACTTTAAAAGGGTAAAACCTATGGTATGTGAATATTTTAAACATCGATTTGAATATTTTAAACTAATCCAGTAATAAATGAAAAGAATAATGCATTGTGAGCAAGCTGGATCTATTTCAGGAATGCAAGGATAGTTTAACATGGAAAAAAATGATCAATGTAATGTGCCATGTTATTTATGTTCATCTCAACAGATGTAGAAAAGACACTCGATAAAATTTGAAATGCATTCATTATTAAAAAGAAGACTCAGCTTACTAGGAATAGGGAGTGAAGTTCTCAATCTGATAAAGGGTATTTATTTAAAAGTTTCAACAAGCATCATACTTAATGGTGAAATATTAAAAGCTTTCCCCTGAGATTAGGAATAAGACAAGGATTCATTTCTATTCCATATTATACTAGAGGATCTAACTAGTGCAAAAAAACAAGAAAAATAAAAGATATAAGGGTTAGAAAGGAAAAAATAAAGCATCTTTCTCTACAGTCTATATGACTGTGTATAGAGAAAATGCAAAAAAAGATCTTCAGATAAACCACTAATGGTTTACTAGTAAATTTAGCAAGTTTTCTGGCTTCAAAGCTAATATACAAAATCTACTGTTTTTTTATATTCCAACCAAAAAAAATTGAAAAGTTACATTTTGAATGATGGCATTTACTAAATCAATAGAAAATAAAATATGTAAGAATAAATCTAAAAGCGTACAAGAGCACTACATATAAAACTTCAACAAAGATGTTGAGAGGAAATAAATACCAAAATAAATGAAAGCCTATCCCATATTCATGGACTGCAAAATTTAATATGGCTAAGATGTCAATTCTCTCCAAATTTACCTGTTTATTTGTTTTCCTTTACTAAAGCTGCCAAAAAAAGCAATATACCATAAATGGGTTGGCTTCGAACAATGATATTTATTAACTTACAATATACAGTTCTTAGGCCATGAAAATTTCCAACTCAAGGCATCGAGAGGACAATACCTGGACTCTGAGTTCAGGCTGCAGGCATATGGGGCTCCTCAGCCACATGGTAAGACACATGTCAACATCTGCTGTCCTTCTCTCCTGAGTTTTGTTGCTCCAGCTTTTTGCTTCAGTGGCTTCCTCTCTACTTCTCTGGTGCTTTGTCTGAACTTCTCTTCACTTCATCTCCTAGCTTCTCTGTGGCTTTTAACCTCTTATAAAGGATGGCAGTAAGAGGACCATGACCCGTTGAATGAGGTGGGTCACCTCTCAATTGGAATAACCTAATCAAAACGTCCCACCCACCATAGGTCTATGTCCACAGGAATGGATTAAAGAGCCTACCTTTTCAAACTACCACAATCAGAATACTAGTATATTCATTTACGTGTGTGTGCATATTTGTGATTTGAAATGCTTCTTCGAAAATGTATGCAGAAATTCTAAGAGCCAAGAGTATCTAAAACCACATTGAAGAAGTACAAAGTTGGAGGACTTAATACTACTGGATATCAAAACTTATTTTAAAATCACAAGAATTAAGACAGTGTGGTATTGTGTAAGGTTAGACAGATCAATAGAACAGCAGAGACAGTCCAGAACTGACCCACTCATTTGTGGATACTCACTGTGTGACTAAAGTAACACTGCAGAACAATGAGGAAAGGACAATCTTTTTAGTAAATATACTGGGTAACTCAGATGTCCATATGGGAAAAAATTATTCTTGATTCCCACTTCATACCAAATATAAAATTAATTTCCAGTTGGAATAGAGACTTACGTGTGAAACATAAACAAAGCTTCCAGAAGATAGCAAAGGAGACTATCTTCACGACTTCAAAGTAAGCCAGACTCTCTGAACATGAAAAAGGAATCCATAGAATTGGAGATGATTTTTGCAAGATTTACACTTGACAAAGGACTCATTCCAGGATATATACAAAATTCCTCAAATCAATAATTAAGACAAATAAGAGCTCCAATTCAATTTAAAAAAATGAGCAAAAGACTTAAATAGATACTTCACAAAATTTGCAGTGACCAATAAAAATATAAAATAGTACTCAACTTCAGCGGTCATCAGGGGAAGGAAAATTAAAACCACAATGAGAAACCACTTACACATATACCATGATGGCTAAAGTTGACCCAAAAAAGCTGTCAAAGCCAAGTACAAGAGGGCACATGGAGCCACTGGAGTGTTCATACATTCCTGGTGGAAGTGTAAATTGATATGAGCGCTCAAGAAAGCTGAACATAAACATATTCTCTTACCCAGAAATTCTACTCCTTGATATACACAAGAATAATGAGTGCATTTGTTCTGCCAAAAAGCAGGTATAAGAACACACATGGCAGGGGGTGCAAGGGTAGTTCAGTGGTAAAATTTTTGCCTGCCATTCAGGAGACCCAGGTTCGATTCCCAGACCACGCGCTTCCCAAACAAACAAACAAGCAAACAAACAAAAAAATTCAGCGAATGGTGCTGCAGTAAGGGGCTACTCACATGGAAAAAGAATGAAATGTGACCCCCACCATACAGTACACACAAAAAAGAACACACACAGCAGAATTCTTTCTAACAGCCCCCTGACTAAAAATGACCCAAACGGCCACCACCAGTAGAATGGACAAATCAATTCCTATGTACTCATGACATGCAAAATGCCACAGCAATAAGAATGAATGAACTATTACTACGTGCAACAACATGGACGAATCTCATAAATGCTGCGCATTAGAAACCAGAATCATAACATGTTATATAATTCGCTGTAAAGGTCTAGAACAGGCAAAACTAACCTGCCATATTAAAAGTCAGGTATCGGTTAGTTTGGGTAGGAGGGTGATCGGTGACAAGAGGGCACAGGAGAGAGTCTTCTGGGATGCTGTAACTATTCTATCCTGCCCAAGGAGGTAGTTATGTAGATATGTTCCACTTTGGGAAAATTCATTTAACCATACACTTATGATTTGTGTGCTTCTCTGCATGAATGTGGTACCTCAATAAAATTTCAACTGGAAAACGACATTTTGATAAAACACTATTGGTTAGGTAATGTGGAAAGACAGGCATTCTATATTATTGGGGAAGTATAGATTGTAAATATCTTTGAAAGGCAAGTTAGTCATATCTATAAACATTGAAAGATTTATATATCCTTTGAACTAGCAACTCCACCTCCAGGAATGTTGTTGCATGTAGTAGCAGTTCATTCATTCCACGTGTGCACAAAGATCCATGTGCAAGGATATTCACTGCAGCATCGCTTTTAACTGTTAAGGGGGCTGTTTGAATAAATTCTGTTGCATTTCACAATAGAACACAACAGAGCATGTTCTAGCTTGCTAGCTGCCGGAATGCAATATACCAGAAACAGGATGGCTTTTAAAAAGGGGAATTGAATAAGTTGCTAGTTTACAGTTCTAAGGTCGAGAAAATGTCCCAATTAAAACAAGTGTATAGAAATGTCCAATCTAAGGCATCCAGGGAAATGTCCAATCTAAGGCATCCAGGGAAAGATATCTTGGTTCAAGGAGGCCGATGAAGTTCAGGGTTTCTCTCTCAAGTGGAAGGGCACATGGTGAACACAGTCAGGGTTCCTCTCTCATCTGGAAGGGCATATGGTGAACATGGCGTCATCTGCTAGCTTCTTCTCCTGGCTTCCTGTTTCATGAAGCTCCTCGGGAGGCATTTTCCTTCTTCATCTCCAAAGGTTGCTGGCTGGTAGAATCTGCTTCTCCTGGCTATGTCGTTCTGCTGTGCTCTCTGAATCTCCCATTCTCCAAAATGTTTCCTCTTTTATAGGACTTCAGAAACTAATCAGGATCCACCTAATGGTCTTGACATGTCGTCACCTAATCCAGTTTAACAACCACTCTTGATTACATCACATCTCCAGGGAGATGATCTAATTACAGTTTCAAGCATACAATGCTGAATAGGGATTAGAAGAAATGGCTGCCTTTACAAAATAGGACTAGGATTAAAACATGGTTTTTCTAGGGAATATACAGCCTTTCAAACCAGCACAAATGCTACTGTTAAAAAAACAAATGGGTGACAGTCCAGCAAACCTGACCCAGGCCCACGGTGTCTCATTCTAGGGTTACGAGTGCTGGAGTGCCTCTGGCAAGATGCGCCTGGCGCTGGCAGAGGGGCCGGCCTGGGGGACAGTGCCCGGGGGCAGGCCCACAAACGAGAGAGGAGGCTCGCCCCCCTGGCACCTTTTGAATTCTGTCCCATGTCAGAAAGTATATTCATTAATCAAAACATTGCCTTCAAATGGCATCCAGGAGCAACCACGTCGTAGGAGGCCACCAAGGACAGAGCTCCGAGGGCATGGGTCCACCAGCCCGTCGTGGCGCAGTGAGGACACTGAGGCGCCATGGTCCCCTTTCCCTCAGAATGGAAAGCACATCCTCCGGGAGGGAAACACGCCGCCATCAGCCTTCCGCTGAGTGCAGATAAAGCCATCAGGCAGCAGGTAAGGCCCCAGGAAACGTGCAGAGCAAAAGTAAGTCTCCTTGGGAGGAAGTGTCTGTGGATGACAAAGTTGGGGGGGGGGGGCAATCACCAAGGGTCCCGGACAGCGCCCTGCAGGCTGGAGGTGGGGCAGACCAGAGGGCCGCGCTGACCCAGGTCTCCTGCTCAAAAGTAGGCTTGATGTGCAAGAACTGAACCTTTGTTTCCGCATTCATTCATTCGCTCAATCAACCATTCATTCGTCTATCTTTTTGCGCACCTACGATGCCCTGAGCTCTGATGCGCACAACCAGGGCCGGGTCCCTGCCGCGCTCACGGGGACCGGCAGCGGGTACCCGCCCAGCTCGCGGGGCCAGGCGGGATGCTGAGATGGCAAATGAGAAAGCCGCCTTTGTTTTCAGTTCTGCTGTCATTCAGCGAAATGTAAATGTGGCATGAGAGGCTATTTTTGTCCTTTGTGCTCATTTTGAAAATATATTTTTAATTTCCCCCCCCAATTGACTGAGTTAGGATGAAAGCACAGAAACCGCCCAGAGGGCGCCTGAGCGGATCAGCTTCGACGCATGCGCACGCCCACAAACCCCTCACCCCCGCCAAGATAAGGGGGTTCCCGTCACCCCCACAGTCTCCTCATGTCCTCTGTAATCCCTTCCTCCTTCCTCTCCCTCCCCCAGGCCCCCCCGGCTCTGAGAAGAGCCTTTTGGGAAATGTGACTGTTAGAGCTTTGGTGTCTGCTGGGGCCAGCCTGTCAGGGCGGAGGCGGGGACAAGCAGGAGGGGGTGAGGAGCGGGGGGGGGGGGGGGGGGGGGGGGGGGGTGTGTGCAAAATGGCGCGGCCACAGGCCGGCGTCTACCCCCGCCGCGGCCCCGGGAGACCGGCAGCGAGGCCCACGTCGGTGCCGAGGACACGGGCGGCCGGTGCAGCGCTGGAGCCCACGCAGCCCGCCTGGCCCCGGCGCCCACACCCGTCCGCACGCGCCCGCCCCCAGGCCCTGTGGCCTCTCCCCCGGACGGCTGGACTCCCCCAGCTCCGCGCCTCGGCCCCAGAGGCGGCCTGGCCCGCGCGCCCGGAGCCCGCAGCCTCTCCCGCGGCGGAGGAGGAAGCCAGCCGGGCCCACAGGCAGAGGACACGGGCTGCCCACCCGCCCTTAGAGCCCGGCCTCATCTGGGGCCCTGCCCCCTGCAGCAGCCCCCGCCCACCCCGAGCTGCAGCCCTCTGCGACAGGCTCCCAGGGCCCAGGTTGGGGGCCATTTTAATGCTGCCCCAAACCAAAACACCAACGCACACACCTTAAACATTTAGGTTTGGAAAAATTAGATGCAAATGCTTTGTTCCCTCCCTGACCCGTACAGGGACATCTGAGGGTCAAGAAGAGGTGGAGGACCGTTTGGTGCTCAGGGCCAGGGTGGGGGTCAAGGACAGTGGGAGGGAGAGAGCAGGTGGGCATGCCATGACTTAGGGAGAGCTGTGACTTTAGGACTCTGTAATTCAGAATCAATAACCAATGTTCTGACATTTGGACAGGACCATTTTGACACATCTGCACCCAAAGCATGTTGGGGGAGGGTGGGACCTTCAGGGATTAAGAGGCTCACAGCATCTCAGTTCCTTCACGGAAAGGCAGGGGCTGGGATGCACAGCCCACTTGCTGCAATGGAAAAATTGAAGTGAAGAGGCCTGTTCAAAACCTTCAGTGATCGGTTTTAGGACCACCAGGCTTCTCGGTGCTGGTGGGGAGTGAATCATGTGCCCCACAAAAGGCACCAACCTCTGGTCCTGTGGGTGTGAAGCCATTTGTAAATAGGACCCGGGAAGATGTATTTAGTTAGGATGTGCACGGACTGATGGCATGGGCCTTAATCCGATATGGCTAAAGTCCTTAGAAGCAAAGGAAATTAGACACAAAAGGAGAAGCCATGGGGAGCAGCCAAAAGCTGGAAGTCAACAGAACCCAGAAAAGAAAGAAGACACTGCCATGTTCATTGCCATGTGATGGAAAAGCTAAGGAACCCAAAGGTTGCTGGCCAGCCAGAAGACACCAAACCGGGCAGTGGGGAAGCCTTCCCGCCTCTGAAACTGTGAGCCAATAAATTCCTGTTACTAAGCCAACCCATTGCTGAATTTGTTTCAGCAGCTAGGAAGCTAAAACAGTGCCCGACCCCACGTGCCTTTCATGGGAATGCACCACATGGGGTTGGCAAGTGGATTCTGGCTTGGTTTCCCCTCTGCACAGCGGACGTGAAGCTGCTGCTTTCAGAGTCTCCCTGGGGACTGAGTGGGACTGAGTTTAGAGCACCGGGCCCAGGACCTGGCACCTAGGAGTCCATTAGTGGCAGCTCCCTCCCTCACCACCGCTCCTATGACGACCTCTGAACCCGGGCTGAGAAGCTGTCTGGGCACTGCAGGAACTTTACCTCAGTCTCAAAGTACCCTGGCTGGCCCCTGACTCACAGTTTTGGTTTCAGAATGAATGCTTTCCAAGAAAGGCATTTCTCTTATTCTGTGTAAAGATTCCTTTAGTACATTCAGGGCAGGATGGTGACTCATCCTGCATTTGGATTCCTGCTTACTGTTCTTGTCATAGGGTTGGGGAGGGGGTGGCTGTGGGTCCCGGTGTCAGCCAGCGTCCTGCTTCTTTGCTCTCCCTTCTTCCAGCCCCCTTGGGCTGGGCGAGAGCCTGAAGGGTAACTCCGACCCAAGCCCACCAAAACAAGAGAGCCAGGGCACCTCCCAACAGCCAGCGTAACTGAGAGCTGGCACTCTGGACAAGCCTTGGCAAGGGGGAGGGAGGTTCCGAGCGAAAGAAGAGAGTAGGGGCTGGTGAGGCTTCCTGGGGAAAGCAAGTCCCAGATGTGTCCGGGTGGGAAATGGCAGGCCAAAGGTTGGTGGCAAAAGACGGGATTCTATCCAAGTCCTGCTGAAGACACTTCACTCAGCTGCTCCTTCGTTTTTCTTTAACAAATATGGATTAGGCGGGCGCCAGGCACTGCGGGCGATGGGGTTGTGCAAAGGATCCGAACACGGACCTGACCTCCAGAGGCTCAGAGGGACGAGGACTAGAGGACTCCAGCGCAGACCCGGAGGCACCAGTGGCTGCCCCCGCGGCTGACTGCAGGCCTTTACATCCAGGCTCGGCCAGTTACTAGTGCTGTGACCTGGTCATGTGATGGGCCTCTCCATGCCTCAGTTTCCTCATCTGTGAATGAAAGTAATACGGAACCAACTTCATCAGGTTGTTCATCCAGATAGAGTGCTTAGAACAATGTCTGGCCCTTAGGTTCTATAAACCTGCTTATTATTATTATGTCTGGAAGGAAAAGAAGGATTTAGCAGGTAAAGAAGGTAAGGGAGGGCATAGGGGAGGCATTCCAGGAGATGAGGGCAGCCTGTACAAAAGCAGGGAGGTGAAGCCTGGGCTGAGTGTGGCATGGCTGGGCATGAAAATGAAGCCAGACAGGTGAGAAGCTGCGGGCCTGCCAGTGTGGGGGCCTGGAGCTGACACGGAGCTCCTGGGGGCCTTTATTTAACGATGCGATTTGGTGATTGCATCGCAAGGCAACTGGACTGGAAGAGGTAAGGCTGGAGGGACCTATGGTGACAGAGGGGAGAGAAACAATGAGGTTCTCAAAAGAAGGCAGCAGCAGCTGAAGTGGAGAGAAGTTGAGTCGGTACAGCCTGGAGAGATGAGGGGAGGGCAGGTCCCGGAAGACTTGGGTGAGCCCTTCACCCTTAATCAGGGCTGGGAAGACTGGAGCAGGGGCAGGCGTGGGGGGAAGAGAACAATTATAATAATTATAGTAAGTGCTAGGCACTGGTCCAGGAGATTTATATAGTTATTTAATTCAAACCACTCTTGACCCTTGGGGGTGCTACTACTGTCCCTATACACAGATGAGAAACTGAGGCACAAAAGAGTGGAAGGCCTGCAAACAGCAGGGCCACAATCGCAGTTTTCAGAGTCAGACTTCTTAACCCCTGTGCTCTGTGCTGACCTTCCGACACCCAAGGGACACCCAGAAGGTCCCACAAAGAGGTCCACCCTGCCACTGTGGGCTCCTTACCTGGGGCTCAGAATCATTCTTTCTGTCCCAGAAACATGAATGCAGCCATATAGATCTATTCATGGTGCCTTGTTAGAGGAAGATGGATACAGGGATGGATGGATGGATGGATGGATGGACGGATGGATGGATGGATGGATGGATGGACGGACAGACGGATGTGGTGAAGAGGAGAGGCTCCAGAAACTTGCTGGAAAAAAGACGGTTATGGAAAAGCAATCCAGGAGATGAGAGCTGGAGAATAACCATTGTGAGCACTCACTCAGTATTTACAGGTGCCAGGCCTTTGCTGGGGGCTTTGTGTGTGTCTGCTCATTTAATCCTCTAACCATGCTGAGGCACTTACTATTATCATCTCTGTGAGGAAACTGAGGCCCAGAGAGGGAAGCTGCTGAGTGAGGGTGTGGACCGGGCAGAGCCCTGGAGCTTAGTGGGGCAGCTGTATTGACAATTGAACTAAATCAGATGAGGTCATATGTGGGGTGACAAAAGGGTGGTAAAATCAAGAGGTCTCATGGGGTGATGTTACTCTGGCATTCTTTGGAAATTTATTATGTTCCGGAGTGTGCACTTCAGCTTAGCAGAAAGAGGACTTCGTCATTTACAGAGATGAAAATATTATGAGTAACCAACAGATGGTAATCAAATGCAAAAGAGATCTGTAAAATCAGATCTGAACTCATCAATTTACTGTGGGTAGAAGGTATGTATAATAGTGGCTATATGCTGCTAAAGAGAAATGCATTTTGCATATAAAGACAAAGGTAAATTAGAAGTAAAAAGATGGATGTACCTTGCTAACGCTAACCAAGAGAAAGTAGAGTAGATTACAGAGCAAAGAACTTTACCAAAGATAAACAGAGACGTTTTCTGTTGAGAAAGGGATCAATTCATTCATCAAGATGACCTAACAATTCAAACTACATAAGGTTCAAACTGATAGAAATGTAAAGATAAATAGTGAAACCCACAATTATAGTCAGAGTTTTCAATACCCCTTTCCCAATAAATGATAGAACAAATGGACAGAAAGTCAGTAAGGATGAAGAAGGCTTGAACAACACTTTCAACAGTATTGTTGAAATTAGTTTTTTGACTAATTACATTTGTAGAACAGTCCACTGAACAGCAGCAGAATGCAGATTCTTCTAATGTGCACATGGAACATTTACCAAGATAGAACATATTCTGGGCTATAAAACCAGGTTGAATAGCAAAAGTTCCAAGTCATACAAAGTATGTTCTCTGACCTCAACAGAATCATAGTAGAAAGCAGTAACATAAAAGTATCTAGAAAATACCCATATATTCAGAAACTAAATAATATACTTCTAAATAACACATGAGTCAAAGGAGAAATTAAAAAGGAAATCAGAGAGTATTTTGAACTGAGAAAAAAATGAAAATATAAGATATCAAAATTTATGAGCTATAACTAAAGCAATGCTTTGAGGAAAATGTTTAGTACTAAAGTTCTCATTAGAAAAGAGGAAACCTCTCAGTTCAGTGATCTCCACATCCACCCTAAAAACTAAAAAGGAAGGTGGGCAATGGTGGCTCAGTGGCAGAATTCTCGCCTGCTCTGCTGGAGACCCAAGTTTGATTCCCAGAGTCTACTCTGGGAATGCCAAAAAAAAAGAAGTAAAAAAGAGCAATTTAAACCAACATAAGTAGTATAAAAGAAATAAGAAAAGTAAAAGCAGCAATCAATAAAACAGAAAACAGGAAAATAATTGAGAAAATCAATGACACTCAAAGCTGGTTCTTTGAGAAGATCAACAGAATTGAAAAATCTTTAGCTAATCAGGAAATAAAAGAGAGAAGACACGAATTGCCAATATTGGGAATGAGAGAGGTGGCATTGTAATAGACTCGACAGATTTTAACAATATGAACAATTTTATGCCAATAAACTAAAAAAAAAAGATGAAATGGACAGATTCTTTGAAAGACACCAAATACCAGAGCTCAATCAAGAAGAAATAAATACTCTAGCTCTTTTTGAACGTTTTGTGTGTTCTTAGTAAAGACATAATGGAAAACAAAGAGCATGGTCACCATGTAGGATATTATTAGTTGGAAAAGATGAGGTACTTAATGGATTAGAGCAAACACCCAAGGAGTGAGCAAAGGTAGAAGGATGGAGAGGAGGGGAGGACAAAGAGAAGCAGGAGAGGGCTCAGATTAAAGTAATAAAGGTCCTCACTCAGACAGCCCCATAGGATGTGGTCTGCAGAAATAGGAAAGGTATGAGTGTCACCAAACTGTAACCAAGAAGCTAGGATTTAAGGGATGATTATGATTACTACATCATTATATAAATATTCCTTTTTGCTTTCTGGTATATTGGAGTAGATGGGGAGTACCTGAAATCTCGGAACTATAACCTAACTAACTGCCTTGATCTCTGATAATGATTGTGTAGCCTTTATCTTATGCCCTTGTGATTGTAAAAACCTTGTGACTGTACCCATTTTATCCAGTTTTTCAACTTTGGAGTCTTGTGATCACTAAAGCCAGCCCCTACTGTTTATTAATGGTCTTAGGTCAACCCAGAGCTAACCCACCCCAAGTCCAAAGTTATCTTCATAACCGAAGCTGGATCTAACCAAAATAGGCCCGCCTGACATGCGCAGTAGCTTAGACTTTAACCTAAAAGTCACCTCTACCTCATTATAATACTAAAAATTACACCCATATAATACTAAAAATTACACCCATAATCATCATATTAAGGCCGCCATTTTCTTACATAATGTTGTGTGACTAAGCAGGGAATCAATCTGCAGGTGCTCAATAATTAAATCACCTCTAATTACATCACCTGGAGCCACTGTGCTCATCATCCTAAAACCTGCCCTTCTTGTGATATTATAAAACCTTCAGAATTACTACAGTTTAGGAGAGACAGATTTGGGAGCTGAGAAGCCATCTGCTCTCCTGCTTTGCACCTAGCCATAAACTCTTTCTTTGAAACCCCTGTGTCTCAGGAATAGGTCATTGAGCATATTGGGCAAAGAACCCACCGACTTTGTCCAGTAACAAAACCTTCCTGGGACTGAAACGCTGTGTGGAGGAGCTGCAGTAAGGCAGGGCTTGGTCAGGATGGACCACTGACAAAGGTGAGTGAAAGGCCACTGTTATGGGATCTGCTCTTTCAACTCCTCTCTAGACTGTGGGGGTACAGTCCTGAATAAGGCAAGGAAGATTCCCCACTCTCATGGAGTTGACATTCTTATTTGAGAGAGAGATGGGACTTAAACAGATTGCTTTTTTACTTTTAATTTATTACAAATAGTGACAAGTGGAATGAAGAAGGGAAACTAGGATACCTAGAGGGGAGGGTAGTGGGATCAACTTGAGCAAAAATGAAGGTCAGATGGACTCTCTCAGGAGGTGAAATTTCAGCAGAGATCTGAAAAGCAAGAAGGAGCCACTCAAGGGGAGATGTGAGGTCTAAAGGAAGAGCAGTGCAGAAACCCTGGGGTCAGAATGAGCCACTCTAGGCCCCAGGAGCAGGAAGAAGGTCAGTGTGGTGGGAGTACAGGGAATGAGGGGAAACGGTAAAGGAAAGTTGATGGAGGTGGGCAGCTACCAGACCTGGTGGGGCAGTAGCTTTCCACCTTGGCTCTACTGTAGAATGAACTGTCCAGTTTATTTTCTTGAAAATCCTCATGCCTGAGCCACTCCCCAGAGTCCCTAATTTTTAAAAGCACTCCAAGGGATTCTAAAGTAAAGGCAGGCAGGGTTAAGAGTCATTGCATATGGGGTTGTAGACCTCAGTAGGGAGCTTGCATTTTATTCTAAATGCAATGAGAAGCCACTGAAGGGTGTAAAGAGAAGTATTTTAAGGGCCCGCTGCTTAGTGAAGAGAGAGCACTGTGGAAGGGTAATAGTTAGAATCCCTATTGGAGAGAGAATAAGGGGGCTGGGGTATGGTTGGGGATAGGGCTGACCCAACTGTTGTGAGAGGAGGTGCTGGGGCTGAGGACAGGGAGGAATCTTTGGAGTTTGAGGCATTGTCAGCAGGACCAGGCACATGCTGAGGCCCTACTGTATGCAGGGCTGGCTCTTTGGGGCCCCACTGGCCGTGGCTGTGAAGCCCTCTTCACAGATCTGTTTTGGACCCTCCGGAGGAGAATCACTTATCACATTACCTTGGCCACCGGGAAGGGACTGGGAGAAGACGCTCATCAGAAAGGTTGCATTTACTCTGAACATTTGAATTACACTTGTGAGATGAACTTACTGGGAGAGATCTGTATATCCACCTTTGGAAATCTAAATCATGCATGAGAGTTGAGCTCAACCCAGCACGGTCAGTTCCATCGGTTCCCCAGTCCCTGAAGGCTTTTATGACCCACTGTCCCTATTGAATGATCCAGGAGTGGCAGCTGATCCATGCTGGGCCAGTAAGAGCCTTGCCCTGGAACAATCTAATAAGGACCAAGAGACCATAGGTAAGGCAGACTCTGGTGGTTGAGGAGGCCCTCCTTGGCTCCCTTTGGGGCTGTCTGCTGCCCCAAAGCCCCCATGAGGGGTGAGAGAGTGTGACATGGACATGCAGAAAGCAGCAGGGGGAAACCCAGAGCCTCTCAGAGACCAGGTCCCTGCTTCCAGCTGTTTCTGAGGACCAGCCAGACCCCTGCTCTTCCTGAGGCTGAGTGACCCTTAGCTTCAGCAAGTTAGTATACTTTCCAAAACATGTTTTATTGTTATAACATCTGTACAACACAAAATTTCCCATCTTAACCACTTTCAATTATACAATTCGGTAGCATGAACTACATTCACAGTGTTGTGCTACCAACAGCACCATCCATTTCCTAAACTTTGTCCATCACCCCAAACAGAAACTCTATACCCTTCAAGCAATAACTCCCAAAGGTAGACTCTCTTTGCTTAAAGTTGTGCACACTGGGTTTCTGTCACTTTCAACAATAAGAGCCCTCCTAGAAAGGGCTCAAAGCCACTCTCCAATCCATTCAGCAACACCTCTTCCTTCCTACCGATTCTTTTCCGAAGACCTGGTCCAAAATACCACATCAGCACAATCAAAGCAGGGTGAGTCCTACAGCCTGTCCACACCTACCCGCTCTTCTCTGCCCCCCACGGCTTGCTCCTCGCACACTCCTGCCCCCTGCCGGGCTGGCTCAGGCTCCTCACTCTTCCTGGCGCCCACTTGTCCATACACCAGGGCCCATCGCCACAGCCTCAGTTGGGCTTCCCTGCAGGCCACCCTAAGTCCCCGTAAGCCTTCTACCCCTGACCCCCACAGGCCTCCCCCCCCCCCCCCGCATCCCGTTACTCCCTCCTGTGACAACCCACAGCCCTCACTACAGGTTTGTGCCCACTTCAGCCCTCAGTTTTGTCACTCTTATGTACTGCTCCTGGAATTTTGGGTGCCCAACTGTCATTCCACCGTTCTGTTGTCTGGCAGCCCGACAGCCTCCAGCAGGCAGGCATATATGCAGCTTACCCAGGAGGAGATGAAATGAAGCAGTTTCCCCACGGGTGCAAAAAACTCCCACCTCTGTGGGGAGCACAGGTCTCCTGTAGGGTCTCAGTAAATTCCTTCTCCTCTCCAGCCTTCATAGAATGGAAATGATAGTTTCCAATGCCTGCCTCAATGCAGAGGCATGTTGGGTATTCTGAGCATCCAGTGAGATAGGGGACAGTGACAGCTGATAATGGTTGTTTTGTGCACAACAATCCTGCTAATTAGGGGCTGTATACAATTTTATGAATGAGTAGATTCAGGCTGAGCAATGAAGTTTCTTACCTGAGGTCACCCTGCTATCGGTACTAGTGTGAATCTGACACCAAATTCTAGATTCCTTTCACCCCATGAAGCTGAAATTGCATTGCAATTGCAACATATTACACTATGCACTGGCAAGATGGCAGAGAAACTATTACATTCATTAATTGTAATATAATTCATATAATATAATTCATTCATACAGGAGACCGGTGGAATTCTTCTGAAAAGCAACTTGGCAATAAGTGTCAAAACCCATAAAAGTATTTATGTCATTTGACCTGGTGAATCCATTCTCAGGAAATCAATTTTATAATAAGACTATTTAATATCATGGGGAAAGGTTTATGACTTAATATTAAGAGAAAATAAATAGCATTCCAAATTTGGAATACCTCACGATTATAACATGGGAAACAAACTTACATATGAAGGAACACTAGATGAAAACATGAAAGCTTTTAAAAGCACATTAGGAGAAATACAGATAAACCTTATTCTTTCAAGAGTTTTCTTTAATGGTGTTATATTCTTTTTACTCTAAACAAAAATTGGGGGGAAATTGGAATATAACTTTCTATACTATGACTTGCTATTATTCTTGACCCAATCTAACATATTGCATGGCGTGTTTTTTGTGCTCAATAAATACTTCAGTTAGGAAGGAAGAAAGCAAAGAAAAGCTAGAAGAAAAAGAAGGAAGAAAACAGGAAGGAAAGGAGGGAGGGAGAAAGGGAAGGAGGAGGGAAAGAGAAAGAAAGAAAAAGAAAAGAAGAAAGAAGTCAATCAGTGGTATTGCCACTTAAGAAATCTATGATAGGACTTCCTGGAAGATGGCGGCTTAGTAAGACGCGCGGATCTTAGTTTCTTCTCCAGGACACCTACTAGGGGAGTAGAAACGATACAGAAAGCGCCCAAAGCCACAACAGAGATAAAAAAGACAGCGTACCCCATCCTGGAACGGCTGGCTGGCTGAGAGAAGCAGCTCGGGTGAGATCGCCGAGGCGCGCGGGCCTTACCCGGCGGGGTGGCAAGCGGTCGGAGTTACTCCCTTCCCCCTTCCCGGGCCGGCTGGGAGAATTGGAGAGGCGGTCCCCTGAAACAAAGACGGCTGGCGCCCACACCACGCGCAGCCCCCGGACCAACTGAGAGAATTGCATCGGAAACCCCCAGGCCGCGGAGAACGGTGACGGGTGGGGGAGGCCCCTTCCAAACCCGTGACTCCCGGGGAACGTGCACTCTCTCGGGCGGGCCGCTGCCACTGGCGCCCTCCCGCCACGCTTGTTGCCCAGGGCCGACTAGGAAATTCGGACGGGCTCTTTCCCTGGCTGCGGCGACCAGCAACCCTCCCTGCGTTCGGACCCCGGGCCGGCTCAAGCCGTTTCGGCTAGCGAATCCCCAGGACGGCGAGAGTTTTCCAAAGTTTAAGGTCCCACAGCACCTTTTACTGGTGGGACCTGCAGACAAACGGGTGCCACGAGCGCCACCTACTGGGCAGGATAAGAAAAACAGAACCCAGAGATTTCACAGAAAAATATTACAACCTTGCTGGGTCCAACACCAAGAGAAATCTGAATAAATGCCCAGACGCCAGCAGCAGAAGATAACTGTCCACACTCAAAAGATTGAGAATATGGCTCAGTCAAAGGAACAAACCAGTAGCTCAAATGAGACACAAGAGCTGAGACAACTAATGCTGAATATACGAACAGAAATGGAAAACCTCTTCAAAAATGAAATCGATAAATTGAGGGAGGACATGAAGAGGACATGGGCTGAACATAAAGAAGAAATAGAAAAACTGAAAAAACAAATCGCAGAACTTATGGAAGTGAAGGATAAAGTAGCAAACATAGAAAAAATAATGGATAGCTACAATGATAGATTTAAAGAGACAGAAGATAGAATTAGTGATTTGGAGGATGGAACATCTGAATTCCAAAAAGAAACAGAAACTATAGGGAAAAGAATGGAAAAATTTGAACAGGGTATCAGGGAACTCAAGGACAATATGAACCGCACAAATATACGTGTTGTGGGTGTCCCAGAAGGAGAAGAGAAGGGAAAAGGAGGAGAAAAACTAATGGAAGAAATTATCACTGAAAATTTCCCAACTCTTATGAAAGACCTAAAATTACAGATCCAAGAAGTGCAGCGCACCCCAAAGAGATTAGACCCAAATAGGCGTTCTCCAAGACACTTACTAGTTAGAATGTCAGAGGTCAAAGAGAAAGAGAAGATCTTGAAAGCAGCAAGAGAAAAACAATCCATTACATACAAGGGAAACCCAATAAGATTTTGTGTAGATTTCTCAGCAGAAACCATGGAAGCTAGAAGACAGTGGGATGATATATTTAAAATACTAAAAGAGAAAAACTGCCAACCAAGACTCCTATATCCAGCAAAATTATCCTTCAAAAATGAGGGAGAAATTAAAACATTCTCAGACAAAAAGTCACTGAAAGAATTTGTGACCAAGAGACCAGCTCTGCAAGAAATACTAAAGGGAGCACTAGAGTCAGATACAAAAAGACAGAAGAGAGAGATATGGAAAAGAGTGTAGAAATAAGGAAAATCAGATATGATATATATAATACAAAAGGCAAAATGTTAGAGGAAAATATTATCCAAACAGTAATAACACTAAATGTCAATGGACTGAATTCCCCAATCAAAAGACATAGATTGGCAGAATGGATTAAAAAACAGGATCCTTCTATATGCTGTCTACAGGAAACACATCTTAGACCCAAAGATAAACATAGGTTGAAAGTGAAAGGTTGGGAAAAGATATTTCATGCAAATAACAACCAGAAAAGAGCAGGAGTGGCGATACTAATATCCAACAAATTAGACTTCAAATGTAAAACAGTTAAAAGAGACAAAGAAGGACACTATATACTAATAAAAGGAACAATTAAACAAGAAGACATAACAATCATAAATATTTACGCACCGAATCAGAATGCCCCAAAATACGTGAGGAATATACTGCAAACATTGAAAAGGGAAATAGACTCATATACCATAATAGTTGGAGACTTCAACTCACCACTCTCATCAAGGGACAGAACATCTAGACAGAGGATCAACAAAGAAATAGAGAATCTGAATACTACTATAAATGAACTAGACTTAATAGACATTTATAGGACATTACATCCCACAACAGCAGGATACACCTTTTTCTCAAGTGCTCATGGATCATTCTCAAAGATAGACCATATGCTGGGTCACAAAGCAAGTCTTAACAAATTTAAAAAGATTGAAATCTTACACAACACTTTCTCGGACCATAAAGGAATGATGTTGGAAATCAATAATAGGCAGAGTGCCAGAAAATTCACAAATACGTGGAGGCTCAACAACACACTCCTAAACAACGACTGGGTCAAAGAAGAAATTGCAAGGGAAATAAGCAAATACCTCGAGGCGAATGAAAATGAAAACACAACATATCAAAACTTATGGGACGCAGCAAAGGCAGTGCTAAGAGGGAAATTTATTGCTCTAAATGCCTATATCAGAAAAGAAGAAAAGGCAAAAATTCAGGAATTAACTATCCATTTGGAAGAACTGGAGAAAGAACAGCAAGCTAACCCCAAAGCAAGCAAAAGGAAAGAAATAACAAAGATTAGAGCACAAATAAATGAAATTGAAAACATGAAAACAATAGAGAATATCAATAAGGCCAGAAGTTGGTTCTATGAGAAAATCAATAAGATTGATGGGCCCTTAGCAAGATTGACAAAAAGAAGAAGAGAGAGGATGCAAATAAATAAGATCAGAAATGGAAGAGGAGACATAACTACTGACCTCACAGAAATAAAGGAGGTAATAACAGGATACTATGAACAACTTTACGCTAATAAATACAACAATTTAGAGGAAATGGACGGGTTCCTGGAAAGACATGAGCAACCAACTTTGACTCAAGAAGACATAGATGACCTCAACAAACCAATCACAAGTAAAGAAATTGAATTAGTCATTCAAAAGCTTCCTAAAAAGAAAAGTCCAGGACCAGATGGCTTCACATGTGAATTCTACCAAACGTTCCAGAAAGAATTAGTACCAATTCTCTTCAAACTCTTCAAAAAAATCGAAGTGGAGGGAAAACTACCTAATTCATTCTATGAAGCCAACATCACCCTCATACCAAAACCAGGCAAAGATATTACAAAAAAAGAAAACTACAGACCAATCTCTCTAATGAATACAGATGCAAAAATCCTCAATAAAATTCTAGCAAATCGTATCCAACAGCACATTAAAAGAATTATACATCATGACCAAGTAGGATTCATCCCAGGTATGCAAGGATGGTTCAACATAAGAAAATCAATTAATGTAATACACCATATCAACAAATCAAAGCAGAAAAATCACATGATCATCTCAATTGATGCAGAGAAGGCATTTGACAAGATTCAACATCCTTTCCTGTTGAAAACACTTCAAAAGATAGGAATACAAGGGAACTTCCTTAAAATGATAGAGGGAATATATGAAAAACCCACAGCTAATATCATCCTCAATGGGGAAAAATTGAAAACTTTCCCCCTAAGATCAGGAACAAGACAAGGATGTCCACTATCACCACTATTATTCAACATTGTGTTGGAGGTTCTAGCCAGAGCAATTAGACAAGAAAAAGAAATACAAGGCATCAAAATTGGAAAGGAAGAAGTAAAACTATCACTGTTTGCAGACGATATGATACTATACGTCGAAAACCCGGAAAAATCCACAACAAAACTACTAGAGCTAATAAATGAGTACAGCAAAGTAGCAGGTTACAAGATCAACATTCAAAAATCTGTAGCATTTCTATACACTAGTAATGAACAAGCTGAGGGGGAAATCAAGAAACGAATCCCATTTACAATTGCAACTAAAAGAATAAAATACCTAGGAATAAATTTAACTAAAGAGACAAAAAACCTATATAAAGAAAACTACAAAAAACTGCTAAAAGAAATCACAGAAGACCTAAATAGATGGAAGGGCATACCATGTTCATGGATTGGAAGACTAAATATAGTTAAGATGTCAATCCTACCTAAATTGATTTACAGATTCAATGCAATACCAATCAAAATCCCAACAACTTATTTTTCAGAAATAGAAAAACCAATAAGCAAATTTATCTGGAAGGGCAGGGTGCCCCGAATTGCTAAAAACATCTTGAGGAAAAAAAACGAAGCTGGAGGTCTCACGCTGCCTGACTTTAAGGCATATTATGAAGCCACAGTGGTCAAAACAGCATGGTATTGGCATAAAGATAGATATATCGACCAATGGAATCGAATAGAGTGCTCAGATATAGACCCTCTCATCTATGGACATTTGATCTTTGATAAGGCAGTCAAGCCAACTCACCTGGGACAGAGCAGTCTCTTCAATAAATGGTGCCTAGAGAACTGGATATCCATATGCAAAAGAATGAAAGAAGACCCATCTCTCACACCCTATACAAAAGTTAACTCAAAATGGATCAAAGATCTAAACATTAGGTCTAAGACCATAAAACAGTTAGAGGAAAATGTTGGGAGATATCTTATGGATCTTACAACTGGAGGCGGTTTTATGGACCTTAAACCTAAAGCAAGAGCACTGAAGAAGGAAATAAATAAATGGGAACTCCTCAAAATTAAACACTTTTGTGCATCAAAGAACTTCATCAAGAAAGTAGAAAGACAGCCTTCACAATGGGAGACAATATTTGGAAATGATATATCAGATAAAGGTCTAGTATCCAGAATTTATAAAGAGATTGTTCATCTCAACAACAAAAAGACAGCCAACCCAATTACAAAATGGGAAAAAGACTTGAACAGACACCTCTCAGAAGAGGAAATACGGATGGCCAAGAGGCACATGAAGAGATGCTCAATGTCCCTGGCCATTAGAGAAATGCAAATCAAAACCACAATGAGATATCATCTCACACCCACCAGAATGGCCATTATCAACAAAACAGAAAATGACAAGTGCTGGAGAGGATGCGGAGAAAGAGGCACACTTATCCACTGTTGGTGGGAATGTCAAAGGGTGCAACCACTGTGGAAGGCAGTTTGGCGGTTCCTCAAAAAGCTGAATATAGAACTGCCATACGACCCAGCAATACCATTGCTAGGTATCTACTCAAAGGACTTAAGGGCAAAGACACAAACGGACATTTGCACACCAATGTTTATAGCAGCATTATTTACAATTGCAAAGAGATGGAAACAGCCAAAATCTCCATCAACAGAAGAGTGGCTAAACAAACTGTGGTATATACATACGATGGAATATTATGCAGCTTTAAGACAAGATAAACTTATGAACTATGTAATAACATGGATGGACCTAGAGAATATTATGCTGAGTGAATCCAGCCAAAAACTAAAGGACAAATACTGTATGGTCCCACTGATGTGAACGGACATTCGAGAATAAACTTGAAATATGTCATTGGTAACAGAGTTCAGCAGGAGTTAGAAACAGGGTAAGACAATGGGTAATTGAAGCTGAAGGGATACAGACTGTGCAACAGGACTAGATACAAAAACTCAAAAATGGACAGCACAATAATACCTAATTGTAAAGTAATCATGTTAAAACACTGAATGAAGCTGCATCTGAGCTATAGGTTTTTGTTTTGTTTTGTGTTGTTTTGTTTTGATTTTACTATTATTACTTTTATTTTTTTCTCTATATTAACATTCTATATCTTTTTCGGTTATGTTGCTAGTTCTTCTAAACCAATGCAAATGTACTAAGAAATGATGATCATGCATCTATGTGATGATGTTAAGAATTAATGATTGCATGTGTAGAATGGTATGATCTCTAAATGTTGGGTTAATTTCTTTTTTTCCGTTAATTAAAAAAAAAAAAAAAAGAGAAGGGATAATTGGAGATGAAGGGATACAGACTGTACAACGGGACTGGATATAAAAACTCAGAAATGGACAGCACAATACTACCCAATTGTAATGCAATTATGTTAAAACACTGAATGAAGCTGCATGTGAGGTATAGGTTTTTTGTTTTTGTTTTTTTTGTTTTTTTTCTTTCTATTATTGTTTTAATTCTTATTCTGTTGTCTTTTTATTTCTTTTTCTAAATCGATGCAAATGTACTAAGAAATGATGAATATGCAACTATGTGATGTTATTAAGAATTACTGATTGTACATGTAGATTGGAATGATTTCTAATAGTTTTGTTAATTCTTTTTTTAATTAATAAAAAAAAAAAAAAAAAAAAGAAATCTACGATGATCTGGGCAGAATACTTAATTGAGTCTGTTTCCTGATCTGCAAAATGTGGATAATACTGTACCCACCTTATATGTTTGTTCTGTTTAACATAGGCCCAGCACTGAATAACACATGACCACTCCAAAAATTGTTTGTGTGAAGTATTTTTTGCTTGCATGGTGCTCTTTCTGAACTATACTGAAATGGACCCACCAAACATTTGTGCTTTGGAGTCTACAGAGATTCAGTAAGTTTCCTCTCTTGGCCCACACTGGAAGCTATCTAAGACTCAACTGATTATTTGTCCCCATCATACATTTTTCTACCTGTCAGCAGTCTCCTTTACTTTCAATTGTAAGAGTATCTTGCTTACAATCATCAAATTGTCTCTACTTCTGTCATTTTCCTAAATTTCATGTATGGAAAGGGATTTTTCCCCTTTAATTTTTTTGTTTTTTTTAAGTGTTTTTTGTTTATTTTTGCAAAAGCTATGTGAACAAATCTAGATCAAAAGTGGCATTTTCTTATGGCATGTCTATTGTGTTGCTCAGGACTCGTTCAGACACAAGGGACAAAAAAATAAACTTAATCTAGCTTACACAAGAAAAGAAATACACTGGTTATTGTAACTGGGGAAAAAGGGGTAGATCTGGCCTCAAGTCAGTTGGGTCCAGGAGCTCTTTATGAGCCTTCAGTTTCCTACTGTGTTCTGTGCTCTCTCTTTCACTTTCACCTCTCACCCTCACCCCTCTCCCAGCAACATACACACACATACACCAGTGTTCTGAGTGTGGCCTCCATTCTCTATCTTTTTCCTCCTGGAGAGTAAGCCTCAAATGGCTCCAGGCTTAACATGGTCCCAAGTATCCAGCCATGAGTCCAGAGAACGAGAACTCACTCTCAGTTTCCTTACTGATAATCCCAAGGAAGGATTCTGATTGGCTCTGCAGGAGCCACACTTCTCTCAATTGGTCCAATTGCTATCGTTGCATACTACTAATAGAAAGTAGGAGCTGAGGCAGGAGTTGTCAAGCAAGGGAGCATGGCAGACAAAACCAACAAATGTCCACTTGACTCATGTATTAGCAAACATATGTATATTTGAAAACATCTAATGACTCAGGCATGGGAGTGAGGTATGAGGACGAAAGACGCAAAATGCATTGGGTTTCATCTTTTTCAAAAGAATAATGAAACATTTTGGTGGACTGCTTTTTTATGTAGCAAAAGAAGTATAAGCATGGAATCATAAAGCTGAAAAGGATCTTGAATAACCTGATTAACCATCTTGTTTATGTAGACATAAGCTTACATGACAAATGCCTCTTTTGGCATGCCTAGTCACAGGCTAGGCCCTTGACACCCGGAGGAGAGGGAGAGGCCATCCTTGTCATCCTAGCCAGCTCTCCAAGGCAGGATGGGACATGAAGATGGACTGCGGCTTATAAGACTATTTATTGCATTGGATCTCATAACGGATGGGCCCATGAATGAACCACAAGAGTTACTATTTAGAGTTTTCAAATATATTAGATGGTTCCGGGAAGACGTCAGAATAGGACAGGTCAAGTTCACCCACGCTCCAAGGAATAGCTAGAGAAGGGACTGGAAGGTGACTGGGATGGCGATTCTAGGCTGTAAGTGACCGACCTGGGAGGGTCTCCTACACCACACAGGGAGGCCCTGGTTGCCAAACTTGAAGAACTGAGATGCAGAGAACTAGAGACCGTCAGCTAGTGTTAGCCTAGCACGCCCATTTCCAAACGGAGGCCTGGGGTTCTCAGAACTGCACTGACAGGGTAACTGGGTCAAGGAAGTAAGTCAAGCTACGGTCCTTAAATGCACTACCCTCACACGTACTGCCCTGCCCCATGACTCCCCCCACACCCCAACACACCTGAACCCTATGGCTCTTCCCTACTGGGCTCCAAGCGCCCCTGCCATGCTCCGCCCCCACCCCAAGAGTCCAGGCCGCACAGCCCCGCCCCACCTCTCCTGCGCAAGCGCACAGTCTCGCACTTCCCCTCCCGAGTTCCACACACTAGGCCTAGCTCGTTGACCCCCACCTCCCGCTCCTTGCCCCCTACAGGCAGTTGCAGGCACATCCGGGCTGCTGATTCTTACCTTCATGCCAAAGCCACACCTGCCTGCAGCCCATACAGTCACACACCCTGCCTCGCCCCCCACATGAGTTCTTTGCACACGTACATCACTGTCGGGGAATTGGGGGTACAAATCCATGCAAGCGCACACCCTTGCCACGCCCTCCTTATTCTGGGCAAGCACTGACCTGTACACCTGAGCCACACGGGACCCCAGCCTACGCAGGTGCAACACTGGCAGGGGCCCCTGAGGTCTGCGCATGCGAAGAGCGGGGCTTCTGCGCCCTAGACCCACGCAGGCGCACAGCCACATACTCTCCGCCAGGCACCCACACATCCGTGAACTGATCTCTTGACCCCTACACCTCAACCCCCTGCCCCGCACACGTGCACATCATTGTGCCATCCCCCAGCACGAATGCCCTGCTCCCACATCTGGAAGGTGCTCATGTGCACATCTGTGCTGCAGAGCTCCCCCCACCGCCCTGCGCATGCATGCACCCTCCCCCAACACCCGGGCCCAGGCCCCGCCCATCTGACATCACCCACCCCGACCCACATCCCACAACCCCCACGACATCATGCATCCGCATCCCGCCACCTGAACCCCTCCCCCTATGCAAGGACACACCCGTGCCCTGCCCTCCCAGTGGCCCTACCTCTGTGCCCTGTACTCCACCCCTGACACCCACGGCCCCCACGCTCCACGCCCCCTCCCACATCCTGCTCGTGCACCAGCCCCCCTGCATCCACATCAGCACAGGCCCCCCATCCACCTCTTGCTGTGCCCTACCTCTGTGTCCCCTACACCACACCCTGCTCCTGCGCTCCAAGGCCTACCTGAGCTGCACCCCGCTTCCACGGCCCGCGGGCCACAATCCCCGCCCAACATATCCTGCTCACAAGCATCAGTTTAGCCTCCCCAGCCTGTGCCTACACCTGCACCGCGACCTGTCTGTTGTGCCCAGCTCCGTGCCCTACAGCTTGCTCCACACCCATCCTGCAAATACAAAGCTTTAGACTATTGAAGGAAATCAATTTACAGTGTGAACCTATCAAGATATTTACATGCCTTGAAGGCAACAGATCGATCACTAAGCATAGTGCAGAAGATGCAGACAAATATTGTCCAGCCTAATGACCAAATTAAAACACCAGAGGAAAAACAGATTTTGGAACAACTAACGAAAGATGTTCATATAACTCTGTTAAATAAAATCAATGCAATGGCTAAGGACATACAGGAGATTAAGAAAACACCAGAAGAACATACAGAGGAATTTGAAAGAATAAATCGAAAAATAGCAGATATCACAGAGATTAAAGATGCTGTAAGCCGAATCAAAAGTATTCTAGAGACACACAACAGCAGATTTGAAGAGGCAGAAGAAAGAATAAGCAAACTAGAGGATTGGATAACTGATTTTGAACACACAAAAGATAAAATGGCAAAAAAGATGGAAAATTTTGAGTTGGAACTCAGAGAAATGATGGACAAAACAAAGCACACAAATATAAGAATTGCTGGTGTCCCAGAAGGAGAAGAGAATAGTAAAGGACTAGAAAGATTAGTGAAGATAAAATGGGTGAAATTATTCAAAGCACTTTCTCTGATCGCAGTGGAATGAAGTTGGATATCAATAACCACCAAAGAACAAGAGCTTTCACAAATATATGGAGTTTAAATAACACCGTCTTAAACAACCAGTGGGTCAAAGAAGAAATTCTTAGAGAAATCAGTAGCTATCTGGAAATAAATGAAAACGAGATAAAACATATCAGAACTTATGGGATAGGGCAAAGGCTGTCCTGAGAGGGAAATTTATTGCCCTAAATATCTATTTATAAAAAAACAAAAAAAAACAAGAAAGCAAAACTTGAGGGCTTAACAGTTTATCTGGAGGAACTTGAGAAAGAACAGCAAACTAACCCCAAAGCAAATAGAAGAGAAATAACAAAGATTAAAGCAGAGTTAAGTGAATGGGAGAACAAAAGAATCAATAAAACCAGAAGTTGGTTCTTTGAGAAAATCAATACAATTGATGAGCCACTTGCAAGAAAAAAAGAAAAAGGATGCAAATAAACAAAATCAGAAATGAGAAGGGGTGTGTTACCACAGACCCTGAAGAAATTAGAGAAATCATAAGGCAATACTATGAACGACTATATGCCAAAAACTAGACAACTTAGATAAAATGGACAGATTTCTGGAAACAAAAAAACAAGCTACACACACTCAGGAAGAAATAGAAGATCTCAATTTCTATCACAAGTAAAGAGATTCAATCAGTCATCAAAAATCTTCCTACAAAGAAAAGCCCAGAGACAGATGGCTTCACAGGGGAATTTTATCAAACATTCCAAAAAGAACTAACACCAATCCTGCTCATACTTTTCCAAAACATTGAGGAAAAAGAAACACTACCTAACTCATTTTATGAAACTAATGTCATTCTAATACCAAAACCAGGTAAAGATGCTACAGACTAATCTCCCTAATAAATGTAGATGCAAAAGTTCTCAACAAAATACTAGCAAGTCAAATCCAACAACACATTAAAAAAATTATATACTACTACCAAGTGGGGTTTATACCAGGAATGTAAGGGTGGTTCAACAAAGAAAATCAATTAATGTAATATAGCACATTAACAAATCGAAAGGGAAAAATCACATGATCATCTTGACTGATGCTGAAAAAGCATTAGACAAAAGTCAACATCCTTTTCTGATAAAAAAAAAAAACACTTCAAAAGATAGGAATCATAGGTAACTACCTCAATATGATAAAGGACATATATGAAAAACTGATAGCCAGCATCGTACTTAATGGAGAAACACTGAAAGCCTTCCCCCTAAGTCAGGAATGAGACAACGATGCCCTCTGTCACCACTATTATTCAACATTGTACTAGAAATTCTAGCTAGAGCAATTAAGCAGGAGAAAGAAATAAAAGGCAACCAAACTGGAAAGGAAGAAGTAAAACTCATTATTTGCAGATGGCATGATACTATACTTGGAAGATCCTGAGAAATCTACAACAAAGTTTCTTGAGCTAATAAATTCAGCAAGGTGGTGTGATATAAATTTATGTGCAAAAATCAATGACATTTCTATACACAAATGATGACCTAACTGAGGAGTCAGTTAAGGAAAAAATTCCATTCAAAATATCAGCTAAAAGAATCAAGTACCTAGGAATGAACTTAGCCAAGGGACGTAAAGGACTTGTACACAGAAAACTACATAGCATTGATAAAATAAATCAAAGAAGATCTAATTAAGGGGAAAGACATTCCCCGCTCATGGGCGAGAAGGTTAAATATAGTTCAGATGTTAACTATACCCAAATTGATCTACAGATTCAATGCAGTACCAATCAAAATTCCAACAACCTACTTTGAAGATTGGAAAAGCTACTTACCAAATTCTTTTGGAAGGGAAAGAGACCCCAAATAGCTAAAAGCATCCTATAAAAGAAGAACAAAGAGGGAAGATTAACACTTCCTGATTTTAAAACTTATTGTAAAGCCACAGTGGTCAAAACAGCTTGATACTGGTGCAAAGATAGAAATATTGACCAATGGAATTGAATTGAGAGTGCAGAAATGGACCACCAAATCTATGATCAACTGATTTTTGACAAGGCCCCCAGATCCACTGAACTGGGACCAAAGAGTCTTTTCAATAAATGGGCATAGGAGAACTGGTTATCAATAGCCAAAAGAATGAAAGAGGACCCTTACCTTACACCCTATGCAAAAATTAACTCATAGTTTGGCTTCATTCTTATCTCTAACTGAATTCTGATCTCTTTTTCAATTTCTTTAACAATTGTTGTATGGGGCAATGTTGATCTTCAGACCTGCAGAACTCCTACTCTGAGTCTTAGATGTCATACAGGTCCCCAAAGTTCCAGGGAAATATCAGGTTATACGTACACAGCACAGCTTCTCAAAATCTACAGGTCCTCAAAGTTTCAGGGAAATATCAGGTTATACATATACAGCACAGCTTCTCAAAATCTAGAAATAATAATTACTGCTCTAGGCTAAATGTGACTGCTGTAAGAGCCTACAATCTAGGTCCAATGTTCTTATAAGAATTTTCTAAATGAGACCATACAATCTTTGCTCTTCCTGTTAACTCTTAAGAACACCTAGGACTCAAACTAAGACTCTATAAAGTTTCATGCACTAAGTTTGCTTTCCTGTAACCTGCAATTCCCACAGGATTCCTAGGTCAGATAAATCCTGAATTCAAAGGGGTCTTCCCTAATATTGGGAGGACCAAAGGGGTCTTCCCAATTAACTACATCCTTCCTGTCCTTTAGTGTTGACACCCCTTCCCAACATGAAAAAGGCAGAATGGACATTGCCTAAAGATCCCTATATATTGGGAGAAGGATCAAAGAAGAAGGAGGAGATATCATAGTAAAAATAGAATTTAACAAATAAGTATGACTGCTGAATCAACTATTTTATATTTCTTTTGGCCTCCAGTATTTTGGAGCCACTAGAAGGAAACATCTGAAATAGTGGAATGATAATCCACAACAAACTCTGAAATCTGTTCTGTAAGCTACTTTTTGAAGTGTACTTTGAAAATTATTGCTTTTTTTTGTATAATCCCGTATGCTTAATATAATGCCTGGATACATCCCAGAGTATATTAAGCAGATAATCCAAAAGTATTGGCAAAGTCCCTTTAGGATGGGAGAAAAATTACGGAACTATTAAACTTTACAACCAGGGAAACCTCTGACACTGTGTCAAACATTAGGGACACCCAAATCAATAGACCAAGCCCTTGACCTTGAGGTTTGCTCTTTTGAAGCTTATGTATGTAGTGGAAAAACATAGGTATGCCTAAGAGCTACCTCCAGAGGGCCTCTTCTGTTGCTTAGATGTGACCTCTCTCTCTCTCTCAGCCCAAGTCTGCAAGTGATATCATTGCCCCCCACCCCCCGACTATGTGGGCCGTGATATCCAGGGCTGAAAGTCTCCATGGCAGTGTGGGAGATGACTTCCAAGGATGAGCCTGGTCCTGGCACCATGGAATCAACAATGCCATCCTGACCTGAAAGGGGGAAAAGAAGTGTAACAAGTAAAGTATAAGTGGCTGAGAGAGTTCAAATAGAGTCAAGAAGCTATTCTGGAGGTCACTCTTATGCACACTTCAGTTGGACATTGTCACCTGTCATAACTTGCCAAACCCCATCCAAAAGCATTCTTGCCAATCCTAAAGAATACCTAGGATATTATAAAAGATTCTACAAAGTTTCCATGCACTAGGGTAATTTTCCAGAAACCTGCAACCTCCCTATGGGTCCCTGGACCAGATAAGTTCTGAAATGCAGGGTAACTAGCCTCTCCAGAACAGCTACTAGTTCCATCCCCCTATCCTACATTATCAACAGCTCTTCCAACATGAACAAGTTAGAATGAGAAAAAACAAAGGTGATGGTGGAATTATACAGAGAAGGGTCAGGTTTAATAAATAAGTATGACTGCTGAATCATTATATTATTTTTTTAGTCTCCAATATTTTAGAAAAGCTAGAAGTAAAACCTAAAATTGTGGAATTGTAACCCATACCAAATTCTGAAATCTGTTCTACAACTATTTGTGGTGATGTGCTTTGAAATTTATTGCTTTTTTTGTATATATGTTATTTTTCACAAAAGTCAATTGTGATAAATGCACAGCTATATGATGATATTGTGAACTATTGATCTTGACACTTTGGTCGATGACATGTTATGTGAATATATATAATATATATCAATAAAAAATAATTTTTTAAAAAGAATGTATCTTAGGCCTCAATTTCATCTGAAAAATCATCTGATTCTTTCTAGGTATGAAAGTTGTGATTTATAGGTCTTTTCACTTTTAGAAGAACTAAGGTTTTTCCAATCATTATCTCCCTATATTTACTTTTTAAATCTTTTGTCACTTTGCTTAAATGGAGAGCCAAGTGTTGTTTCACAGTGGCCCATGATCCTATTTAACCATGTGTTCAAACCACCTGACAACTTTGACATTTTGCCAAAGGTATCAAACTATCTTTAGGATTTTCCCAAGAGTGGACCCAGAAAAATCACAAAGGATCTGTTCTTTCTCCTTGTAAAAAGAGAGGTGCTAGAAATAATGTTTCTTATGTTATGAGTTGCATGGAAAGTATCAGATTGAAAGAGATGCTTAACCTTTCCTCGTTAAAATTCATATGGGTAAAATATTAATTTAAATGTTTCAGAAATTGTATTGTTCCTAGGGATTTGTTAGTTTCCTTGCTGTCTATGATATGTCTTGGTACTAATTTGCCTGATATTAGACAATAACCAGTATAATGTTGCCAGTCATAATTTTTGTTATTCTTAACAAATGTTACATGCCACATAAATAACCAAATTTCCTTGTTAGTTACATTGTTCTATTATGAACCCTCACCAGATCTCTCAATGATCTAATATCAATCAATAATAACAACCATGGTCACTTTAATATTTTGTCATACACAAATAGTTTTGTTTGCTTTGTTCTGATACTTCCCTAAGGGTGCTTACAACCAGTTACAGATTAGAGGACTTGTCTTCAAGATAAAAGGGACTGTCTTAAAGACACATGGAAAGGATTATGCCAGTGTTTAAATAACTTTGAGACCAAACTACTGCACTGAGTCAAAATCTCCATAACTCTAGTGGGAAAGCTGATGGGTTCACGAGACTGTAACACAAGCTCAGGCAGACCAGAAGCAATCCCATGGGACAGACTGACCTGAACAAGGATATTTATGGGCTTTGTTTGAAATATTGCTGATGCTTTAATATTCTATTTTCTGGATTTAAGAAACCTGTTGCTTTACCTTAAGCTATCTATAACTTTACTAAATAGCAATTTAGTAAACTATACTTTTGTATGCAAAAAAAATACACACAAACACACATATATATATGATACCAACTCAATAAAAAAAACACTTTACATTGCAATCCTGTATACATCACATATACAGACATAATTGAGACAAGTTTGATGAAACAATGATATCCTTATTACATGTGATGCAGAATGACATTTTTCACACTTTCTATTGCATTTCACTTAAATATACATATTGTCCAGAACCCATTAAGTTGCTTTCAAGTCAAGACCCACTATAGGTTTGAGGTCACCAATTTGGAAAACTTTTATATGGAGAGTCCCCAAGGCTCCCCTAGTTCTATATGTGGTGGTTCTTGAAATTTCTACCATCAGATTCACCATTGTGCTGGTTTGAAAGGAAGTGTGCCCCCTCAGAAAAGCCATGTTTTAATGTAAGTCCCATTTCATAAGGTAGAATAATCTCTATTCAACACCGTATGTTTGAAACTGTGATTGGATCATCTCCCTGGTTGATGTGATTTAGTCAAGAATGGTTGTTAAACTGGATTAGGGGATGACATGTCTCCACCCATTTGAGTGGGTCTTGATTAGTTTCTGAAGTCCTATAAAAGAGGAAATATTTTGGAGAAGGAGAGACTCAGAGAGAGAGCAGGGAATGCTGCAGCACCATGAAGCAGAGAGTCCACCAGCCAGCAACCTTTGGAGATGAAGAAGGAAAACGCCTCCCAGGGAGCTTCATGAAACAGGAAGCCAGGAGACCAAGCTAGCAGATGACACCGTATTCGCCATGTGCCTGTCCAGCCGAGAGAGAAGCCCTGACTGTGTTCGCCATGTGCCTTCTCACTTGAGAGAGAAACCCTGAACTTCATCGGCCTTCTTGAACCAAGGTATCTTTCCCTGGATGCCTTTGATTAGACGTTTCTATAGACTTATTTCAATTGGGACATTTTCTCAGCCTTAGAACTGTAAACTAGCAACTCATTAAATTCCCCTTTTTAAAAGCCATTCCGTTTTGGTATATTGCATTCCAGCAGCTAGCAAACTAGAACAACCATGTAGAGTTCAGTCATCACTAAAAATTCTCTGTTAAAATGCAAATATTGTAACCTGAAGAGCCAACAACTAATCTGTTAAAACCTACTGAATGTTATCTCTATGGGATCAAATGGAAAACATTAGAGTGGTACTTATAGCACTATCTGGAGAAGGAAAATGCTACTGTGTCCCTGGGCAGTGGCAGCCAAAAAAAGAGTCTGGGAAAAATGCAGACATTCACTCATTCAAAAGTTTAAGTTTTCTAAGTCTCAGCTTCCTTTATAAATTAGAGCTATAATTGCTATGTGTCATAAAATCACTGTACCTGGAGCTGAACATAATGCATTGTTCAATGTACCATTGTTCCCAACTCTTGGCTCCCTTCTATGAAAGTTAATTGCACACCCCACCCATTGCCTCAGCACTGAGTGCTTCTCTGTAAGTGGAGTATGCTTCCCTGCCCGCATCAGACTTGGCCACATGATTTACTTGGGCCAATGGGATGTGAATGGCATTAACAGTGAAAAAGCTTTAGGGACAGTGCGAGTTTCTTCCAGCTCTCTTGCTCCAACAGTCAGCCACGAGTATGGCTCGTATCAAATCAGGTTTTTCCTTTGGCCTAGGTCCCAGATGAGAAGACACATGGAGCAGAACCACCGCCCACCCCCAGTGTTCATGGAACATAAATAAATATTTGCGTTATAAGCCACTGAGGTTTGGGAGTTACTTATTACTGAAGTAAGGCTGACTAATACAGAGTCCCATCCACAGCCAACAAGAAGCAGTGGGAGGACTGGGAAGAAGAAGGAGAGGAGCAACTTTTTGAATATTTACGGTTGCTTAGAACCATATTAGTGCCTGTGTAAAATATAAGACCAAAGTTAGGAAACGCAGTCTGCCTTCCAGAAGTTTAAAATCCAGTTGGAGTGGAGCCATGAACAAATAAAATGGCCTAGCAATAGGGAACTCAGGATTTAAAGGCCAAACATGCTCCAGACCAGAGATCCAGACGATCAGTGAAAAGATTGTCAACAGTTTTGCATTGAGCCTTGAAAGATGCAGGGCACTGGGATGTTTGGGAGAAGATAAGCAGCTGCCACAGGCTGAGCACAGCATGCAGGGCTCGGGTGGTGGGAAAGCCACAGGGTGGCCATGGCCAGGGAAGACAGTCTTGTCTCGGGGAATCCATTGCTTCTCCTGGCGGTCATCCCAAGAATGTGCACCTCTTCCTTGAAGTGTATAGAGTTGTCAGGCCCTTTATTTCTCAGATGGGTAAAATAAAGGTAATTAATCAGAGATCTGCAGATGTGAACAGAGCCATGGAGATCCATGAAACTCTGGCAAGCGTTGCCATGTGGGGGCGGGCAGGTGCTCGAAGCAACTGCTGGTCCCCCCAGGTGTGAGGCAGGCTGGGTTGAGGGATCTTGACAAGGAGTGTAGTTGGCTTTGGGTGTGACCTCAAGTACTTACAAATTATGCCTGGATTTCTGGTGAATGGGCCTAGGCTTTCCTTTTCTGGAACATTTCCTAAGAAAGTTGACCCTCCTTGCCTGAGTGCCTTGTATACAACTATTGAGGGTTGAAGTTGGGTTTTGCAAAAGAGGTCTTGAAGAACCAAGATGAAAACAGATGTTGACCTTTGTTCTCTGAGGGGAATGCAATTCCTTTCTTCTGTCTCTTCTGGAATTTCCCACTTATCATGCTGACCTTACCAAGTGACAGCAGGTTTGCCCTGACCTGCTTGAAAAGAAAGTCATGGTAGGTACAGATACTCATACAGTACAATTCAGGTTTTGTTTCAACAAGAAAAGTGGGTTGAGGTAAAAATCAAGTAGGCAAAAGAGATAAAGCAAAGGATAAGACACAACGCTTGGTAGAAGTAGGCCACAGTGTGATGGTGTTCTTCCTGGTGACAAATACACAGAGGTAACAGCAAGTTTCCGGGCTTCTGAAAGAGTGCCCAGGTGACACAAAGTTGTTATGGTAATAGACCTGCAGTGTAGTCAGTGGGAGTGAATTCCACCTCTTATAATGGTCCACAATTGACACAACAGCAGCTTTCAAGAGGCTGTCCTTCAATATAGACTAATGGCATACACTGAAGTTTAATTCAGTAAAATGAATTCTATGACAAACTAAAACAATACAGTCCAAGTTTGCAGCCCTCTGGGCATTTCCATTAACCCAACGACAATATTTAGAATGTAGAGAACTAGACGCATGGCTCATCCTTTGAGCAATCTTCCGTGAACATTGTTTCTTACAAATGAGCTTCTGATAAGAATCAAGCTGCAGAGTTTGGAGTTATATTATTTGGCAAAAGCTTGAGGTCAGGATAAATCTATTATTTCAATTAAAGAAAGACTGGCATGCCTCGGTCCATAAGTCAAGTGGAGGGTGGAGCCAATGGTCTCTTCTTCCAAGGTAAGGAGCCTTGGATTGGAGCCAGAATGCTAGGTCTCAGAACCTCCATTCAGAAAAGGACAAAAGGATCAGCAAAGATTTCCTTAGGAATTAATTCTGCATCTATTCCAACCCGTGGCAAAGTCCCAAAACCAATATGTCATAGAGCTCAGCCACTAGCATTTTAGCATAGGAAGTGTTCAAAAGCATTTAAACATTTGAAGTATTTGGACAAATTGCCCGTTGAGCTCTTAAAACATTTACTAAAACTCCCAAGACACTTAGAGTCTTCATATATAGTTCATGGCTAAAAGACATTGCATGGTCCAATCAAAATGAGCTACACACAGTTATCATTACAAGTCATGTATGAGAGAGTATTAGCATGAGAAAGAAGAGGGAAGAGTATACCAGTGTGAAAAAAACGTTTTGGATATCACTATGAATTGTCTTTGAAAACAGTTACTTGTCCCCACAGTCTTCTGATGACATGAAAAGAAAGTTTTAAGAAATTCTCACTTGTTCCCCTGACCCTTACCCCACTGTCTATGACCCACTCAGTTCACCCAATAAACCCTAAGGGTTTGCTTCCACTTTTTCCTTCCCACACAAGTGTCAAACTGACTGTCTGGACATCCCAAACTACTGCTGACAACTTCAGCTAAACTGATCATACAGCAGTTAATTCTAGGAGACTGGCCCTGACCCTAAGAAATGATGACATTATCCCCAATGAAAAGCATGACCCTCATTTGCCAAACTTGTCTCATCTCCAGACAAGTGAGGGAACAAAATTTCTCTTTTTATTCATCCAGAGCAACGAATTTGAGACAAGATTCAAATGAGGCTTAAGGAAAGTGTCTTAAGAGGGAAGGATGAGTTTATACACTTTTGATTTCCCATGACATAGTATTGAGTAGATTGTAAGAGCTTAACAATAATTGCTACCATTTGTTGACTACTTATTTTATACACTAGAAGCTTTATATAAATAATTTCATTCACACATTATGTCATTCATTCTAACAACTCTCTAAGAAAGGTACTATTATCTCCATTTTTAAAATGGGGGAAACAGAGACTCTGATAACTCCATCGACTCATTCAAGACAATATACCTAGCAATGGACTTTGAACCCAAGACTTTGCAATGCCAAGCTTCAGCTCTTTCCACTCCCATTAAGCCCTGATGAAAGAAACAAGCTCCTACAGTAGCAGCATACCAATGATGAAAGTCAGAGGTGGGCAGATTTTGGCTCAATATCACGTAAGCTTATTATCACTTTTGCAGAATGAAGTGTTTGGAGATAAGATAGAGGAGCTTGCTACTCTGGTTGAAAATCTGAACTAGATGACCTCAAATATCTACAATCAAGAAACAAAGATTGAAAATCAGATTCCAAGAAGTAAGACCAAAGTTGCATTCTAAGTTCTTTACATTTCAACAGATGCACATTAAGCAACTTACATGGGTTTCCGGAGATACAAAGATGAAAAAGACACAATTTCCAACATGGAGGAAGAGTTATGATTTGAGTTTGGTATTGAAGAAAAACAGGATTTCAGAAAATGGAGATGGAAAAGTGTTGAATGTTTTGCCTAGTACCAGATGAAATCAACAGGGTATGCAAACACCAGAAGATGAGAAAGTATAGAAAATGCTTGGGGAAATAGAGGATATCACAGAAAGTAACGGGAGAGAAATACAGAAAGGTAAATTGGGGCCAGATGATAGAGGGCATTGCCTAAGGGATTTAGACTTTAGTTAGTTGGATTTGGGAGCCATTGAGGCTTTTAAACAAAGGAATGATGTATTCATGGCTATGGTTTAAATAGCTCAATCTGAACTGTCAGTAAAACATTAACAAAAAGAATTCAACAATATATTAAAAAATTCTACACTACCATCAAGTGTCATTTATTCCACATACACAAGTTTGATCCAAAACTCAAGAATCAATTAAAGTAATCAATTAAAGTAATCCACCACACATTAAAGAGGAAAAATCAAATGATCATTTCAATTGATGTAGAAAAAGTATTTGACAAAATCCAACATCCATTCATAGAAAAAACTCAACCAGCTAAGAATAAACGGGAAATTTCTCAATTTGACAAATAGCAGCTAAAACAAACCTACAATTAACATCATACTTAATGGTAAGAAATTGTATGTTTCCCCCCTAAGGTTGGGACCAAGGCAAGAATGTTCTTTCTCATCACTCCTATCACCGCCTTACTGGAAGTCCTAGTTACTGCAGTAACACAAGAAAAGGAAATACAAACACAAGAAAAGGAAATACAAAGTATACAGTTTGGAATGGAAAAATTAAAACTGTCTTTATGATCCTACACCCAGTATAAGATTTGGTTGCGTAATTTTGAATTTGTAGTGTAATTTTGAGCCAAGAAAGTGGAACTAATTTCTTAAGTTCATGCTTTTAGAACGAAACCATCCTCCTGTGAAACTAGAAAAAAAAATTAGGGGTAGATAAAAGGATAAATTTCTCCAAGATTATCAGTTGATTACCTCCCCCTATCCTTTAGTTTTGACACTCCTTCTCAACATGAAAAAGTCACAATGGGCATTGCATAAAGATACCTATAGATTGAGAGGGGGTCAGAGGAGAGGGAGGAAGAGGAAACAGGATTTAACAAATGAGTATGGCTGCTGAACTACTATATTAATATTCTTTCTAGCCTCCAGTGTTTTGGAGCAGCTAGAAGGAAAAATCTGAGATGGTGGAATGATAGCCCATGACAAACTCTGGGACCTGCTCTGCAACTACTTGTTGAAGCATGTTTTGAAAATTATTGGTTTTTCTTTCTTTGCATTGTATATAGGTTATATTTTACATTTTAAAAAATTAGGGGTACAGATTTGCCAGAGTCTACACAGAAAAGCAATTTTTGTCCTGGAAAACAAAGTCAAACTCCCAATTTAAACAGAAACTTGGACTGAGTCAATAGAGCTGCTCAGGTATTTAGATGAAAAGTGGACATTCCATTAGATGTCAGTACCGAGCTGTTCTGTTCAGAACAGTTCAATAGACCTTTCCACAACCAGCATTAGCTTCTGTTTTGCAAGAAACAAAGCTGAAGCTGTGTACTAACAAGCTGCTTTATAATGGCAATGTATTTCCTTCATCTTCTTTCTCATCTTCTGCCAAGCTCGGCCCCAGCAATTAGGGTAACACTAGAAACAAAAATGGCCATAATACAATCTGACACTTCCACATTTCCTTAATGGTTTCCAAACAGTATGTCCTTCTATAGCTACCAAACCAGAACAGAAAGCTTCAGAACAATCCAGTTAGTGATTATGTAGCTGAGTGCCAAGGCAAGAGAGGATGCCAGGCATGTAAGATCCACAGGAATAAAGGGAAATTTAAGACAAGTATAGGGTGGTGAAAGACAAAAATCAGAAATCAGAAAACCAACCTGAATTTTAGCCTTGCACTGTTACCTCAAGCCATGTGACAAGCAAGCTTCTTAACCTCTCTGAGCTCTCTCACTGTGGCAATGAGAGTGGTGACACTTAACCTGAACACTGGGAGGAAGAAATAAGAAAATGCACATAAGTTCAGGTGGCTGCAAAAGGCTAAAGAAATGCTCACAATTATCACCAGTTGTAAAGGCAAAGCCCACACATGAAAACATCAGGCGCCCAAGGCAGATGAGGAGTTCAGGCAGTGCAAAGAGCAGGGGGACAATTCTGCGGGCTAAGGGGGCAGCAAAGGAATGACAGGGGGCATGGGACCCCAGCTGAGCTTTAAAGGATTCATAGTAGAATTGCCATAGACGGGGAGAGAGGAGAGTGTCTGGGAGAGAGGAGGTGGTCAAAACTGTTTGTTGAATGAATGGATGGATGGATGAAAAGCATAGAGAAACCAAAGGACTATTTGGAATGTCCACAATCTATTCTGGAGGCCATGAGTGGTAAAATTAAAGATGGCCCTTGACTCTGCAGGAATTTTGTTTCAGTGAGCTTTCTACCTATCAGGCCCACTGAGTGAACACTCTGGCATTTTCCAGAGATGGACATTCCTGTTCCCCCACCTTAGAGAGGCCATTTGTCTCCAGAAACCACACTGTGGCTGGCTTGACCCCCAGTACAGTGCTATCACTCCGAACTCTCTGTGACTTGCACGTTCGTGTGAATACACTTCCTGTAGCCCCAGTGGGACAGCTCTTGCACCTGTTGACATATTTAGACACATATATTATCTCACTGGCCACTGCTCTCTCTTGATAACCACCATATTACCTAGAATGCTAATGTCAGCTTCCTCTACAAACCACAGTGCAAAGATTCTCATGGGAAAAAAGAGAGAGAGAGAGAGAAGGTGCCAAGGCATCTTCTGACTTTAGTGCTTGTGTTTACAAAATGAAGTTTTCAGATAAGAATATGGTCAGGAGGCCAAAAAAGAGGGGTTTAGAGGGAGGTGCAGTGGTAGAGACTGAGAGCAAGCAGAGGAGAGGGACTGAAAAGCAGTAGAAAATGATGAAGAGAACCCTTCATCAATTTGTGCTCTGGCTTAGGGCCTGTCTTTTAATCTCTCTGGGTTCTTGAGCAGGTCGTTTAACTTCTTTGAGCACCATATTTGTCATAGAAACAAGAAAAGGTTGATAGAAGTGACCTCTAAGAATCTTATACCCCTTACATTCTAGGACTGCAAATAAAAGAGACCCCATTTTCTGTTCTGGGAAGGTGGAAGATTAAACCCAACTCTACTTTTTAACATTCCTTTATCATTCCTCCCTTCACATCCTCCACTGACCCAAAGAAGTAAGTGGCTACCCCATCCTTAGAAAGCCAATGGATATCCAAAGTTGAGTTGAAGCAGTAGGTTGTTCTTT